>NC_091257.1:17598257-17901287 GCF_042477335.2 Ovis canadensis
TTTCTGATTTTATTGTTCTTTTTTTTTTAATTATCACTCTTTCTTTTCTTGTGAGTCTGGCTAAGGTTTATTTTGTTCATCTTTTCAAAGAACCAACTCTTAGCAGATTATACAGTGTTAACTAAACCATGTAAAATATGTATTCATATGGAAAAATTTTGCAAAAAGGAAAGAAGCTTGGTTAGGATGGAAGAATTATGGATCATTTCATTCTTTAATAATTTGTTTTATTAGTTTTGTATGTAGCTCTAAGTGATTAAAGAATTATTTGTTATTAGTACTGGAAGGACTATGAGTTGCCCTTCAAAAATGTCATATGCTTTCTTCAATGATATTGATATATTGATTGTATATCATTAACAATAAGCAAGTATTTATATTCTAACAAGCCAGTCCCATGGGTCATCCATTAAAACGTGCTGGTGGGAAGCCAAGGCAAAGTTGATCCAACATGGGAACATATGGGGAGACCACGTCATATAGATCTTCTCGAAGGAAAGGTGGGCAAGTTCAGGGGGACTATCTGTGCTTTGCTTTGCCCCCTGGGAGTGTGGACGGGTGGAAAGAGGAGGCATCTGTGAGTCAGTCCTCAGTGAGTTTAGCAGCACAACAAGCAACCAGGCTCTCTCTGCCTCCAAACAATCTATCTGAGGTCATAGCACCTCCTGAACCGTCATAAAAAAGTCGAGAAAAAGTCATGCCATGGAGCTGACACCCAAGAAAGTACTGGAACATGGGACATTTTATAGGATACCTGACCTGTCTCCTCCACAAGTCTATGCATTAAGAACCATAAATTGTAGGAGGATCTTTTCTAGGTTAAAAAAACATTTAAGACCCATAAGTATCAGAGACATCGTACAGATTTTGTATCTTGATTGAAACAAACTAATTGTAAATAAGGGGAATTTTTGTTGTTCATTCGCTAAATCCAACTCTTTGCGACCCCATAGACTGCAGCACACCAGCCCTCTCAGTCTTCCACTGTCTTCTGGAGTTTGCTCAAATTCATGTCCATTGAGTTGGTGATGCTATCTAACTATCCCACCCTCTGCCACCCCCTTCTCCTTTTGCGTTCTATCTTTCCCAGTATTGGGGTCTTTTCCTGTTAGATAGGCCATGTATTATATCATAGGAAGTAATTAGTGCAAATTTTGTTCATACTGGTAAGGTTGGCCCTGAAAAAAATCTCCCTTCTTATTTAGAGATACATAAATACTTAGGAGTCTGGAATTTACCTTAAAATATTTTAGCAGAGAAAAAAGAGAGAAAGAAAGGGAATTTTAGAGAAAGGAAGTATGGCAAACTGTTCATAATTGTTGGGACTTCATCATCAATATATGGGGAGTTATTTTATTTGTCTATTTTTGCACATGTTGGAAAATTTCCATGATAAAAGAGTTCCTGTCCTCTGTGTTCAGTTGTGTCTGACTCTTTGCAACCTGTTGGACTATAGCCTGCCAGTCTCCTCTGTCCTTGGAATTTTCCAGGCAAGAATATTGAATTGGATTGCCATTTCCTTCTTCAGGGTATCTTCTCAACCCAGGGATTGAACCCATGTCTCTAGTGTCTCCTACATTGGCAGGCAAATTCTTTACCACTAGTACCACCAACACAGATAAATACATTCCTAGAACATTAACTTCCAAAAACTTCTGTGATTTTTCCTGAGCAAGCTTTAAGGGCTAATTTGTTGATATTCCCCATTATAAGTCAAAGATTTCTCAGGGACTATGAGTAATAATTAGAATCAAACCTTCTTATCCACCCCTGACAGGAGAAAAAAATTCCATGAAGAGCAATTTGGCAAGGACTCCCAAAAGGACAAATACCTTTATGCATCATTCTGACTTCCAGAAACTTATCCTATGAGCATAGGCAAAAATATACTATGACATGTTCACAGACATTCCCTGGAGTACTGTTTATAACGTCAATGAATTGGAAGTAAGAGAGTGGTCCATCAAGAAGCTAGTTAGGCAAGTTATGGCCAGTCAACATATGGAATATTTAGGTAGCCCTTAAAAATAATGTAGGAGACCTGTACTGATGATATGGAAGTGTTTTTAAGATATGTGAAGTTAAACAAAAAACAGGTATAAAAAACTGAACCCGTAAAGCAATTACCCTTCAATTAAAAATAAATAAAAATTTTCAAAGAGTAAAAAGTTCTTTAAAGAAAAATGAAGAAAAATAAGGATAATGTGAAGTTTCAAGTTTGGTGTGGCACATACTTTTACACCTTGGTCATCACAGAGAAAACGAGGGCCGAGCAGCTGAAGCAGCCCCTGCCCCCACCTCAGGCAGTGAAGGAGCTGAAATGGAGCAGAAATGTTGATGTGAACCACATTAACACTTTAAAATGTTAGAAACAACATTTCTAGGAAAAAGAAAAAAACTACTATGAACCCATTTGAGGCCTTTTAAAAGATAGGAAGATATAAGAGACGGATAGCAGTAGTTACCTGCTGGATGTGAAATGGGTGGGAGAAAAGATGTTTACTTTTTGTTTTATACATTTGAATGTTTAACCTGTGTGTATACTATTTTCCATTTTAAAAGAGAAAAAAATGTAAGAAAAAATTTTTAAATCATATGAATGTAATTAGGAAGGTGATTCTGCTAGGGGGAGATTTTTTCATGTACAACTTTTAAAAGTTGTAGGTGTTGTACTGTTTGAAGTTTATAAAAATAATGATTCCTTCTACAGTACTGACAAATTATGCAAAATTATATGAAAGTCTGTTTGAAAATCCTTGGAACTCTTCTAATGAAGTTATATAAAAGATGAAACTTTGAGTGCAAGTTATAGCAGAGAAAACACTGAAGAAATATTTCTTTTTATCTACATGGAATTAAAATGGGCTTTAAAGATGCATTAGCTTCTGTATCTTACAAGATTCTGCTGGTGGCATCTACTGTGCTCCAGGTACTTATTCCCTGAATATTCATAGTGCTGCTCCTGCATTGTGAACAGGGTGAGTGCTCTCAGTCCTAATTTTCATACAAAGAAACTGAGTCTGGAAGCATCAGTCACCTTATTCAAAGTCCACAAGTTCAGCATCAGAGCCAAAGCCATTCACTTAGCTTTCCTTGTCTCCCTGTCTTCTTTATTTGGGAGAAAATTAAAGGGAAATAAACTCATCTGGCCTTTTATTCTTGCCCTTCCTTGTTTTATTTTTGCTTTCAGCAACCGACTGTGTTTTTCTAGCCTTGTTTCATGTCCTAGGAAGAGGTGCATAACGAAAGGCATTTTGGGAGTTGGAGGTGATGAGTGGTTTATTAGCTGAATTCTCTTAGGTGTTTCAGTAAAACAGAGAATTCACAGCTCGGTGACTTTTTTCCCTGCAGATATTGTGGATGCTTTATCAGATCCAAAGAAATTTCTTTCCATTACGGAAAAGAGAGCGGATCAAATGAGAGCTATGGGCATTGAAACTGTAAGTAGCAACAGTCAGTTAAGACAGGTAGCAGTGGCCAAGGAAAGACAGCTGAGTGGGGGGAAGTTGTCTGACTGATTACAAGAGTAATACCAAGTCACAAATTAATAGAACAAGTTCAAAGGTGGTTTTTGAAACTGAACTTTCATGTCAATAAAACCGTTTCAAAAGGCTGTGAGGATGTACCATGTTTAATAAAATGTGACCCACTTCATTACTATGGCTTCACTCACATCTGGGGACCCTGGCCCCATTAGAAATGAAATGGATACACCCGTAATGCTTTTAGGAACATTTAAATATAGGATGCTTTTGTGAGACACTGAAATACCAGTTCACCTAAATCAGTGAATAAATAAAATCGGCATTTACTGTTGTTTACTTTTTACTGGTCTTATATCCAGCCTTCAATGCCAGTGTACCATTGTGGTGGTTCACTCCTTGTTTTTAAAGTTGCCCTTAC
Source organism: Ovis canadensis (assembly GCF_042477335.2). Taxonomy (NCBI): domain Eukaryota; kingdom Metazoa; phylum Chordata; class Mammalia; order Artiodactyla; family Bovidae; genus Ovis; species Ovis canadensis. Next base: position 17,602,161 of record NC_091257.1, read on the forward strand.
TCCTCAGTTTAGAATGAAAACAGAAATCTCTCCAGCAGCTTGAAAAAAGAGAAGGTATAGCCTGCTTATTACAAAGGAGCTTTCCTTGGCTTCGTCTTTTGGGTCAGATCTGAGGAAACCATATGTTTACTCCCGAAGCAAAGATCTATTTAGGGAGTAAAGGCTAGAATACAGAGGAGCAGTTGATGGCACAGACCGGGTTCGTAGAAGAGAGAATGTGCAAGACATCTGCCGTCTAGGTGGCATTCATTTGGGTCAATATAAGCATTTCTGTTCCAGAGTGACATCGCCGATGTGCCCAGTGACACTTCAAAGAACGACAAGAAAGGGAAAGCCAACACAGCCAAAGCGAATGTGACCCCTCAGAGCAGCTCGGAGCTCAGGCCAACCACCACAGCTGCCCTGGGGGCTGGCCTGGAGGCCAAGAAAGGTAAGAGAGAGTTGTCTGGGCTCCTTATCTGTTCCAGCCGTTTTCGAAACTTTGATGCAGATATTTAGAACTGTTAATTTTGCCAGTTTTCATGGCTCCATAAAACTCAAGAGCAGCAGGTTTTCTGTGGGTTGAACAAATTTCTCAATTTCTCTGAGTGGTTAACAGAAAAGCAGTGTTTCATCTGCTAGATCTCCTTCACCATAGTGAATACCTCATACAATATCAGTAGACCTAGAAATGTTGAAATTTGGTACTCTTTTTTGTGAGAAAAAAAAAGGCATTTACAGAGTGAGCTTAGCAAAGTCATCCCCTCTCTCCTGCAGGTACCACCATAAGCGTGGGCGGTAAGTTCATGAACCAGCAGAATAACGATTGTTCCTGACATTCCTAGATCCCCTTTTCGCTAATTCTGCCCCATGGGTAGATATTCAGTGTCCATGATTATTTATTTGTAAAATTATCAAATGGGCATCTGAAGGCCAGTTCTCTGTGGTTCCCTGTAGATGTAATGGAAGAGCGTAAGAGGTGGCGTTACAAAGAATCACGTGTGCCATGTGCTAATATGGAACTGTACTGTAGGAGAATAACTGTATTCATTATTTAAAGTTGATTTCCATTCTTATTGTTTAGGCATCCATTCTGATTGGATGGACCCCATTCCATATGATAATTAAATATTTTAAATATCCTCCTTGACCATGAATCATTTACTAAACTCATTTTTGTTACTTTAAGAATTTCTCATCTTCCTAATGGTTTTCTACTCAATATAAATATCTCCCATTTATATGTGAATTCAGCATCTTTGGTGTAAGAAAGTCAAGTTGTCTGTGTACTTAAGTACACACAGTGCTGCAGTTTAAGGTAAGAAATGACAGGCTTTCCTTAACCGAAGCAGCATGGTAATTTAGCAGGAAACTCAATGTGCATAGAGCTTTGCGAAACAAATTCGGAAATGAGATGGCACAAAGGCAGCTCAAATTGTGCTCTGCACCTGTATGTCTGTTCCTCCCTGGAAAGAACATGGAACCAGGTAATGATGCAGGATATGGGCTTTCCATCCAGCACTATCTTTCTGAACATCAGCCTCTCAGACAGAGACAGGCAGTGGAAAACGGGAGCGTTTTTGTTTAGTTAAAGTTCTTGTGTCATGCTGACCATCACAGAAAGACATGAGTGGCCTGAAAAAGCAGTATGACCAGCTGACAGATGAGAAATGGAATATTCCCTGCCATATCAGTAAACAAAGGATGTCACAGTCATCAGCAGTTGTAGCCTCCACTGACTGGGAGCTGGTGAGCCCTGAGGGAACTCAGGAAGGAAAGAACACCTGCCATCCAGCAACCATCAGACTGCAGCCACTCCCTAGGGTGAGCCCCGAGGAAACTCAGGATGTGGAAACCCAGGACACTGGCCCCAGATAGCAGAGGTGCAGATCACGGGAATGATTTCAGTGAGCCCAGACTCTTGCATCTTCCCATACTAGAGAAGAGCTGAATTTGTTAACTTAACATACCTGGTTTCTTTAAATAACAGTCATCTCTTGTCATTCAGACTACCTGCCCTTTATTGCAAAACCCCCTAGCTCCTCCCTTCGCCTGCTCGGAGCAGTTTTTCAGAGCTCTCTGAAACGCTCTCTCCCGCACTACAGTCCTCATTTTGCCCCCAAATAAAGCCTAACTCGCAGCTCAACATGTTGTGCAGATTTTTTCAACACAAAACACAGAAGTGATCCTAATTCTAGAAGTGTTTGTGTTCAGAACTGTGTTCATGATTGTGTTCAGAACTGTTTCACTTCTGGTCCAAATAGGATTACACAGGAAGGAGCCACTGGAAGAAGCTTTCCTTTTCCCTCCTCCCCTTGACCAGCTCCCTGAGTAAGAGGATCTACACGCTGATTCATTCTGGCCTTTTGTTCAGGAGACTTGGGAGCCTCCTCTAAGGCACAGTGGTCAGTCCTACGAGAAACGCCTTCACACCTTCAGGAACCTCACAATGAGACAGGCTTCCACACTGTGGCCAGGTGGTGTTCATGAGGGCTGACTGTTCAGAAATGGGAGGAAAGGAGTCCCTTCCAGCAAGGGCTCAGAGGAGACTCAAGGATAGGATCCTAACTGAGCTGGGCCTTGAAACGCAGGTCTGACATGAGCAGGGAGAGAAGGTGGAGGAGCCCAGGCAGAGACCAAGGCCACACAGGAAGCAGCTGGGGCAGAGCGAGTCTGATCTGGAGATGGCTTAGGACCACCCAGGGATGGAGAATGACCCCCGAGGGTTTGTAAGATGGTTAGTACAGTCTTGGTGGGAATAGTCTTTAAAAAGAGGGAATAAGTGATAAGGGCCAGTGAAGAATGTAGCACTTACCACATTGTATTTATATCATATATTTAGTCACGTGATATTTATATAACATGATAATAACCAGAGAAAGGAGTTATTGGAGCGAGACCATACTTCTGTTGTCCAGTATGTCCCTGGAACCAAGCCTAGTGAAGATCTAGAGTCTCTTCTCTTAGGAAGCAAGTGGCTGGTGAATGACCAAGCCATGCTAACAGCAAGGAGAACCTGGATGAGGCTGGATGTACTCAGCGGGAGAAGCAGCATGGAAATCAGTCAGTGGCTTGGGTGTCAGTTTTAGGGGGAAGAAGGTAACTCAGGGACTTCAAACACAGGTCACAGAAAGAGATGGTACCACTGGGTGAAGCAGAGAACTCAGGAGGAGGAGCAGTTTTGGGTAAGATGAGTCTCGTCCTGGACATCATCACATTCAAGCTTTAGGGGTGCATCTGGGCAGAAGCACGCAACAGCAAAACTGCGGGAGGTCAGGAGGAGGTGGATGGAAGAGGGGAGAGAGAGAGGATGTGAGCTGTTCAGGAAGATGGCAGGAATGGAAGCAAACAAACGAAAAAGAAAGGTTTGTAAGAAGAATGAGTTTGGGAAGGTAGTGTAGACAGTCCAGAGAAGTTAAGACTGCGTAATTACTGTTGAATCAGGGATGCTTGTGTGATGAGAGTGCAAACCAGGTTAGAAAAATTGATAATTGGAGATATCAAATGGTTGCTGTGGAGAACGCTTGCATGTTGGTAGGAGCCAGTGAAGAGAAGGAGAGGGAAAATGCCAAGAGGGGTGTACAGTGAAACAGGCTCTGAGGAAGAGCCGAATCGAGAGAAAGGGAGCAGTTCCACTGTGTGAGGAAGGAAGAAAGGTGTTCTGTCTGAGCCACGAAGAAGGAGAATTGAAGAGAAGTCCTACGGCGGGAAGGAAGCGTCAGGTGGCGCCCGACAGCATCTGCTGTGAGTGTCTGTGAGCAGGACGGGCTCTGAAGCTCTGCAGGATTCCGTTAGACACCCGGCCCGATAGCACTAACTGCACCAGGGCTGCCTGGTGTTCTTTAAGACTAAGCAATTGAGAAAACTCGGCTAGTTGGTCTCCAAATTACAGTTTGAGAGAAAAGAAGTCATTTTTAATGAGCTGTGTTGATAAAAACAAAAACCATAGGTACTGAAACGCCAACTGTTCAAATCTTTGGGGCCCAAACTTACAATTTCACCCCTGCTTTCACACCAGGGAAACCTGGAGACCTACGAAGTCTGATGTAGAAGCCATGGGCCACATGCGGCTCTTTAGGCTTAAAACTGAAAGCGTGAGCTTCTCAGGTGCCCTGGACAGTTCACAGATGGAACATATTCACTCTCACTGGAAGTCCTGCTAGAGAAGCTGCTCTGAGTATATAGATGGAGCCAGGCCTGTACCAGTTCCTGTTCTGTAGAGTGTGGTTTTTTCCCTAACTTCCTGAACCATTTGTAGAAACTAACATTTTTATAATGTATCTTTCTCTAAAATAATTTTTTTTTTAAAAAGGCAAAACCAGGATTGAGGGAGGTTTGTGTTTTCATGTTGTTGTTTAGTCTTTAAGTCCTCTCCAACTCTTTTGCAACCCCATGGACTGTAGCCTGCCAGGCTCCTCTGTCCATGAGATCTTCCAGGCAAGATATTGGAGTGGGGTGCCATTTCCCTCTCCAGGGGATCTTCCAAACCCAGAGATCAAACCCATGTCTCCTGCATTAGCAGGTGGATTCTTTACACTGAACTACCTGGGAAGCCCTGATGTTTCCACAGGGTCCTGTTAGTCAAGATTTCATTGAACCAAGACCAAAAAACAGTTTCACCGGACTAGATCAGACTCTTAGTATTTGTTATATCTCTAGAGCACCTTGCATGCCTCCCAAATCTGTGTGTTCATTTTATAGAAGAAAGAAAAGAGACCCAAAGATTGCAAAGAGCTCTTTGCAATGCCAGGATAGACCTCCCTGGCCTGCAGTAAAGCCAGGAATTAGCTTGTGATGTCAGACCTCAGAGATCAGAGAATAGCCCCATGGTCCCTTGACATCCCTATCACAAAGTGTTAGAGATCAGAAGACTGTTTTCTGCCTGCCGTGACTCCTTACTGTCCTTACACCCTCACCCTGGATGTACAGGTCTTCTTAAAATGAGTGCAGCTGAAAAACAAGACCCTAGAATTTGATACCTATCTTTCTCGAGGATCTCATACTTAGCCTTGGGGATTCTAATGGGAATCTATAGAATGCACATTCATCTGTTTACCTAAGATGGAAATCTGCAGTCAAACAGAATGTGTTTTGGGATTCGCCTACTACTGTGGTTGCCATGACAACGTGTAGCTTAGCATCACTGCAACAACGGGATGACTTAGTGTATTACTCTAGGTGCTCATGACAGCATCCTGTTCTACAATGATCTGATTTCATTATTTTCTGTATGTTAAAGGCATCCCTGGGCTTAGTAGCATATCACTTAAATGCTAGAATTCAATTCAGTAGTGGAAAGGGGCTGAAAAAAATGTTAAGCTGGCAATAGTGTTGGTAGTTAATGGACTGATAGGATGCATCTTCAAATGCAAAGGTAAAAGCGACCATAATAGATGCTGTTGTGCCGGGTCAGACTGGTGCCCATCCTTCAATGGTGAGGGACACTGTGACTGCCAATCACAGCTGCGCTTTTCTCCCTAGTGTTGCCCTCAGACCATGGGAGTTCTCTTGTCTGGAAATGCCTAGAAGGTTTGGTAAAACTTCTGACAGTTTTACCCTGAGTGATCTGGGGTTACACAGGCCCTGTCTCCTTACCTCAAGGTAGAATAACACTGGAGGGCCATTAATGCTGACAACTTGCAGGATCAGACCAAGGCTGGATTTCAGCCGGGAAGACCCCCAGGTTTCTTCCTCGACCCTATAGTGCTTCTGTCACCCCCTAGGGGTTTCTCCTGAGAGCCCTCCTGTGATAAATCATATGCACATAAACCCTCTTCTCAGTCTCTGCTTGTAGGGGACCAGACCTCAGACCAGAAAGGTTTCAGGTAAGTGTCTAGTTAATTGTCCTGTAATAGGAAACCAAGATATTTATAGCCATAACATAAAACTGCTTCAATGGCCTACTTCTTAGATGTGATTTCAAAACTGAATTTGATATGATCATTAATTACACAGTAACTTTTTGTTTAATATAAACAGTAACTTTGTTTCAGGTATCGAACTGATCCCTCAAGTGAGGATAGAAGATTTAAAGCAGATGAAGGTAAAATTGCTGGGTCATGTTGCCAGCACGCTTTTGTTCTGTTGGTGAAATGGATGTATTTTTGGTTTTCATTAGCTTTAATCACTGTGGTAGTACTACACAAAGCTTATTGGGGATCCCATTTGTTTTTTCCACAGGCTTACTTGAAGCATTTAAAGAAACAACAGAAAGAGCTCAATTCTTTAAAGAAGAAACATGCAAAGGTACCGTGTTTTGTGTGTGCAAGCGGCGTGTGCGTGCAGCTCTGTAGCTGGTTTGTGTGTTTTCTCCTTTAAGCTCTCTGATGAAAGCCTCTCAGGCAAACCTACTACTTGGAAACTGATACCAGCCAACTGGGCAGCAGGACCTGCATTTTAATTGGTTAGAAATGAAATTTTTAAAGATACTCTATTTGGTATTGTCACTGATTTGTAATCTGCATTTCTAATGGTTATTTCAAAAGCATAACAAAGCTTCGCCCTTTTCAAAATTATTGAGTAATATGACAAAATTGTTGAGTAATATCTATCACCTGACTATTGAAAACCAACTCATAGTCTTAGCTTCTGGGTACAAAAATTCTTTGAGTCTCTAGCAAACAGTTTGCCTCACATAGTGCATCAGGAGAGATGCTGGTCAGCTCCAAACTTCTCAGCCAGGGGACCTTGAGAGAGCTCTTCTCACTTTCCCCCATTATGTAAACTCTGCTTGGTGGCCTACTTCTGAAATATTGTTGTTCCTACTTATAGGAAGAGGTCTTTGGACCATAATCATGACTCCATGCACTGCAGCACACCAGGCTTCCCTGTCCTTCACCATCTCCTGGCACTCACTCAAACTCATGTCCATCGAGTCGGTGATGCCATCCAACCATCTCATCCTCTCGTCCCCTTCTCCTCCTGCCTTCAACCTTTCACAGCATCAGGGTCTTTTCTAATGATTCAGCTCTTCACATCAGGTGGCCAAAGTTATTGGAGCTTCAGCTTCAGCATCAGTCCTTCCAATGAATATTCAGGACTGATTTCCTTTAGGATTGACTGGTTCAATCTCCTTACAGTCCAAGGGACTCTCAAGAGTCTTCTCCAACACCACAGTTCAAAAGCATCAATTCTTCAGCACTCAGCCTTCTTTATGGTACAACTCTCATATCCATACATGACTACCAGCAAAACCATAGCTTTGACTATACAGACCTTCATCAGCAGAGTAATGCTTTTTAATATGCTGTCTAGGTTTGTCATAGTTTTTCTTCCTAGGAGCAAGTGTCTTCTAATTTCATGGCTGCAGTCACCATCTGCAGTGATTTTGGAGCCCAAGAAAATAAAGTCTGTCAATGTTTCTATTGTTTTCCCATCTATTTGCCATGAAATGATGGAACCAGATGCCATGATCTTAGGTTTTTGAATGTTGAATTTTAAGTCAGCTTTTTCACTCTCCTCTTTCACTTTCATCAAGAGGCTCTTTAGTTCCTGTTCACTTTCTGCCATAAGGGTGGTATCATTTGCATATCTGAGATTATTGATATTTCTCCCTGTGATCATGATTCTAGCTTGTACTTCATCCAGCCTGGCATTTCACATGATGTACCCTGCATATAAGTTAAATAAGCAGGGTGACAATATACAGCTTGACGTACTCCTTTCCCAATTTGGAACCAGCCCATTGTTACATGTCCAGTTCTAACTATTGCTTCTTGACATGCATACAGATTTCTCAGGAGGCAGGTAAAGTGGTCTGATATTCTCATCTCTTGAAGAATTTTCCACAGTTTGTTGTGATCCACATAGTCAAAGGCTTTAGTGTAGTCAGTGAAACAGAAGTAGATGTTTTTCTGGAACTCTCTTGCTTTCCCTATGATCCTATGGATGTTGTCAATTTGATCTCTGTTTCCTCTGCCTTTTCCAAATCCACCTTGAACATCTGCAAGTTCTCAGTTCACATACTGCTGAAGCCTGACTTGGAGAATTTGGGGCATTACTTTACCAGCATGTGAAGCCTGTGAGATGAGTGCAATTGTGCAGTAGTTTGAACATTCTTTGGCATGTCTTTCTTTGGGATCTGAATGAAAACTGACCTTTTCCAGTCCTGTGGCCACTGCTGAGTTTTCCACATTTGCTGGCAAATTGAGTGCAGCACTTTAACAGCAGCATCTTTTAGGATGTGAAATAGAAATCCAAGATTTGAAAGAATCCAAGTTGCCTTCATTTGCAGAAACAACCTTGAGTTTCTTGGAGCCCCACATTATAGTAGAACCAAAACTTAAAAAGAGATTTTAAATCTCCCTAAATCCTACCATCTAAATCTGTGTGAACTTTCATAACAGCCTTAGTGTACATTTTTTGGAGGAAGCCTTCAAAATTCATTAGGTCACATAATAGAGCCATATTGCACAGTGCTTGCCTGTTGCTTTTCAGAATGCTTTTTGGAAACAGTCTCAGCAGGTAAATGCGTTTCATGGCTTGTTTTCCATATCCTCATGTACTTCAGAAGTTTAAGTCACAAATGTATGATTATAAACATACGAATGAATCCCTTCTCCCACATTAAATACACTGGGGACCCTCTTTTCTATTCAGCCTGCTTTGCCAGTATAATTACCAAACTCAGAATTCTATAATCTTTCATATAAAACTACTATTACTAATAAGACTGACATTTATTTAATGCTACTTTTTTGTTACACATTTTATATACATTCTTAAATCCTCACCATGTCCCTGAAACCCTAATCATTCCATTCACATTTCAAGCATGAATAAAATGAAATTCAGAGAAGTGAGTTCCTTGCCAAGAGCAATACAACTGGTTTATGCTAGTTATAACTAAAGTGCTTTTCATCTATTTTAATTCTCCCAAAGCCTTTGCAAATAATTATTTTCAAATAGTTACTTTCCTCTCTACAAACTTTCTGTAATTTTTGAGTCTATCCAGGTCAGTTCAGTTCAGTCGCTCAGTCGTGTCTGACTCTTTAAGACCCCATGAATCGCAGCACGCCAGGCCTCCCTGTCCATCACCATCTCCCAGAGTTCACTCAGACTCATGTCCATCGAGTCAGTGATGCCATCCAGCCACCTCAATCCTCTGTCATCCTCTTCTTCTCCTGCCCCCAATCCCTCCCAGCATCAGAGTCTTTTCCAATGAGTCAACTCTTCAAATGAGGTGGCCAAAGTACTGGAGTTTCAGCTTTAGCATCATTCCTTCCAAAGAAATCCCAGGGCTAATCTCCTTCAGAATGGACTGGTTGGATCTCCTTGCAGTCCAAGGGACTCTCAAGAGTCTTCTCCAACACCACAGTTCAAAAGCATCAATTCTTCGGTGCTCAGCTTTCTTCACAGTCCAACTCTCACATCCATACATGACCACTGGAAAAACCATAGCCTTGACTAGATGGATCTTTGTTGGCAAAGTAATGTCTCTGCTTTTGAATATGCTATCTAGGTTGGTCATAACTTTCCTTCCAAGGAGTAAGCGTCTTTTAATTTCATGGCTGCAGTCACCATCTGCAGTGATTTGGGAGCCCAAAAAGGTAAAGTCTGACTCTGTTTCCACTGTTTCCCCATCTATTTCCCATGAAGTGATGGGACCAGATGCCATGATCTTTGTTTTCTGAATGTTGAGCTTTAAGCCAACTTTTTCCCTCTCCTCTTTCACTTTCATCAAGAGGCTTTTTAGTTCCTCTTCACTTTCTGTCATAAGGGTGGTGTCATCTGCATATCTGAGGTTAGTGATATTTCTCCTGGCAATCTTCATTCCAGCTTGTGCTTCTTCCAGTCCAGCGTTTCTCATGATGTACTCTGCATATAAGTTAAATAAGCAGCCTGACAATATACAGCCTTGATGTACTCCTTTTCCTATTTGGAACCAGTCTGTTGTTCCATGTCCAGTTCTAACTGTTGCTTCCTGACTTGCATATAGGTTTCTCAAGAGGCAGGTCATGTGGTCTGGTATTCCCATTTCTTTCAGAATTTTCCATAGTTTGTTGTGATCCACATAGTCAAAGGCTTTGGCATAGTCAATAAAGCAGAAGTAGATAGTAGTTCCTTAATACTTCCCACTATCTCATCTGAGCCAACTTTTAAGATTAAGGATATATAGGAATATTTACTTGCCTAATATGTACTGAGGTCTACTTAGCTAACACATTTGTCTTTAAAGGTGAAGAAGGAAAAGCTGGTAAAGGAGGTGGGTGGATGGGGTTGAATCTATAACCACAGGACACACTTAGTGTTTGATATCCATTTGATCCTAACACTAATTTTTCTTTCTTTCAGTACTTATCAAATGGTAAAACTAGCTAATATATATCGAGGTTTATTTAAGCATTTTTTCTTAGGTATTTTATAGCAATTATATAAAAGAGTACTTTAATTGTATTAATATTACCTTGTATCAATTAGCTTTTGTTGGGTAACAAACTATCCCCAAATGTAGTGATTTGAAAGCAGCCATTTATTTGGCTCATAATTTTGTGGATCAGCAGTTTGGGCTGGGTTCAGCCGGATCGTTCTTCAGGTCTCATCTAAGTTCACTTCTGTCTGCTGTCACTTGGCAGATGTGGGGAGCTGGATGATTTAGCAAGACCTCTGCTGAGTCCTTTCCTCTCTGCTCTGTGATCTCTCATCTTCAGCAGTGGTCCAGACTTGTTCATATGGCAGGGATCCCAAGATCCCAGCCTCAGCTCAGAACTGCACAGCATCACTTCTACCTCCTTCTCTTGGCTACAGTAGGTCACGAGGTTGGACCAGGTTCAAGCAATGAGGACTCTGCTAGGCAGGAGGAACCACAAAGTCAGATTGCAGAGGGGATTGGATACAGAGAGGGAGACCATTGTGACCCTTTTTTGCAACAGTCTACCAGCCATTTGCCAGATGAGATAATTTACTTTAACAGAAATGCAGTTTGACTAAATCACCTAGCCTTTAGATGAGGGAGCCAGGATTTGGATCAAAATTCTCAGACCCAGAGCTCAAGCTCTTCATCACTATATTGAGTTGCCTCTGAGTTTTCCAGCATCAGTCTTTATATCCACACATCTTCTTTATGGTCCTATGTAAAAGGGTTTTGTTTGCTTGTTGAAGTACAGTTGATTTTCAATGCTATGTTCATTACTGCTGTACAGCAAAGTGAGTTTGATGTGTGTTTGTGTGTGTGTATTCTTTTAAAAAAAATTTCTTTTCCATTATGGTTTGTCATAGGATACTAAGAATACTCCTCTGTGTTATACAGTAAGCCCTTGTTTGTAAAAGGTTTCTAAGAGCAATCATAAGTCTCCAGAGCACAAATATCTTGGCATCTTTCGGACTACTTTTTCCACAAATGATCCTTGGACCAAACCTGGGGGCTTCGTAAAAAATGCATATTCTTGTGCCCCCTAGAGACTTTGTTATCATCTCCATGGAGAAGTCTAGGAAATACATTTTTAATAAACCCTTCTCCTGCTGCTGCTAAGTTGCTTTAGTTGTTCCCGCCTCTGCAACCATACGGACCGTAGTCCACCAGGCTCCTCTGTCCTTCGGATTCTCTTTCAAGAATATTGGAGTGAATTGCGTGCCCTCCTCCAGGGGATCTTCTCGACCCAGGAACCTGCCTTCCTTCTCTCTCCTGCCCTGGCAGGCAGGTTCTTGACCACTAGTGCCACCTGGGAAGCTGGAAGCTCCTCTCTTATGCACACTAAATTTAAAAACTGTTTCTTTAGGAGTATTATTTAACACTTTTTACTGTCCTTCAGTGGAAACCCCAGTAATGGCCTGCAAGGTACAGAGCTGGCCTCCATGAAAAATGGATTTTGCTCTGTTGTCAAGCAATAGTGAGAATTAACTCACCCAGCCTTTCTATGAAACAATATTTATATAACCCTTTCTAATAGTTGTGATGCTATCTAAGATGGAATAAAATTTCCCACTGCACAGGCTTGGCTTATAAGTTGCCCTAATGAGGAGGGAAGGTGGCCTGGGCTGCGTCTTCCAACCCAGCACCGGCCACCGTGCACACAGCCGTCAGGAGCAGAGAGCAGCGCTGGGTGCAGGTGCAGTGACTGCAGGGCACGCTCAGCCTTTACATATCAGCCTCAGAAGATCGTTTCTCTTCTCATAAAGGGAAGCAGAGAATGTGGTTACTTAACCAAGTCATTTAAGAAATGTACAGTCCATGCTGCTGCTGCTGCTGCTGCTAAGTCGCTTCAGTCGTGTCCGACTCTGTGCAACCCCATAGACGGCAGCCCACCAGCCTCCGCCGTCCCTGGAGAGCCTATTTCCAAACTTGAAGTTTAGCTGTAGGATGCAGAAGAAATAGTGGTGTGTCAAGGAGGATCTGCCATTTCTAAAAGAAAGCCAAAGAAATAAGTGTGAATCCCAACCTATACACTATTGATCAGTTCAATCAGTTCAGTTCAGTCGCTCAGTCATGTCTGACTCTTTGCGACGCCATGGACTGCAGAACGCCAGGCTTCCCTGTCCATCACCAACTCCCAGAGCTTACTCAGACTCATGTCCATCGAGTTGGTGATGCCATCCAACCATCTCATCCTCTGTCGTCCCCTTCTCCTCCTGCTTTCAATCTTTCCCAGCATCAGGGTCTTTTCTAATGAGTCAGTTCTTTGCATCAGGTGACCAAAGTATTGGAGTTTCAACTTCAGCATCAGTCCTTCCAATGAATATTCAGGACTGATTTCCTTTAGGATGGACTGGTTGGATCTCCTTGCAGTCCAAAGGACTCTCAAGAGTTTTGTCCAACACCACATTTCAAAAGCATCAATTCTTTGGCACTCAGCTTTTTTCACAGTCCAACTCTCACATCCATACATGACTATTGGAAAAACCATAGCCTTGACTAGACGGACCTTTGTTGGTAAAGTAATGTCTCTGCTTTTTAATATGCTATCTAGGTTGGTCATAGCTTTTCTTCCAAGGAGCAAGTATCTTTTAATTTCATGGCTGCAGTCACCATCTGCAGTGATTTTGGAGCCCCAAAAAAGGCTCTTTAGGTCTTCTTGATACAGTCTTGATACTGCTGCTGCTGCTGCTAAGTCGCTTCAGTCATGTCCAACTCTGTGCAACCCCACAGACGGCAGCCCACCAGGCTCCCCCATCCATGGGATTCTCCAGGCAAGAACACTGGAGTGGGTTGCCATTTCCTTCTCCAATGCATGAAAGTGAAAAGTGAAAGGGAAGTGGCTCAGTTGTGTCCGACTCCTAGTGACCCATGGACTGCAGCACACCAGGCTCCTCCGTCCATGGGATTTTCCAGGCAAGAGTACTCGAGTGAGGTGCCATTGCCTTCTCCCACTCTTGATACTAAGTATAAAATAGATTGCTACTGAGAACCTCCTGTGTGGCTCAGGGAACTCTGCTCAGTGCTCTGTGATGAAGGAGACCCAAAATGAAGGGATGTATATAAATATGTGGCTAAGTCACGCTGCTGTACAGCAGAGAGTACACAGCGTTGTAAAACAGCTATATTCCAGCTGAAAAAAACAGGAGAGACAATATCTGCTGTTAGGATTGCGGGACGAGAAGACAGGAGTAATGCCCATTCTAGCCCTGAATGGAGTGGAGATGCCAGCAGGCCCAGTTTGGGGGAAATGGCAGTGGCCAATTGTTTTGACCCTCTCAACGCAGTTGGCAGTGAACCTGCTACTTGTCTCTCACTTTCTGTAACAACCTCTTCAATTTGAAATGGAAACGAAGGAAATGGTGTTTCAAGTGTCCATTAGATGAGATACAGAAAGAGCAGAATGAAGGAGCCGTGATCCCACACAAACCCAGGGCTCATCTGGGCCCAGAGCTAGAGTTGCTTTTGCTAAAACACAGGGATGATTTTCACTGGTCACATGTGGTCCAGCCCTGAGAGCAAAACATTTAAACCCAAAGTTAAATAAATATTCCCAATAATACATTGGAAGAGGAATTCTAAATCAATGGAAGTAAAAGAAGTAAATGAAGGAAGTTGGTCCCAAATGGAAAACAGGGAGCCCTGATTCCTGTCCAGAGGGCAAGTCAGACTCTGTTCCAACGTCTGGTGCCTTGAGAGCCTGTAAGCCACCTTCATTCTCTAAAGGAGAATCGTAGAATCAGGTCATATGTGAACCTCCTCTTTTTTAAATATTGACAGTAAGACAGACTGTTTCTGAAATACCCTGTAGGCTGAAAAATAAAACGGGATGCATCTCCTGGACCATCAGTTTGCAATATCACCACAAATGAGTCAAATAAAATGCCTGAGAAACCAACTAAAATTTGACATTTCAAGAAAGCTGTTAATGGAAAATATAGTCTGTGTTAGGCAAGCAGTTTTTCTGATAACAAACACCAAGGCTGCTGTTAAACTTATCACAGGTAATTCATGATAAGAAGTCCGGAACAGACCTACAGCTCTGTCATGAAGCAGAAATGAGCAGAAACACAGCAACCACCCACAGAGACAGCCTGCTGGTCATCTCAGAGGTGTGTGCCGAGCACACACAGTTTACTCAGATGCCTTAGCATCATTTGTGGGGTGAGAATTTAAGCCTAGAGTCACAGCAGGCAAAAAAATGAATTGCAGCAGATGTTTTTCACAAAAGAAGCTGAATTTAACCTGGATGTCCATCAGCCAATGAACGGATAAGGAAGTTGTGGTACATATACACAGGGGAATATTACTCAGCTATAAAAAAAATGATGCATTTGAGTCAGTTATAATGAGGTAGGTGAAACTGGAGCCTATTATACAGAGTGAAGTAAGAAAGAGAAACACCAGTATAGTATATTAATGCAATTATATATATATATGGAATTTAGGAAGACAGTAATGATGACCCTATATGCAAGATGGCAAAAGACACAGATGTAACAAACAAGCTTTTGGACTCTGGGAGAAGGCGAGGGTGGGATGATTTGAGAGACTGGCGTTGAAACATGTACATTACCATATGTGAAATAGATCACCAGTGTAAGTTCCATGCATGAAGCAGGGCACTCAAAGCCGGTACACTGGGACCACCCAGAGGGATGGGGTGGGGAGGGAGGTGGGGGGGCGTTCACGATGGGGGGATGCATGTGCACCCACGGCTGATTCATGTCAATGTATGGCAAAAACCACTACAGTATTGTAAAGTAATTAGCTTCCAATTAAAATAAGTAACTTTAAAAAAAGAGAAGCTGAAACTACTCTTAACTTTGATAGAAACATACAAATTCTACTAAAAAGCTGCACATTTATTTTCCCAAAATGTCCTGATTAAGACTGACATTTAAGTCAGCGTATTTTAAATTTGGTACTCTTGACCTGAATGAATGAAAAACTCTCTCTTCCATAGAGTCTTATAACTTAGTTAGGGACCAAAAACAAAATCTATGATAGTTGGTGTTTTTTGTTACTGTTGTTTGTTGTTTTTAGCTAAATAAGCCTAGAAATAATTTCCTGGCTCCTCTGTTTTGTACAACAGGAAGCTGAGGCTTGCCGCCCCATCCTTTGGTGATCAGTAATTAGGACCTTGTTCCTTTGTGAAAGGAGAAGTGAAGTCTGGGAACCAGATTATCCCAAAACTTCAATCTTTGCTGGCTACTACACAGGGATAGTTTTGAGCACAGAGAGATAACTTTTCAAGGCCAGTTTTTTGTCATGCGTAGTCATTGTAATCATTTTAATCCAATATGCTTCTAATTTTTTAAATTATTTCTATATACATTAGGTAACTTGCAGCTCATAACCCTGAATTATGTTGGGCAAACAGATATTGTTCAGTTTTCTAATAAAGAAATTGAGACCTGGAAAGATTTATATATGTTGCCCAAGGCCTCTGGGGTAATTATGGACTGAACTGGGACTGGAATCCAAGTCCTCTTGCTGCTCTCCCATGCTATTAATTTTTTATTCATGCAGCTTTATTGTATCTGCTTTGTACCAGCACTGGGCTCTGTGCTGGCGAGAAAAGGAGACTTGTAGAGTATGTCTTATATCCGTGAATCCATCATGAATGCCTGTATGTGCACACATCCTCATTCCTGTATCTAATGCGGTTAATTAGGGCTCACCATACTACTTCCTTAAGCAGTGGTCTATGCCAGCTAATTTCCAATCCTCAAAGCCTCTTTTTTTTCTTGTACTACACTAAAATATATAAAGAAGGAATCTTTTCCACCTGCCTTTCGGTGATATTTGCAAGAGATACAGGCATGTAGCGCTTCTCAGTCCAGTTCAGTCACTCAGTCATGTCCGACTCTTTGCAACCCTGTGGACTGCAACATGCCAGGCCTCCCTGTCCATTACCAACTCTTGGAGCCTACTCCAACTCTTGTCCATCGAGTCAGTGATGCCATCCAACCATCTCATCCTCTGTCGTCCCCTTCTCCTCCTGCCTTCAATCTTTCCCAGCATCAGGCTCTTTTCCAGTGAATCAGTTCTTCACATCAGGTGGCCAAAGTATTGGAGTTTCAGCTTCAGCATCAGTCCTTCCAATGTATATTCAGGATTGATTTCCTTTAGGATTGACTTGTTGGATCTCCTTGCAGTCCAAGGGACTCTCAAGAGTCTTCTCCAACACCACAGCTCAAAAGCCTCAATTCTTCAGTGCTCGCCTTTTTTTACGGTCCAGCTCTCACGTCCATACATGACTATTGGAAAAACCGTAGCTTTGACTAGACGGACCTTTGCTGGCAAAGTAATGTCTCTGCTTTTTAATACACTGTCTATGTTGGTCATAGCTTTTCTTCCAAGGAGCAAGTGTCTTTTACTTTCATGGCTGCAGTCACCATCCAGAGTGATTTTGCAGCTCAAGAAAGTAAAATCTGTCACTCTTTCTATTGTTTCTCCATCTATTTGCCATGAAGTGATGGGACCAGACACCATGATTTTAGTTTTCTGAATGTTGAGCTTTAAACCAATTTATTCACTCTCCTCTTTCACTTTCATCAAGAGGCTCTTTAGTTCCTCTTCACTTTCTGCCATAAGGATGGTGTCATCTGCATATCTGAGATTATTGATATTTCTCCCAGCAATCTTGATTCCAGCTTGTGTTTCATCCAGCCTGGCATTTCTCATGATGTACTCTGCATATAAGTTAAATAAGAAGGTGATAATATGCAGCCTTGATGCACTCCTTTCCTGGTTCGGAACCAGAGTGTTCCATGTCTGGTAGCACCTCTAGAATGTTTTATCCTAGACTTACATGCATGCGTGCTATCACTTCAGTCATGTCCAAGTCTTTGTGATCCCATGAACTATAGCTCACCAGGCTCCTCTGTCCATGGGATTTTCCAGGCAAGAATATAGGAGCAGGTTGCCTTTCCTCCTTCAGGGGACCTTCATGACCCAGGATCAAACTCGCGTCTGCCTGCATCTCTTGCATTGCAGGCAGATTTTTTACCCACTGAGCCACCTAGGAAGCCCCTAGACTTTCACAGAGCCCCTTGTTTAGTTGTTCAGGAAAATTAATACATGTGCAGATGGCCATGATGATTATTAAACCTTTTAAGGAAGGCTAGTATTTTTTAGTGTTTTTCTCCCATAACAGCACAGAAGTAGCTAAATCCATTTAAATAAGGATACATCAACATGTCAATCTATTCTTGGGGTAGTGTGTTAAACTTGAAGGAAAGGTTTATTGATTTAATTTCACTGGCTGTTCTCTCAGGTCACTCTACACGTTTCCATGAGGATCAAAAAATATAAGTAGATTTGTATCTAACCATATTTTGAATTAGACAGGAAGGCCTAGCGTGCTGCAGTCCATAAGGTCACAAAAAATCAGACACAACTTGGCAACTGAACAGCAACATATTTTGAATAAGGCTTAAGCATTTGAAATATGATTTATACTGTATTTACTTTTAATCCTAACAACCCATAAGGTAGGTATCACTATACCAATTATAAAGATGGACAGACTGGGATGAAGTGG
Source organism: Ovis canadensis (assembly GCF_042477335.2). Lineage (NCBI taxonomy): Eukaryota > Metazoa > Chordata > Mammalia > Artiodactyla > Bovidae > Ovis > Ovis canadensis. Next base: position 17,620,040 of record NC_091257.1, read on the forward strand.
CTTGTCCCAAGACCTGAGACTGCTCACATCCTTAATCCAGTGCAGAAGCCCTGACTGAAATGTGTTTATTTCAAGAGCATATATTGGCTTGGCCAAAATTTCATTTGGGTTTTTCCATAAGCTCTTATGGAGAACCCAGATGAACTTTTTGGCCTGCTAGGCCTAGATTGGTACTAGGACTGGATTTACCAGCTGTTCCAACCACAAATTAAGCAAGACATTGTTACATATAATTCTCTGACCCCAGATCCAGAGCAGAGTAACATCATCTAGGACCACCCCATTGTACCTGTTTCTAGAGCCTATTCCAAGGACCCATCACCACCCTCCTCTACACCTTCTCCCAAAGGCATTTATCGACCCGACAGGAAGGCTAGGACTGGCCGCACCAATGCATTTCTGAAGAATTGCTGTATATATGAACTGTAGGTCAACTCCTGTGTTAACTCACTAGCAACACGGGGAAATTAATGAAATCTTGGTAAGGTTCAAAATCCCTTCCCCATTTATATTTTATGAAATCTTTAAAGACATTCATGAATTAGGTTCAAGGTGATTTTCTTAGGAAGAAAATCAATTTTATAAAAAATTAAGTCACTCACTTTTGTTGCACACCTTATTTTTTTTAACTAATTTATTTATTTTAATTGGAGGCTAAATACTTTACAATATTGTAGTGGTTTTTGCCATGCATCAACATGGATCAGCCATGGGTGTACATGTGTTCCCCATCCTGAACCCCCTTCCTCCCCACCCCATCCCTCTGGGTTGTCCCAGAGCACCGGCTTTGAGTGCCCTGCTTCATGCATTGAACTTGCACTGGTCATCTGTTTTACATACGATAATATACATGTTTCAATGCTATTTTCTCAAATCCCACCCTCACCTTCTCCCACAAAATCCAAAAGTCTGTCCTTTACGTCTGTGTCTCTTTTGCTGTCTTGCATATAGGGTCATCATTACCATCTTTCTAAATTTCATATATATGCGTTAGTATACTGCATTGGTGTTTCTCTTTCTGACTTCACCCTGTATAATGATTTCATCCACCTCGTTAGGACTGACTGAAATTGTGTTCTTTTTTATAGCTGAGTAATGGCCCATGGTGTATCTGTACCACAACTTCCTTATGCATTCGCCTACTGATGGACCTCTAGGTTGCTTCCATGTCCTGGCTATTATAAACAGTGCTGCAATGAACACTGGGGTACATGTGTCACTTTCAATTCTGGTTTCCTCAGTGTGGATGCCCAGCAGTGGGATTGCTGGGTTGTGTGGCAGTTCTATTTCCAGTTTTTTTAAGGAATCTCCACACTGTCCTCCATAGTGGCTGTACTAGTTTGCGTTCCCACCAACAGTGTAAGAGGGTTCCCTTTTCTCCGCACCCTCTCCAGAATTTATTGCTTGTAGACTTTGAGATGGCGGCCATTCTGACTGGAGTGAGATAGTACCTCGTTGTGGTTTTGATTTGAATTTCTCTGATAATGAGTGATGTTGAGCATCTTTTCAAGTGTTTGTTAGCCATCTGTATGTCTTCTTTGGACACACATTAAAAAGTAAGCAAAAGCAAACATGACCGTGAGGGTAGCTGTATAAGCTGAATATAGTCTACCCATTCCAGACTTTAATATCTCTCATTTCTCTAGGTTTCTCAAGAGTAATACTAGGATATCACATTAAGCATCATCTTGGAGTGAATATTACTGATAGTAATATTTTCCTCTGTGTTTAGTGACTGAGCAGCTAAAGAATCTGATTTCATTAAGTCCCTGGATGTGGCCAAATTATCAGGAAAAAGTAATGTTCATAGAGAAACACTTATTTTCAAAGCGTTTCAGTCCATTTCAGTGATTAGAGGAAGCAGATGGAGAAATATTTTAAATACCTGTAAAGCTGAAAGCCAGGGCTCCTGAACATTGTGTCTTCCTTGTGAATGCACCTTGATAAGGAAGCTGGCAAAAATATTGTTAGGGATCGAAAATGAGCTGACAGTGAAACCACAATGGCAGTTCTCATTGTGTAATGGCGGTGTTCAGGACCTTCCAAAATGTCCCTGGTGTGTAGACGCCATGCCACACGATGAATAGTTACACTCACCATGTAAAAGAGCAGAAATCTGGTGGCTGCCCTTGCATTCTGGGCACTAGGTTGAGGAGTTAGATGGCCCAGTTAGATGACTCAGACAGCAGAGCAGAGGTGGATGGTGAGGGACTTCCCTGGTGGTCCAGAGGTAAAGACTGAACACTTTCACCAAAGTGGAGCATAGGTTTCATCCCTGGTCAGGGCACTAAGATCCCACATGGTACGGACAAAGAAGGAAAAGAAAAACAAGATGGATGGGTGGAGTTCTATGGAGCCATCTATGTGCAGAGGAAAGAACTTCGGAATGATTGGTGCTGCCCAGCAGTGGGCAGGGCTGCCTTTTGAGGTAGGCGTGTTCATTGGACTGAGGCTGGAGACCCCCTTGTTGGCGAGGCCTTATGGGGACACGAACTCTCGGGTTGCGTGGGAGGTCGGAAGTCTTTCCAGCTCCCAGACTCAGTTACTTCTTGATTTTCAAACCGAGACTCCACAGGCACTGGGGAAAATTATGCCAGCCCAACGTGGGCTAAAGTTTATCAGCCTCACTGCAAGTCTAGCTTGTAACTGCTAATCCTTCTGCAGGAACACAGCACCATGCAGAAGCTACACTGCACGCAAGTTGACAAGATTGTGGCACAGTACGACAAGGAGAAATTGACTCATGAGAAAATCCTCGAGAAGGCGATGAAGAAGAAAGGGTAAAGGCTGTTGATTTCCTTCTGGAGGATTTTTGCCTTTTTATGTTTTGTCTTTTCCCACAGTTTAGCTGCCTGTTTAGGCCAAGGAAGAACTTAGTTTTAACTGTGTTTTCATCATTAAAAATGATTTCAGAAAATAAGAGACTTACTAAGCTAAAGGGAGTGACTGAAGTGGAAAGAGGAGCTTTGTTCAAGTTCTACAGATGTTGGTTAATGAAATAATCTTTCATGAGTTTTCCATGCAAGTACCTTTAAGGTTATGGGGAGAGAAGGAAAGACAAATTAAAGTTGGGAAAATTCCAGAAATCATTTTGCATCCCCAGGTAATAAATAATAAGGTTGATGTACTCAAGGGGGAAAAATCCAGTTTTGATGTTTAATATTTCAAGAACCTTTAGCTTATGCCAACAGCTAAAACTGTTGAATAAAACCTGCCATTGCATTCACTTTGAAAGAGTTTATCTAGAATTCAACTAGGGAGATGTTTCTGCGATGTTGCAAGCTAACTGAATAACAGAGTAGGGAAAAACACGTGCAGTGCCAGCCACGGAGAAGTGATCAGTTGTTTAGAATGTGTCTCTCAGAAGCATCCTCCATTAATAACACGATGAAGCATTCTGACTTAGGCTATAATAAATCAGAGCATGCATGCTGAAGACAGACGCTCAGGGCCTGTTCTGGTTTCAGCAATGATACGCATATTCCAAAAGGAACAAATAATCCCTGAAATAAGCAGTAATGCTTGCTGGGCAATCGCCTAGTATATATTTCCTACTCACAATAGAGTAAGAAGCAAAAATCACCCCGTAGTGCCAAGAAATGCTATTTTTCTCCCTTGCTGGCATGTGTCAAAGACAAAAATCTGGCTTTACAACCAAAGTAGAAGAATTGAAAATTCACTTCAAGGCTGAGGTCCTGTTTTTCAGTTCTCATCCTAAATAGTATAGTATTGAATAAATGAAAAATAGCTTGAAGAACAGCAGGAACCAAAATGGAAGCCGACAACAAATCCTTTACAATGAAATAATTGTTAGGTCTGAAATGGCTGTTTGTGTAGTGGTTGAATTGAGTAATCACGATACAGATATTTTGTAAGGTGTGCATCTATTACTAGAGGAACTGAGGTTGCCCAGTGAGCCGTGGCGTCCCGAGTGTGGTGAACTAATTATCTTCATCAGAAGGCTTTGGAGCAAAGGCCTCTGGGAGTGGGAAGATATCTCATGCTTGGCATGCATTTGCGGTTTTCCATTTTCAGGGGAAGTAATTGTCTTGAAATGAAGAAAGAAACAGAAATTAAAATTCAGACGCTGACATCAGATCACAAATCTAAGGTAAGAAAATGCCTATTTTTACAGCAACAACTTGGTAATTTGTTTTGAAGCTGCACCCAGTTTTAATCGGAAATAACAGTAGCCTGGGGCTGGTCTGGGCCCACTGGGTTAGAGAAGAGGCATTTCATGGAACACCTTTCCTTCCCTGTAGACATATATCCTTTAACGTCTATCTTGTCTGCCTCAGAGGCGTCAGGAAGACAATAAATGGATTAAAAGGAATGTTGTGTAGAATGTAGAATTACTTCCTTACAGAGGTGACATTGAACATATGACAGAAAGCCACCCATCCGGAGGGTTCAGTAACTCTTATTTCAATATTTATTTTTTAGTCGATAATTTAATTTTCCATTCTAACTTTGCTGTGGAAGTTTGGGATGGGGAAAATTCCAGAGCTAAGATTCTAGGCAATGAGCCTAATCACTCATATTCCCCCAAAAAACACAAGAAAATACACGTTTAGGGGACATGAAGTGTGATTACAGACGTCTTGAAGAACTGAGCACCATGTTGCAGTCAAGAACATAAATATCTTATGATAATAGTTATAAAAGGAAAAGAGCTGTTAAAGACAAAGTTTCCTGCTATGGCTTTTGATCAAACCAGCCAGTCTCCTCTGTCTACATGCAGCTCCGTCATCCAGCAAGCAGCGCTGCCACACACCTGGGCCAGCCAGGCGTTCCAGACTGAAGTTCTCCGTGGTGCTGTGTATTTGTGTCTGTTCTGCCTTGCAGTCTAAAGAGGTGTAAAGAGTCTAAAGCTGTATATTTTTGAGAGCTGTTCCCTACTCTCTTTTTTCCTCCCCTTAACTAGAATGTTTGAGAATTAATGACTATGAGACACTCCATGATTTTTAAACTCTTTGTGTAAATACAAAAGTAGAAACCTTGGTTACTGTATCAAGTTGCTTTTGCTGAATGAAACACCACCCCAAAATTTTGTGGCGCAAGACAACTACCACATATTAACTGACAGTTCAGTGGGTTAGAACTCAGACTATACGCCCCTGGACAGCTCTACTTTCGGCTGGACTTGAGTGTGTCAGCAGTCGGCTGAGACTGGTGGCGTCTCTGTGTCTGATAGGAAGTTGGCTGCTGGTGGTTTTTTAACTGTATGACCTCTCCCTCTCCAGCAGGCTAGCACAGGCTTCTCAGAGTTCCAAGAGTAGAGAAAGGCTAAGCACTTGCACAGCTTCTATTTGCATCACATTTGCTACAGTCTTACAGGCTAAAGCAAGTCGGGGGTCAGCCAGACTCAACGACCTGGAGAAATAGACTCTGGCACTTGATGACCCATAAAACCCACAGTGTGAAGAGCACAGCTACTCTCTGCAGGGGAAGACTGTCTACCCCAGCGTTTGCTAAGATGACACAATAAGTCTTGACCCAGGAATAAGAGAACATACAACCCTCTATTCAGACCTGTGACCTTGTGGAAGTGAAAAGCATGAGGAGATGAAGAGAATTCTCATCGAATCGGTAAAGGAGCCCAAGGACCAGACAAACCAGTGTGTCGGCAACTTAGGCAGTGAAATGGGTCATGGTTAAATATCCAGAGCCAAAATGATTGCCCTGTTTTAAAAAGTGATGAGTTCCTAGTTCCCGTTGGTTAGGACGTAGTTTTACAGGTTCTATAGGCGTCTACTGATTGACCAAGTAAAGCAAAGAGGGGATCTGAAATGTGTGGTTAATGTTGCACTTTTAGTTCCTGCCTGCTTGGGAGAATTCCAGGCGGCACCACCCTTTTCCCCACGCAGGTCAAGGAGATTGTGGCACAGCACACAAAGGAGTGGTCAGACATGATCAACACCCACAGTGCGGAGGAGCAGGAGGTCCGGGACCTGCACCTCAGCCAGCAATGCGAACTGCTCAGAAAGCTGCTGATCAGTGCCCACGAGCAGCAGACCCAGCAGCTGAAACTGTCCCATGACAGGTGGGCAACTTAGCTCCAGAGCAAACTCCGTTTTTAAAATGACGTGTGTGTGTGTGTGTGTGTGTGTGTGTGTGTACAAGAACAAGTGTTGAGGTAGTAAGGAAAATCAACTTCACATATAACATTGAGCTTTTTCATATACTCTGTCATAGAGCTGATGTGGCAAGAGGAACTGTAAGAAATGGCCTCGACCATCAAAATGCTTCCAAGTGGTGGCAAGATATCATACTCCTACAACAAATTAAGTTACATTACAAGCAGCGTACAATACAGACTAAAAGTTATCACAGACTCTGCTGCCTCCGAGTGGTTCTGGAGGCTTCACAAGATGATAGGGCCAGAGTTGGCTTTTAAGAAATGATCTGGAACCTCTTAGGAAGAAAAGACACAGAGGGAGATAAAGACCAAGCAGTTGAACTCCTAGAATGGTTGGTTCTGATGGCTCAGAGATACCTTCCTTTCCATTGTCAGGGTGTCTATAAATTTTAGAAAGGCAGGTATGATCAAGAAATCGCAAAAAGCATCTGTTTGTTTTTGCCTCTCCCCATTTCAGCACAGCTGAGTATCATGTTAAAGACACTGCAGATGGTGAGCTGGACTTTTTCCCCAGGCAGAAGACGGTTTGTGTCAGTGATGTCTTTTTATTGCAGCTTGGTTGCAGCTTGTCCGTCTTCTTTAGGCCAACTGTGTGCTGCAGTGGTGATCTGTTGATACACTAGAAAGTATAAAACAGAAGCATTTTACAAAAAAAAAAAAAAAAACTGTAAACTTTTGAAATGAATTATGTAGGCACATTCCCAGATTCCAAATCTCATTATGGCGTGATGCACAACCGTAAGAACGTGAAGTTTTTTTGCCATAGTTTCTGATTCTCTCATGAGCCAACTAAATGAGGTATGTATGCCATGCTGAGTTTCTTGTGGGCTCAAGTACCATACCATATCCATTTTAAAGTATTCTGTTTATTGTATAGGATTAAAAGTGCCTTTTTCCCCTTAGAAATGTCCTTGATTTAGTACACAGAAAGGTCGGTTCATCATCTTCCCTTTGACCATTTCTACAATATCAGATTTTAGATGTCCACACTTATTCAAAGATACTTTGAAGAATAAGGTACTCTCTTCTAATCTTTTATTGTAGTTGAATAAAGGAGAAAAAATTATCCCAAACAGTAGGCATTTTCCAAAAGAAAAAAAAAAGGAAATGAATTCTTGCGTGACTTAGGAAGTCATTTGAAGGAACCATAACCTTATTACTAATTTACCTTAAAAAATAGATCCATGGCAGGAGTATTTTTCAAAGTAACAGCAGCGCGGAAGCTTTCTGTTAAGTGTCCTGTGGTCATGTTTCTTTGTCACCATCAGAGCTGTTGTTCTAGGTTAAAAAATTCTTGCCTTCCTAACATTTGGCAACATTATTTGGTTATTGACAAGTGCTTGTTGAATGAATGAATGAAGAGATGGTCAATTTAATAACAAGTTATGAAAAATTCTGAGAGCCAATTTCTCGGGCCCAGGAGCTTCTGTGCATACCCAGCTTCTGTGTCCCCAAGTCCTCTGACTGGAGACCTCTCTGTTTCAGTTTTGTCCATCATTTTCCAGAAAGTACAACCGCTTGGTCTTTATCTCCCTCTGTGTCTGTACTAACCTGCCCATTCCCGGGCAGTGCTCCAAGGAGATTACCATAGGTTCCAGAGAAGATTCTTTGTTAATTCTTTCATTTTCAGATTCTAAGTGGTGTGCGTTTGTGCTCATCAATAATCCAAAGAGATGAGTTTTGTGGTACACACACCCATTCACAGTCAGTGATCAGTCACCTGTAAGCTCCCTCCCCCCATCCCCCAACCCTGTTTCCTGTGTTTATTTGAAACCATTTGTCCCCTTCGTTCCCCTGGGCTGTCAGAACGCAAGACAGTCATTTGTGAGTGTTAGAACATCCTTTCTCTTCCAAGCAATCTGACCCCCCCAAAACACATGGGACAAAGCTGGAAAATCCTTGTGTCTTACTGACTGTAAGCGGCTGTCCCTGGGCATTCTTTGATTATTCTCAGGCAGTACTCACTATCCCCATTTGTCTTAGTGTATATAGGCTTGTAAACATGATTGCCTGAGATATTTGTATGCAACTTGGTATTTGTAGCTTTTCTTTATTCAGAATGCATCTGGCATGTTGATGGCTTAACGACACTGTCCTGCTCTGGGCATCCGTATAGGCTCATCACGTGGTTGGGGTTGCGTTAAACACGCACCACGCCTCTTCTTTCCATCCCAGCACTGACGCTTCACAGCGAGCGCCCCGCCGCCCCCAGGAGAGTCATGCGTGTGGGCTGGGGCTCCTGCCCTCCTGCTCACAGGATGCAGGACAACTTCATGATCTCAATAATGAGATGAAAAGTGAACCCAGTCCTCTTGTTACATATGAAGTGTGTTTTTTGTTTATATTTTTAATTAGAGTAAAAATCCACAACGCAAAATGTGCTATGTCAGCTGTTTGTAAGTGTGTAGCAGAAGGTGTATTCACACTGTTGGAACCATCAGTCACTACCGTCCAGCTCCAGGACTTTATCATCTTTCCCAGCTGAAACTCTGCCTACTGAACACTCACTCTCCACTCCCCTGGTGTTTTTTTCTCCCTTACAGTTCTACTGAGGTATAACGGATATATAGCACTGTATGGTGTAAGCTACAGAGCATACTGCTTTGGCCTACGTATATCATGAAATGATTACAATAAGTTTTGTGACCTTCCATCATCTCATAGAGATACAAAATAAAAGGAGAAATATTTTTCCTTGCAATGAGAACTTGTAGGATTTACTCTCTTAACAGCTTTCACGTTTATATAACATACATCTTAGTCATGTTGTACATTATATCCCTAGTACTATCTATCATATAATTGGAAGTTTGTTCCAGGTGGCTCAGTGATAGCAAATCTACCTGCCAAGCAGGAGATGTGAGTTTGATCTCTGGGTCAGGAAGATCCCCTGGAGAAGGAAATGGCACCCAATCCAATATTCTTGCCTAGGAAATCCCATGCACAGAGGATCCTAGTGGGCTACAGTCCATGGAGTCACAAAGAGTCAGGATACGACTTAGTGGCTCAACAGGAAGTTTGTACTTTTTGACCACCTGCATCCAACTTCCCTTCCCCTCAACCCTGCCTCTGGAAACCACAAATCTGATCAATTTTTTTATGAGTTTGTTTGGTTGGTTTTTTGTTTTTTGTTTGTTTGTTTTTAAGTATAATTGACCTACAAGACTGTGTTAGTTCCTGGTGTACGCCATAGTGATTCGACGTCTGTACATTACACAATGATCACTTCCTGGTTTTGTTTTTATTTTAATACACAGGGAAAGCAAAGAGATGCGAGCCCACCAAGCTAAGATTTCTATGGAAAATAGCAAAGCCATCAGCCAAGATAAATCCATCAAGAATAAAGCAGAACGGGAAAGGTGAGTTGGAATGCTCACTGCAACAATATAATAGTGACTCCAGTGTACACACACACTCACATTTGAGACATAAAATAAACCTTGTGAGCGCTGGCCTAGAATCCTGCTGTTATAACTGCTGGAAAGATATATTATTGTTGCTATAAAACACCTTCTGATTGCTTACTACCACTAGCAAAACATATTTACATTCAATATATGTGTGCTCATTTCCAAAATTGTATAAAATCTGGCATAAACAAAACTGCATAAATTATGGCAAAATATCCTTCCCACATGATGCTTAGGTCACCCTGAAAGCATCTCATCTGCTCAAATGTTAAGCCCATCCTGAATGTGTTTGCAGTCTATAGGCCTTGTACTGACCTTGACACTAGGGATCATCTCAAATCACCTCCCTCCGGTTTTCTGGTTTGTCCTTGTCTAAGAATGAGTTTTCTAGAAACAAAGACCAAAATAGGACTTCGGGTCATGTGATTTGCTGAGGAAAGAATCTTCAGCAGGGCAGAGAGGAGGGAGCAGGAAGGGGCCAGGGCAGGGGCTAAGCAAGGCTAGGATCTCAGCTAGAGTTCCTCTGCAGCCTAACCCCAGCTCTGGAGTGTAAACGACTGTGATCTGCTCCTTTGAGCCATGGACACGTGGCTCTTGTACGTCTGTGTTAATCAGTCCTTGGTTGGCCACATAGAGTTGGGAGAGGTTTGTGTGACATCCAGAGAAGAGCCAAGGTGCGAATGCTTTAGCCAAAGCTGATAAAGGGGACCTAAGAGGGCATCGCTAGTCATGGTCCCCAAGAGAGGCACTTAGCAGCACTTGATGCCCAGTGCATTTCCCACGTTTCACATTTACAGAATATAAAGCGTATTACCATCTGGTGCATTTTTATGCTGAAGTTTTGTGGATTAAATATGGTTTGGAATTAACAGGCCAGCAGTGGGATTGGAATTCCACAGAAATTTGACCTGGAAAGAAATCACCTTTTCAACACTTTGGACAAGAAATTTCCCAAGAAACATGAAGTATCATTTGTTTCTCTTTAAGTAGATTATTACTCAGTTTATTCAGTGCTCTTGTACACGATCATATTGGCATAGTTATCTTGTTATTGTTCAGTCACTAACTGGTATCTGACTATTTGCAACGCCATGGAATGCAGCATGCCAGCTTCCCCTGTCCTTCAGTATCTCCCTGATTTTGCTCAAATTCGTGTCCATGAAGTTGGTGATGCTATCTAACCATCTCATCCTCTGGTGCTCCTTTTGACTTAAATCTTTCCCATTTTCCAGTGAGTCTTTCCAATGAGTCAGCTCTTGCATCATGTGGCCAAAGAATTGGCGCTTAAGCTTCAGCACCAGTCCTTCCAAATAATATGCAGGGTTGATTTCCTATAGGGTTGACTGGTTTGATCTCCTTGTCCAAAAGACTCTCATGAGTCTTCTCCAGCACCAAATTTGAAAGCATCAGTTCTTTGGCACTCAGCCTTCTTTATGATCCAGCTCTCACATCTGCACATCACTACTGGAAAAACCATAAATTTGACTATACAGACCTTTGTCAGCAAAGTGATATCTCTGCTTTTTAATATGCTATCCACATTTGTCAGAGATTTCCTTCCAAGGAGCAAGTATGTTTTAATTTCATGGCTAAAATCACCATCCTCGGTGAATTTAGAGTGCAAGAAAAACCTGTCACGGCTTCTACTTTCTGCCCCTTCTATTTGCCATGAAGTGATGGGACCAGATACCATGATCTTAGTTTGTTGAATGTTGAGTTTTAAGCCAGCTTTTTCACTCTTCTCTTTCACCCTTATCAAGAGGCTCTTTAGTTGCTCATCATTTTCTGCCATTTGAGTGTTATCATCTACGTATCTGAGGGTGTTGATATTTCTCCCAGCAATCTTGAGTCCAGCTTGTGATTCATTCACCCTGGCATTTAGCATGGTGTACTCTGCATAGAAGTTAAATAAGCAGGGTGACAATATACAGCCTTGATGTACTCCTTTCCCAATTTTGAACCAGTCATTTCTTCCATGTCTGGTTCTAGATCTTGCTTCTTGATCTTCCTACCAATTTCTCAGGAGGCAGTTAAGGTGGTCCAGTATTCCCATCTCTTGAAGAATTTTCTAGTTTGTCGTTATCCACACAGTCAAAGGCTTTAGCCTAAGCAGAAGTAGATGTTTTTCTTGAATTCTCTTGCTTTCTCTATGATCCAAGAAATGTTGGAAATTTGATCTCCAGTTCCTCTGCCTTTTCTAAAACCAGCTTGTACATCTGGACATTCTCAGTTCACATACTGCTGAAGCCTAGCTTGAAGCAATTTGAGCATTACCTTGCTAGCATGTGAAATAAGTGCAACTGTGCAGTAGTTTAAACGTTCTTTGACATTGAGCTTCTTTGGAATTGGAATGAAAAATGATCTTTTCCAGTCCTGTGGCCACTGCTGAGTTTTCCAAATTTGCTGGCATATTGAGTGCAGCACTTTAACAGCATCTTTAGGATTTGAAATAGTTCAGCTAGAATTCCGTCACCTCCACTAGCTTTGTTCGTAGTAAATCTTCCCAAGGCCCACTTGACTTCACACTGCAGCTATCTGGCTCTAGCTGACTGATCACACCATCATGGTTATCTGGGTCATGAAGATCTTTTTTGTATAGTTTTTCTGTGTATTGTTGCCACCCGTTCTTAATGTCTTCTGCTTCTGTTAGGTCCATACCGTTTCTGTCCTTTATTGTGCCCATCTTTGCATGAAGTGTTCCCTTGATATCTCCAGTTTTCTTGAAGAGATCTCTAGTCTTTCCCATTCCGTTGTTTTTCTCTATTTCTTTGCATTGTTCATTTAAGAAGGCCCTCTTAACTCTCCTTGCTATTTCTGGAACTCTGCATTCAGTTGAGTATGTCTTTACCTTTCTCCCTCGCCTTTCACTTCTCTTCTTTTCTCAGCTATTTGTAAAGCCTCCTCAGACAACTGCTTTGCCTTCTTGCATGTCTTATTTTGGGGGATGGTGTTTTGTCGTTTTCTTCTGTACAGTGTTACGGACCTCTGTCCATAGTTCTTCAAGCAGTCTGTCTACCAGATCTAATCCCTTGAATCTATTAATCACCTCCACTGTACAATCATAAGGGATTTGATTTAGACACACCTGAATACTCAGTTAGTAAAGAATACACCTGCAATGCAGGAGGCCTTGGTTCGGTTCCTGGAAGGCTGTAGTTCAAAGCATTGCAAGAGTTGGACATGACTGAGCAACTAAGCAAGCAACCCTATAGCAAAGTGAACTCTGCTTAATGCACTGTGGTGGCCTGAATGGGAAGGAAGTCCAAAATGGAGGAAATATATATATGTATGTATGTATCACTGACTGACTGACTCATTTTGGCTTCCCTGATAGCTCAGTTGGTAAAGAATCCACCTCCAATGCATGAGACCCTGGTTCAATTCCTGGGTCAGGAACATCCACTGGAGAAGGGACAGGCTACTCACTCCAGTCTTCTTGGGCTTCCCTTGTAGCTCAGCTGGTCAAGAATCTGCCTGCAGTGTGGGAGACCTGGGTTCAATCCCTGGGTTGGGAAGATCACCTGGAGAAGGGAAAGGCTATGCACTCCACTATTCTGGCCTAGAGAATTCCATAGACTGTATAGTCCACAAGGTCACAAAGAGTCAGACACGACTGAGTGACTTTGACTTTGACTTTCATACCTGAATGTCCTAGTGGTTTTCCCTTCTTTCTTCAATTTAAGCCTGTATTTTGCAACAAGGAGCTCATAATCTGGGCTGCAGTCAGCTCCAGGTCTTGTTTTTGCTGACTGTATAGACTTTCTCCATGTTTGGCTGCAAAGAATATAATCAGTCTGATTTTGGTATTGATCATTTGGTGATGTCCATGTGTAGAGTCATTGCCTGCATTGTTGAAAAAGGGTATTAGCTATGATCAGTGTGTTCTCTTGACAAAACTCTGTTAGCCTTTGCCCTGCTTCATTTTATACTCCAAGGCCAAACTTGCCTGTTACTCCTAGTATCTCTTGAGTTCCTACTTTTGCATTTCAGTCCCTTATGATGAAAAGGATATCTGTGTGTGTGCGTGTGTGTGTTAGTTCCAGAAAGTCTTGTAGGTCTTTCTGGAATTGGTCAACTTCAGAATTGTGGTTGGGGCATAGACTTGGATTAATATGACATTGAATGATTTACCTTTAAAATGAACCGAGATTATTCTGTGATTTTTGAGATTGCTCAGAAGTACTGCATTTCAGACTCTTATTGACTATGAGGACTACTCCATTTCTCCTAAGGGATTCTTATCCACAATAGCAGATGTAATGTCCATCTGAATTAAATTCACCCATTCCCATCCATTTTAGTTCACTGATTCCTAACATGTTCAGTCTTGCCATATCCTGCTTGACCATGCCCAATTTACCTTCATTCATGGACCTAACATTCTAGGTTCCTATGAAATATTGATCTTTATAGCATCAGGCTTTACTTTCCCCCCCAGACATATCCACAACTGAATGTCATTTCCAATGAAGTACCATCTTCTGGACATTATTCTCAGAAAAGGAACTTTGTTTAAGGGCCTTGTGTACATGGAAAGGACATCATCCACTTTAGCTCACAAACATAAAATATTTGTGCCATGATAAAAACCTTGTTAAACTGTTTTAAACTGTTACAAGTTGAAATATAGAATTCAACCCGAAAATATACTAATTGTTAAATAGCTCTTTATCCTATTGTTTCAATATGTTGCAAAGTGGACTTCAGACGAGTTGAGGTCAAATTGTCTTAAATTAAGAGCTATTAATAACCAGAAAATTCTTTATGTAATTTTTCCTATTTCAACGCTACATACTTATTTATTATAACTCTGTATCCAATGGTTCGGTTCAGTTCAGTTCAATTCAGTCGCTCAGTCGTGTCTGACTCTTTGCGACCCCATGAATCGCAGCTCACAGGGCCTCCCTGTCCATCAAATTTCACAGTTCACTCAAACTCATGTCCATCAAGTCGGTGATGCCATCCAACCATCTCATCCTCTGTCGTCTCCTTCTCCTCTTGCCCCCAATCCCTCCCAGCATCAGAGTCTTTTCCAATGAGTCAACTCTTCACATGAGGTGGCCAAAGTATTGGAGTTTCAGCTTTAGCATCATTCCTCCCAATGAACACCCAGGACTGATCTCCTTTAGAATGGACTGGTTGGATCTCCTTGCAGTCCAAGGGACTCTCAAGAGTCTCCTCCAATATCACAGTTCAAAAGCATCAATTCTTTGGCGCTCAGCCTTCTTCACAGTCCAATTCTCACATCCATACATGACCACAGGAAAAACCATAGCCTTGACTAGACAGACCTTGGTAATGTCTCTGCATTTGAATATGCTATCTAGGTTGGTCATAACTTTCCTTCCAGGAATAAGCGTCTTTTTATTTCATGGCTGCAATCACCATCTGCAGTGATTTTGGAGCCCAAGAAAATGAAGTCTGACACTTTCCACTGTTTCCCCATCTACTTTCCATGAAGTGATTGGACCAGATGCCATGATCTTAGTTTTCTGAATGTTGAGCTTTAAGCCAACTTTTTCACTCTCCTCGTTCACTTTCATCAAGAGGCTTTTTAGTTCCTCTTCACCTACTGCCATAAGGATGGTGTCATCTGCCAATCTGAGGTTATTGATATTTCTCCCGGCAATCTTGATTCCAGCTTGTGCTTCTTCCAGTCCAGCGTTTCTCATGATGTACTCTGCAGAGAAGTTAAATAAGCAGGGTGACAATATACAGCTTTTCCTATTTGGAACCAGTCTGTTGTCCCATGTCCAGTTCTAACTGTTGCTTCCTGACCTGCATACAGATTTCTCAAGAGGCAGGTCAGGTGGTCTGGTATTCCCATCTCTTTCAGAATTTTCCACAATTTATTGTGATTCACACAGTCAAAGGCTTTGGCATATTCAATAAAGCAGAAATAGATGTTTTTCTGGAACTCTCTTCCTTTTTCCATGATCCAGTGGATGTTGGCAATTTGATCTCTGGTTCCTCTGCCTTTTCTAAAACCAGCTTGAACATCTGGAATTTCACGGTTCACATACTGCTGAAGCCTGTTTGGAGAATTTTGAACATTACTTTACTAGCATGTGAGATGAGTGCAACTGTGTGATAGTTTGAGCATTCTTTGGTATTGCCCTTCTTTGGGATTGGAATGAAAACTGACCTTTCCCAGTCCTGTGGCCACTGCTGAGTTTTCCAAATTTGTTGGCATATTGAGTGCAGCACTTTTACAGCATCGTCTTTCAGGATTTGAAATAGCTCCACTGGAATTCCATCACCTCCGCTAGCTTTGTTCATTGTGATGCTTTCTAAGCCCCACCTGACTTCACATTTCAGGATGTCTGGCTCGAGGTGAGTGATCACACCATCATGATTATCTTGGTCATGAAGATCTTTTTGTACAGTTCTTCCGTGTATTCTTGCCACCTCGTCTTAATATCTTCTGCTTCTGTTAGGTCCATACCATTTCTGTCCTTTATTGAGACCATTTTTGCATGAAATGATCCCTTGGAATCTCTAATTTTCTTGAAGAGATCTCTAGTCTTTCCCATTCTGTTGTTTTCCTCGATTTCTTTGCATTGATCCCTGAGGATGGCTTTCTTATCTCTCCTTGCTATTCTTTGGAACTCTGCATTCAGATGCTTATATCTTCCCTTTCTCCTTTGCTTTTCACTTCTCTTCTTTTCACAGCTATTTGTAAGGCCTCACCAGACAGCCATTTTGCTTTTCTGCATTTCTTTTCCATGGGGATGGTCCTGATCCCTGTCTCCTGTACAGTGTCACAAACCTCCGTCCATAGTTCATCAGGCACTCTATCTATCAGATCTACTCCCTTAAATCTATTTCTCACTTCCACTGTATAATCATAAGGGATTTGATTTAGGTCATACCTGAATGGTCTAATGGTTTTCCCTACATTCTTCAATTTAAGTCTGAATTTGGCAATAAAGAGCTCATGATCTGAGCCACAGTCAGCTCCCCATCGTGTTTTTGCTGACTGACTTCATCTTTGGCTGCAAAGAATATAATCAGTCTGATTTCGGTGTTGACCATCTGGTGATGTCCATGTGTAGAGTCTTCTCTTATGTTGTTGGACGAGGGTGTTTGCTATGACCAGTGCGTTCTCTTGGCAAAACTCTATTAGTCTTTGCCCTGCTTCATTCTGTATTCCAAGGCCAAATTTGCCTGTTACCCCAGGTGTTTCTTGCCTTCCTACTTTTGCATTCCAGTCCCCTAGAATGAAAAGGACATCTTTTTTGGGTTTTAGTTCTAAAAGGTCTTGTAGGTCTTCATAGAACCGTTCAACTTCAGCTTCTTCAGCAATACTGGTTGGGGCATAGACTTAGATTACTGTGATATTGAATGGTTTGCCTTGGAAATGAACAGAGATCATTCTGTTCTTTTTGAGATTGCATCCAAGTACTGCCTTTTGGACTCTTTTATTGATCATGATGGCTACTCCATTTCTTCTGAGGGATTCCTGTCCACAGTAGTAGATGTAAGGGTCATCTGAGTTAAATTCACCCATTCCAGTCCATTTTAGTTCGCTGAATCCTAGAATGTCGATGTTCACTCTTGCCATCTCCTGTTTGACCACTTCCAATTTGCCTTGATTCATGGACCTAACGTTCCAGGTTCCTATGCAATATTTCTCTTTACCACATTGGACCTTGCTTCTATCACCAGTCATATCCACAACTGGGTATTGTTTTTGCTTTGGCTCCATCCCTTCATTCTTTCTAGTTATTTCTTCACTGATCTCCAGTAGCATATTGGGCACCTACCGACCTGGGGAGTTCCTCTTTCATATCCTATCATTTTGTCTTTCCATACTGTTCATCGGGTATTCTCCAAGGCAAGGACACTGAAGTGGTTTGCCATTCCCTTCTCCAGTGGACCACATTCTGTCCGACCTCTCCACCATGACCTGTCCATCTTGGGTGGCCCCACGTAGCATGGCTTAGCTTCATTGAGTTAGACAAGGCTGTGGTCCATGTGATTAGATTGGCTAGTTTTCTGTGATTATGGTTTCAGCCCTCTGATGCCCTCTCGCAACACTTACCATCTTACTTGGGTTTCTCTTACCTTGGATGAAGGGTATCTCCTCACGGCTGCCCCTCCTGACCTTGAACGTGGAGTAGCTCCTCTCAGCCCTCCTGCCCTGTGCAGCCACCACTTCTTGGACGTGGGATAGCTCCTCTCAGCCACCTCCTCTGACCTTGGGCGAGGGGTAGCTCCTCTCAGTTAGGTGATTCCAAAACATCTACAAAAGACTTGTTTTTTAAAAAATAATTTCTCTATGCCAAATAGTTACTTTTTTTAAGGTAACATATATTGTGTGTATCCATCTTGTCTAACCAGAGAAATAAAATCAGATATTTATTATCAGAGAGCTAAGAAAGACATGCAGAAGCTGAAAAACACTTCTGTCTGTGTCTAGAAGATATTTCAACATAAATGGCATTATATTTTAACTGAGTGACAATGCACTTTATCAGTTTGTCAGAGGTAGCCAAGTACACAGAAAGAGAAATAAATAATCAGCAAAATAAAGAGATGGCCTCCCAAATGGGAGAAAATATTTGCAAACATATGACAGGTAACAGATTAATATTCACAATATGTAAGTAACTCACATAAACCAACAGCGAAAACAAATCTGATTTTACAAGTGGGCATAGGAACTTCATTGGTTGTCCAGTGGTTAAGAGTCTGCCTGCCAATGTAGGGGACGTGAGTTCCATCCCTGGTCTGGATAGAATCCACATGCTTCAAGGCAACTAAGCTGGTATTCCACAACTGCAGAAGCCCGTGCACCCTAGAGCCCGTCCCTCCTGCAAGAGAAGCCACCGCAACAAGAAGCCCGTGCACTGCAACGAGAGCAGCCCCTGCTCGCTGCAAGTAGTGAGAGCCCACATGCCGCAACGAAGGCCTGGCTCCGCCATAAATAAATAGATAAGTTTTTTAAATGTTTGGGAAAAAAAATTTTAAGTGGGCAGAGGACTGAAAGTAGACACTTTTCAAAAGACAAAAAAAAAAAAAAGAGACATTTTTCTAAAGAAGACATGCAGATGGCCAACACCTATGTGAAAAGGTGCTCAACATCACTCATCACCAGGGAATGCAAATTAAAACCACAATAAGATATGACTTCAACATCTGTTAGAATGGCTATTATCAAAAATTCAGTAGATAAGATGTATTGGCCAGGATGTGGAGAAAAGGGAGCCCTTGTGCACTGTTGGTGGGATTGTGTCTGGCAGTGCCACTGTGGGAAGTAATACAGAGGGGGTTCCTCAAAAAATGAAAAATAGAACTACCATTTGATCCAGTGATTCCACTTCTGGATATAGATCCGAAAGAAATGAAAACACTGTCTGCAAGAGCTGTCTGCATCCCCATGCTCATCACAGGACTATTCACAACAGCCAAGACAGCAGACAGCCGAAGTGTCTGAGTGAATGGTTAAAGAAAGCTTGAGATGCATGTACAATGAAATATTTTTCCATTAGAAGGAGAAAATACTGCTATTTGGGACAACATGGATCTCTGAGAACATTATGCTAAGTGAAATAAATCAGAGAAAGAAAAATACTGTCTATTTGTGGACCCTAAAGAAGGCCAAATTCATATAAACAGGGTAGCTTAGTGATTACCAAGGTTTAGGTAGGGGTAGGGAAATGGGGAGATGTTAGTTAAAAGGTGCAAACTTACAGTTATAAGATTAATAAGCCTTAGGGATCTAACTTCAGCATGGTGACTATTTTTCACAATACAGTATTACATACTTCAAAGTTGCTAAGAGAATAGATCTTAAAATGATATTTACAGTGAAAATTATAGCCTAGCTACATATATATTTTTAATGAAAATTAATGAGCAAAATGCTCAAAGAGGGCATAAAATTAGAGAAATAAACTGAACCCAAAGATCTCAGATGGGAAGAAATAAAAGTTTAAGAAGCAAAAGTATTGAAATAGAAAACAAAAATCAGTGGAGAGTAACACCAAAAGCTTGTTATTTGGAAAAAGAATAAATAAGTGAACCTCCAGCAAGCCTGATCAAGAAGAAGGAGAAAACTCGAATTAGTAGTATTAGACATGAAAAGAGAAATAACTGAAGATACTGAAGTAAATATTTTTCAAAACCAAGACTATAAACAATACTACAAATGAATCTGAAAACTCAAATGAAATGGACAGTTGCTTAAAAAAACTAAAATATACAAACTGGCTGTAAAAGAAAGAGAAAACCTGAATAGACCTATAACTACTACAAAAACTCAAGCAGTTATAAGCCTATTCAGGCTTGAAAAACACTACCTCACCAGTAATCTAGGAAATGTGAGTTACAGCAACAGCATGATGCCACTTCAGAAAACCAACCAACTTACAAAAAAGGAAATCTCTGATAGTAACAAGAGTGGACAGAGATATGGAGAAAGGGTAGCACCCAGATACCGTGGATGGGACTGCAAACTGGGACAAGTACTTTGGAATAAAGGTAAAGTTATTCATTCCCTACCAACCTGCAAGCCTAGGTTTACCCCCTGCAGAAAGAAACCTTTGCTCATATACCCAAGAAGATAAGTCCTACACTTTATTTATTTAGCCAACAGACAGACGATGTGCCAAGCATTGCAAGACCCTATGCACCAGACCATTGTGCATGGTTGGCAAATAAAAACATACTTGTTATTAAAGGCAAAATGAAATATTGTAGTCAAAATTTTCCATAAATGGAAAAATCCATACAGCTGGTGAAAATAATGGACTTATTTGAAACATGGTTGTATCTCTGAATCATAAATCTAAGTGACAAGTTATCAAAAGAAACACAGAATATGTTAGCAGGTTAATTTGGAAGCCATACAAAATTATTTACATATATATATTGGACATGAGTTTGAGTCAACTCCGGGAGTTGGTGATGGACAAGGAGGCCTAGCGTGCTGCGATTCATGGGGTCACAAAGAGTAGAGGTTGTTGTGTATATGTGTGATACAGGATGTATATATGTATGCATGTATAATAGAGGTGATTTGTATGCATATGAAAGTTTAAGAAACATTTGTGTATATTACATATGGATATATCTATATGTAATAAAAATATTAAAACACAGATTTGTTATTGTTCAGTCACCCAGTTGTGTTTGACTCTTTGTGACCCCATGGACTGCAGCACGCCAGGCCTCGCTGTTCACGATCTCCCAAAGTTTGCCCAAGTTCATGTCCCTTGCATCGGTGATACCATCCAGCCATCTCATCCTCTGATGCCTTCTTCTCCTTCTGCCCTCAATCTTTCCCAGCATCAGGGACTTTTCCAGTGAGTTCATATCAGGTGACCAAAAAAATGGAGCTTCAGCTTCAGCATCAGTCCTTCCAAAGATTATTCAGGTTGATTTCCCATAAGATTGACTGGTTTGATCTCCTTGCTGTCCAAGGAATCTTCTCCAGCACCACAGTTCAAAGGCATCAATTCTTTGGTGTTCTGCCTTCTTTACGGTCCAGTTCTCACAACCGTAACTGACCACTGGGAAGACCATAGCCTTGACTAAACAGACCTTTGTCAGCAGAGTATTGTCTCTGCTTTTTAACCCACCATCTAGGTTTATCATAGCTTTCCTGCCAAGAAGCAGTCAACTATCTTCTGACTTCATGACTGCAGTCACCATCCTTAGTGATTTTAGAGCCCAAGAAGAGGAAATCTGTCAGTTTCCGCTTTTCCACCTTCTTTTTGTTGTGAAGTAGTGGGCTGGATGCCATGATCTTAGTTTTTTTAATATATAGCTTTAAGCCAGCTCTTTCACTGTCCTCCTTCACCCTCATCAAGAGGCTCTTTAGTTCCTCTTTGCTTTGCCATTAGAGTGGTATCATCTGCATACCTAAGGCTGTTGATGTTTCTTCTGCCTATCTTGATTGATGGGAATACCAAAATTCAGAAAGTGGTTACCTCTGGAGAGAGAGAAAGAGGGGAAATGGAGTCCAGAAAAAATACAAAGGGGGCTTTGTTTATGTTTGCAACAATTTTATTTCCTTTAAAAATATGAGACAAGTGTGGTAAAACTTATTAATATTGACTAGTCTGAGTGATGGATACACAGATGTTTTGTGTCTTTTTCTCTGTACATTGTATATTTCAAAATTCCTCAAAACATTAGGAAGAGGAAGTATAATCTCATCCAAATAATTAAATGAACTATGAATTTTTCTTACTTAATATCAGTTAATTCCATCCAGTGACATACCAACTGTTGTTTGTACCTTTGCTTTTAGGAGAGTCAGGGAGTTAAATAGCAGCAACACTAAAAAGTTTCTGGAAGAAAGAAAGAGAGTAAGTATAATTTTCTTAGCACTTTTCCTTTGAAAAAAACTAAATAGTAGCTCATGCTTAGATTTCAGACTTCTAGCTGATTTGCCTAATTTGATTTTTCTGTATGCTAAATATTCTAGCTTCTCTTCTCTTCTCCCTGAAAGCTAATCTCTCACTAAAACCTATAAGGTAATTATTTGGTACTATTTTATACAGAAAATGAAGCCAAATTTTAATCATGCACAAATACTCTTTTCTTTTCTAAGATTTTGGCAGCAACTATCTTACCAGCAAAAATTATGGGGTTTAAATTCTCCGAGTTTTCAGGCTATTTTCTTTCTTCTTTTTTAAATTATTTTTATATCCTTCTCTTAAACTGCAAACTACCAACCCTCATCCATAAGTTTTAAGGTTACAACCCAAAGTTGATCTGAAGCATTTTGTTTTGCTTTGCAGCTCGCCATGAAGCAGTCCAAAGAAATGGATCAGTTGAAAAAAGTCCAGCTGGAGCACCTCGAATTCCTAGAGAAACAGAATGAGCAGGTATTTCACTTAAAAAGCGTAAAAAGATGTAGGCAGCCAACCAGATCCAGGAGGCAAATGCCATGGCCCACAGTGACCCTCCTGCTGAAGCTAGCAGCCTGGCGTAGTGACGTAGGAACGTGGCTAGAAAAATTTGGTGCCATTACTGTGCTTTGCCCTTTTCATCCAAAAAGAACAGAAAGTACTTTTTTTGAAGTGGGAGAGGAATGTGGCTGTGGAGAAAAAAAGCATCAAAATTTGATTAGATGATGGGGATTTTAAAAAGGACATTCCTGAGAGGAGGAGAAAACAGATTATAAGTTACTTCTCCATTTTTATGTGAAGTTATATCACTTGTACCCTAGAGACAAGTGATATTGTATTTAAAAGCAAATGAGAAACCACCTACTTTCAACCTCAATCTAAAAATGAAATTATAAAACCTTCTCAGGACTTCCAAGCCAAACCTAATTGCATGAACTGCCATAATTCTACAAACCACTGAATGTGAGTGGATACCATACTCTTAGTGTTAAACACTAAATTAAAATACACACAAATAAAAAGAGATCTCCAAAATCCAACTATTCAATAGCTGTCAGGCATATACCAACATCAAGATGAATGTGTATTTGCCTCAAATGGAGTTCAGATAGTTGGGCTACAGCCCACTGGCCATCCACAGTCTCATTTCAATTGGATGGAAATACCTCTAGCTTCTATGGCACAATGACCCTCAGTAGCGGTTAAAATTTCAGTCTATCTCAGTCCAAATACACCTCTTCAGGTGTAGCTGGTTTGGAAGTTATTATTTCTAGGCAATTTACTCCAGTCTAGAAGCTGTAAAGAAATTCTGAAACCCGTACTTGTACTGCATTATTCTTTCCTGTTCCCTTTCACATATAAAGTAATCCTATTTAAGGTTTTTTGTTTTTTTTTAAGAGTAAATGGCTTCCATTGAAGAAAACTTAACTGGAAATTAGACTAAGAAGTACCTTTGAGAAAGTAAAACAAAACGATAAAATCAGGGTTTGTTTTTTGTATTGCAATTGAGTAACAAATAAATCCAACTTCTGGTTTCATGTCCTTTACTTTTTGGTTGATAGAAGTTTTATTCATCAGCATTCTTCGAAGTTATGTTTCCCATTTCTTTTCCAGCCAAATGCTTCTATTCATGAATAGTCCACAGATCTCCAAGGCGGACAATAAGTGTTTATTGTCCCACAGGTCCCATTCATTTGACCAATCCCTAGATACAGCACCTTCTGGTACAAGTTACCTATCTTTTTTTGCTGTCAAAGCCATTTCTCAGAAAGTGTTTCTGGAGGGTAAGGGGAATGGATAAGGGAATAGCTGCTATTTCTAAACATTAGAATCCACTTCAGTGACTCAGTACTGGGTGGGGATAAGGATGCCTTAAAGAAGGCACAGTGAAGGTAAGATGCAGCTCTGTGTCAGTTAACTAAATTAAGAAACTACTTAGAAATCACTGTGTTGCTTAGCAACAAGTTTGACTAAAGAATATAAATGCGCTAAAAATTGCTCATCATTACAATAGTGGTATATATCAGAGCTAGAGAATACCTAGTGTTTTTAGTTTCAGAGCTAAAGTACACAATTTTAAAATCATTTTGGCCTTTTATCCTAATACATGTGTAACTCAAATCGCACCAGAGATTTTACACTGAAATATTGGATTAATGATAACAGTATTGATTGGATCTTATTGGGAGGATAGTGACTTCTTCTTGTTTCTGAAATTCATATAATGCCTTTCAAGGGGTCGCAGGTAATGCCTACCACCCACACCTGATACTTTGAGTCATAGAATCTTAGGAAAGAATGTAAGAAGGCTTGAGATTGGGTGAAGATGTAATGAGATCCCATGAAAAGAAATTCAAGGTATATTGATGCTTCCCGCAAGTGTGCAATTTGGACTTGAATTTCTGTGTTAAGCTTTGCTTTATAAATATGGCCCATTCTGTAACAAATTCAGTCCCAGAGATTTTCTAGTGTACTTTTGGAGGGGGGGAGTTTACAGATTGAATACCTCTCAATTCAGTTACTACGTGTGGCTCAACACTGTCTAGGCACAGTGCCAAAGATGCTGCAGCTCTATTTCTTGTCTCGTATTAGGTGAGGTCTGGAACCATTTGGAGAGCTCCCCCTATATCCTATTGGGTGGCTGAATGGTTAAGAATCCGCCTGTGATGTAGGAGACCCAGGTTTGATCCCTGGGTCAGGAAGATCCCCTGGAGAAGGGCATGGCAACCCACTCCAGTATTTTTGCCTGGGGAATCCCATGACAGAGGAGCCTGGTGGGCTACAGTCCATTGGGGTCACAAAGAGTCAGACATGACTGAAGCAGCTCAATTCAAAATTTCATTGACAGGAAACAGTTTCTTGTCTCCAGACAATCACAAACTTGTATAACAATCTCCCAAACTGCTATTAAACCTCAAGACTTTAAAAAAATAATAATAATAAATTAATTAATTAATTAATTTTAACATTCTGCAATAATATCTCCCTTTAAAGTTTCTTACTGCTTCCCTATAACCCTTGTCCTATAAATTTTCCTGGTTGCCCCAAAGCAAAGCCTGGAATCATCTACTTCATTAGTTAGACAGTGCTGAGGCACCGGCAGAAACAACTCAGGTTTCAGCCTATCTGGGTCCTGATTCTGGATCCTAACCTCCTATGTCATTTCGAAAGGCTTTGCCTGCTTGGTTGGCAAGCATTCATTTAAAACGCCAAAGGATGGGGATTTTTTTTTTCCCTGCTATTTCCCATAGACCTCCCAGCCATACATGAGCTCATCTGTCTTGACATGCACCATTGCAAACATGAAATGCTCCATTACTGTCATACTCAAGTTTTAAAAGTTGGTTTTGTCATCAGTCCTGTCATGTAATGAGGAGAGGTGAGGGTCTCACCCCATGGGAGAGCTGCAGTCTGGGCTGAGAGGCATTGGTCGCTTTTGTTCTTTTGTTTCTGTTGAGGTCAGCCTGGGGTAAGTTTGTTGCTGATGGTTCTATACATGTTTTATCCTTAGCCTTTTGCTTTTATGTATATGGTTTTGCATTCATTTTTCAAATTCACTTCAGTATTCATTTATTTTCTTTGTTTTGTATGTATGACTCAATTTTGACATTACTATTTTTGTACAAACAGCTTTTGAAATCCTGTCATGCAGTGTCCCAAACTCAAGGTAGGACTGAAAATTCTGATAAGCAAGATATTGCCTTCCTGCTCAACTGCGCTCGTATTCTCGCTGCTTTGATGATTCACATCTGCTCTTGACTAGTTAAGATCGCAAGGGTTTGATTGAAAAGTTTGACTATTTGATGCTTGGATTTCTGATGTACAATTCAAACTGAAATGCCCAGCGTCTTGAGAGAATTATTTCTGATGGCATTTTAGCATCCTTTCCAGTTGCAGACCTAGGAATCTCATGCTGATGAAGACATACCCAGTCACTGGAAGAAGTGATATACAGTGGTCCTTTGGATCAATCACAGCTGAAACTGGGTCACAGAGTCAGATCTTTCACAAACATTAATATGACTGCCATTAATTTTTAAAGTACCCAGTAAAAGTTGATTGGTGGTTTTTAGTAACAGAGAGTTATGGTCTGCATGCAAACACATTATACAGCATCATTGTACAAAGACTCTTGTCATGCTTTCTGTTAGAACCAGTCTGCCAGAAAACCTAATCACCCCTTATACATACGGTAACCATATAATTTATCATTCAAACAGAATAGCTTTGAAAGTGAAAGGGGACGTTGTTCATAATAGCCAGGACCATCGGCATGAATTGGAACCGTCCTAACAAGTGAGCATGAGTGGTCACCCTGCTCATATGAGAACCTGGCTCTTGGAATCCTCCTGTACTATTAATAGGATCCTTCTCTCTACACCATGTTCAATATTGTCCTTAATGCTAGAGGGAAAGAAGCAGAGGGAATCCTTTATTACTATTTACTGAACATAAAATATTTAATTTCCAGTGCTGATATTTCACTGTCATCTCTTATAAATACTGTTTGTGTCATAGTTTCATGTTCGTGTATTTTCTCCATTTCTTCATTTTTCTATTAAAGCATTAGTATGTTTCAGGCATTAAAAAAAAAGATCTGGGGAGTGGGAGCCATCCATCCCAAATGTACGCAGAAAGTTACTATATTTGGTGTTTTTATATCCATCCTCACCAAAATGGAATTTAAAGCCACAGTCTAAAAATAACAATAAGAAGGAGATCACTCTGTGGTCTGTGGGTTAAACTAATTTCATAGCAAAACTTCATTTGGTACATTTTGATGCTCATAGTATGATCGGCAAAGTTGACTAAATCCTCCCACTGACCTTCCATTTAGTTGGAATACCTAAGTCGACACGAATAGTAACATCAGAGCTCATCAGGGTCCTCCTCCAAGTTATATCTTTATATATCCATGTTTCCATTTTTAAATGTCCTTTATTTCAAAGTGATGTGTCACTGAAAGAGGACAGGAATGCTTTTTCTCCAAAAGATACATGTGTTGGGTTCGAAAAAAAGCACATGGTTGGAAAGTAAAGCTTAAAATGAAACAATTGATTTTTCCCTATATTGCCAGGCAGTGACTTGTCACCAGAACCTGTCCCCATCAGACACCTTTCCACCTCTCAAATCAGCTGGTTGTCTTCTTGACAGCCTTAATTCATGAGATTCAATTCACTGTAGCTTACTTCCTGGGGTAGACTGTAAAAGCTGAATTGCTCCAGAGAAGTGAGAGCCTGTAAGGAGATTTTTTTGCACAGTAGCCTTCCAAGAACCCTACGTATGCATGTGATGTTCTGCCCGCAGCATACTCCAACCAATCTAACATGATAGGCTTCCACCCAAGCTTTCCCATCCGTGAGATTCTTAGACAGTCACTTTTCATTAAATTTCAAGCTATTTGAGGAATAAATTGTACATAAGCAATGCTTATTCTAAAAGTGATCAAATTATCTACACACCATCAAGGCATGTCAGTCTGTGGAAACTAAATCAAACAGTTAGAAATGACGTAATCTACAAGTGACAGGTGTAGCTTCTTTTCCAGTTGTTTTCCTGGTACTGTGTGGACCATTCCTTCCCAGACTTTAACATACATAAAACTTCCCTGGGGATCTTACTAAAATGCAGACTCTGGGTCAGTAGGGTGGGGGTGGAGTCCCAGATTCTGCATTTCCCACAAGATCCCAGGCAATGCTGATGCTGCTGGTCTGTGGACCACACTTTTAAGTACCCAGGAAACAGTGACAAGCATCAAATTCGAGGGAAAAGAGAGGTGGGGTTTTGCTGCATGTCTTCAGGAGAGGATTTCAACATGTAAGGTCTTGTTTCTGATGTTACAGGCGAAGGAGATGCAGCAGATGGTGAAATTGGAAGCCGAGATGGACCGCAGACCAGCAACAGTTGTGTGAAACTCCAGGACACAAACTGAACCCAGAGAACCACCACATCAAAGAGCAGTCCCCAGCGTCTGAACAGATTCCATGGAGGAAAGCTGATGTCTTCTGCGTTTCCTTTTCATGTAGACAAAAGGTCACCTGAAACCACAGAGACTTACTTCTCTTAAACATTCTGAATACTAAATTTCCTTGCTCAACCAAAAGTAGTTACAAATCCCCCCAAATTGCGACTCCAGTAAGTCAGAGTTTACCTGTTGATCATACCACTTCGACATGTTTGCCAGAAAATATCATCACAAGTAAATGAGCTTGGTGTTAAAAACTCTGCTTTGTGATGCGTTAAGACATGTTTAAGCAGCAGCAAAAGTAGTGCATTAGCCATGTCGTAGCAAGCACATGCACTGGGGAGGGGGGAGGAAACTGTCTACAGATTAATAGCAGCAGTGGTGATCTGCTAGACAGCAACTGGGGGGATTTTTCTACATGAGTTACCTCATCAGTAAGTGCCATGTCTCCACCATGCCATACAAAGCTAACTTCCTATAACAGTCACGGAAATGGTTAGAACAACAGAAAAATAGAACTGTGTCCTTGTGCCAAAACCTGCTGTGCTCACAAGGAGAACTCTCAGGCACGTTTAAGAAGCTGACATCTGACATTGCTTCCTAGGAATTGCTTCTGCTGACCCTAGATTACTACAGCTCACTCTTACACCATGAAGATTGTGAAGTGGTTATTGGCAACTGTTTGTAAATGTGACCATGTAAAAAGTATTTATGCTCCTAATTCACACTGTCAGAGAGCAAAATCATGTTAAGTATTGCCACATGACAAGATTAGTGAACAGGAATACTAGAACTATCTTTGCATGATACACAAGCACCAATTATGACTAATCCGTACACAGTTAACCTAATGCAAATACATACTGGTTAAGTAACTGTATGGCACAGAATATAATTTGACTCTCAAGACTTTTAGCATAATGAAAAAGTCTATATATATGTGTATATGAACTATGTGGGCATTCTTGATACTTCAAGTTCTAGTTTCAAAAAAAAATACATAACTAATTTAATTTTACACAAAAAATATTTATGCAGATTTTCAGAATTTCATATCAGGAAATAATCTTTTTATGTCTGTTAAATATTAAAACAATTTGCTACAGTGTTAATCTGCATGGTCGTTAAGCCTGTTGTAGTTGTGTTGCAGACAGTGCATGGAAAAGTCCCTCCTGGGATGGAGCTGTGCCCCAACGCCCAGAGGAGCGCATGGAAACTGCACTCGAGAACTAATCAGATCACTGATTTAGGGCACCAACCACCAACCGGATTGTTGTATATGCTTGTACAGATTGATTCTGTGTGTTCCTCTGAGTAAAACAGAGAATTATGTTACCATCAATACCGAAAGTAAGCTTCCAACTTCTCTAATAAAAAAATGAAAACACATCCAACATCTGTCAGAGTGTTTGCTCGTCAGGATGCCTTCCCGTGTACTTTCTCTGTTTCCTAAATAATCTCTTCATTGTTCTTAGAGGGGGGTTTATGCCTGCCCCCAACACATTTTTCTCCTGACATAAAAAGACTGTTTGACTGGTTGACTCCCAATGTAAAGTACTTGTTTTTCCTTTTTCACACAGTTGTCATTTGAACTGGCTTCTTTGGAAATTCTCTGGTTACAGATTTCTTTATTTGTAAGACAGTAGAGTTTGAGTCACCGCCACTGGCCTCGGACGCGGGGTGTCTCCTCCCGGCCGCCACTTGCCTCGGATGCGGGGTGTCTCCTCCCAGCCGCCGGGTGTCTTCTCCCGGCCTCCACTGACCTCGGACACGGGGTAGCTCCTCTTGCCGTTCCTGTGCCATCGCAGCCTGGCACTCTAGGCCGAGCCCGAGGCAGGGGCAGCAGCTGGGAGGAGCCACCCACGCCCGAGGCCAGGGCCGGCGGTCGGGAGGAGCAACCCGAGGAGTGGTGGCACAGGAAGGCCTAGAGGAGCTATCCCACGTTGAAGGTCAGGAACAGTGGCGGTAAGGAGATACCCCTCATCCAAGGTTAAGGAGCAGTGGCTGTGCTTTGCTGGAGCAGGCTAGAAGAGATACCCCATGCCCAACGTAAGAGAAACCCAAGTAAGATGGTAGATGTTGCAAGAGGGCATCAGAGGGCAGACATACTGAAACCATACTCACAGAAAACTAGTCAATCTAATCATAGGACCACAGCCTTGTCTAACTCAGTGAAACCAAGCCATGCCTTCAGGGCAACCCAAGACGGGCGGGTCATGGTGGAGAGGTCTGACAGAATGTGGTCCACTGGAGAAGGGAATGGCTAGCCACTTCAGTATTCTTGCCTTGAGAACCCCATGAACAGCATGAAAAGGCAAAATGATAGGATACCAAAAGAGGAAGTCCCCAGGTCATTAGGTGCCCAATATGCTACTGGAGATCAGTGGAGAAATAACTCCAGAAAGAATGAAGGGATGGAGCCAAAGCAAAAACAATACCCAGTTGTGGATGTGACTGGTGATAGAAGCAAGGCCTGATGCTGTAAAGAGCAATATTGCATAGGAACCTGGAATGTCAGGTCCATGAATCAAGGCAAATTGGAAGTGGTCAAACAAGAGATGGCAAGAGTGAACGTTGACATTCTAGGAATCAGTGAACTAAAATGGACTGGAATGGGTGAATTTAACTCAGATGACCATTATATCTACTACTGTGGGCAGGAATCCCTCAGAAGAAATGGAGTAGCCATCATGGTCAACAAAAGAGTCCAAAATGCAGTACTTGGATGCAATCTCAAAAACAACAGAATGATCTCTGTTCGTCTCCAAGGCAAACCATTCAATATCTCAGTTATCCAAGTCTATGCCCTAACCAGTAACACTGAAGAAACTGAAGTTGAACAGTTTTATGAAAACCTACAAGATCTTTTAGAACTAACACCCAAAAAAGATGTCCTTTTCATTCTAGGGGACTGGAATGCAAAAGTAGGAAGGCAAGAAACACCTGGAGTAACAGGCAAATTTGGCCTTGGAATGCGGAATGAAGCAGGGCAAAGACTAATAGAGTTTTGCCAAGAAAATGCACTGGTCATAGCAAACACCCTCTTCCAACAACACAAGAGAAGACTCTACACATCGACATCACCAGATGGTCAACACCGAAATCAGATTGATTATATTCTTTGCAGCCAAAGATGGAGAAGCTCTATACAGTCAACGAAAAGAAGACCAGGAGCTGACTGTGGCTCAGATCATGAACTCCTTATTACCACATTCAGACTCAAATTGAAGAAAGTAGGGAAAACTGCTAGACCATTCAGTTATGACCTTAATCAAATCCCTTATGATTATACAGTGGAAGTGAGAAATAGATTTAAGGGCCTAGATCTGAAAGATAGAGTGCCTGATGAACTATGGAATGAGGTTCATGACACTGTCCAGGAGACAGGGATCAAGACCATCCCCATGGAAAAGAAATGCAAAAAAGCAATATGGCTGTCTGGGGAGGCCTTACAAATAGCTGTGAAAAGAAGAGAGGTGAAAAGCAAAGGAGAAAGGGAAGATATAAGCATCTGAATGCAGAGTTCCAAAGAATAGCAAGAAGAGATAAGACAGCCTTCTTCAGTGATCAATGCAAAGAAATCGAGGAAAACAACAGAAGGGAAGGACTAGAGATCTCTTCAAGAAAATTAGACATATCAAGGGAATATTTCATGCAAAGATGGGCTCGATAAAGGACAGAAATGGTATGGACCTAACAGAAGCAGAAGATATTAAGAAGAGGTGGCAAGAATACATGGAAGAACTGTACAAAAAAGATCTTCATGACCCAGATAATCATGATGATGTGATCACTCATCTAGAGCCAGACATCTTGGAATGTGAAGTCAAGTGGGCCTTCGAAAGCATCACTATGAACAAAGCTAGAGGAGATGATGGAATTCCAGTTGAGCTCTTTCAAATCCTGAAAGATGATGCTGTGAAAGTGCTGCACTCAATATGCCAGCAAATTTGGAAAACTCAGCAGTGGCCCCAGGACTGGAAAAGGTCAGTTTTCTTCCAATCCCAAAGAAAGGCAATGCCAAAGAATGCTCAAACTACTGCATAATTGCAGTCATCTCACACGCTAGTAAAGTAATGCTCAAAATTCTCCAAGCCAGGCCTCAGCAATACGTGAACCATGAACTCCCTGATGTTCAAGCTGGTTTTAGAAAAGGCAGGGGAACCAGAGATCAAATTGCCAACATCCGCTGGATCATGGAAAAAGCAAGAGAGTTCCAGAAAAACATCTATTTCTGCTTTATTGACTATGCCAAAGCCTTTGACTGTGTGGATCACAATAAACTGTGGAAAATCTGAAAGAGATCGGAATACCAGACCACCTGACCTGCCTCTCGAGAAATCTGTATGCAGGTCAGATAGCACAAGTTAGAACTGGACATGGAACAACAGACTGGTTCCAAATAGGAAAAGAAATACGTCAAGGCTGTATATTGTCACCCTGCTTATTTAACTTCTATGCAGAGTACATCATGAGAAACGCTGAACTGGAAGAATCACAAGCTGGAATCAAGATTGCCAGGAGAAATATCAATAACCTCAGATATGCAGATGACACCACCCTTATGGCAGAAAGTGAAGAGGAACTAAAAAGTGTCTTGATGAGAGTGAAAGAGGAGAGTGAAAAAGTTGGCTTAAAGCTCAACATTCAGAAAATTAAAATCATGGCATCTGGTCTCATCACTTCATGGGAAATAGATGGGGAAACAGTAGAAACAGCATCAGACTTTATTTTTTGGGGCTCCAAAATCACTGCAGATGGTGACTGCAGCCATGAAATTAAAGACGCTTATTCCTTGGAAGAAAAGTTATGACCAACCTAGATAGCGTATTCAAAAGCAGAGACATTACTTTGCCAACTAAGGTCTGTCTAGTCAAGGCTATGGTTTTTCCTGTGGTCATGTATGAATGTGAGAGTTGGACTCTGAAGAAGGCTGAGTGAGCGCCGAAGAATTCATGCTTTTGAACTGTGGTGTTGGAGAAGACTCTTGAGAGTCCCTTGGATTGCAAGGAGATCCAACCAGTCCATTCTGAAGGAGGTAACCCTGGGATTTCTTTGGAAGGAATGATGCTAAAGCTGAAACTCCAGTACTTTGGTCACCTCATGTGAAGAGTTGACTCATTGGAAAAGACTTTGATGCTGGGAGGGATTGGGGACAGGAGGAGAAGGGGACGACTGAGGATGAGATGGCTGGATGGCATCACGGAATTGATGGACATGAATCTGAGTGAACTCCGGGAGATGGTGATGGACAGGGAGGCCTGGCGTGTTGCGATTCATGGGGTTGTGAAGAGTCGGACACGACTGAGCGACTGAACTCAACTGAGAGTTTGAGTAAATATTTTTCCACACTAACATCTCATGTAAAATTATGGCTATTATTATGGTACAACTGGATGGCCAGTTTTGAAAGATTTCAAATGGCGCTCTCTCATTAAATCAAATAGCTCCCTCTCAGCACTCAGCTGAGCTCACTGTTCTGTAGCACTTGACTGAATCCATCACTCACCCCTCTCTGCTCTGCTCCTGAAAGATTACTCCTACTTTTCCCGTTTTTCTGATCATTTCTTCTCTGGCTTTTCATCCTCCTACACTGCCATAAATATTTCCATCTTCCAGCTTAAACTCAGAGCCAGTTTTCTCTCTAACCAGCTTTACTTTCATTATTTGAGATATCTGTCTCCCAGAAGAGGACTTCCCAGGTGGTGCTAGTGGTAAAGAACCTGACTGCCAACGCAGGAGATGTACCTAAGAGATGCTGGTTCAATGCCTGAATTGGGAAGATCCCTTGGAGAAGGGGACAGCAACCTACTCCAGTATTCTTGCCTGGAGAATCCCATGGACAGAGGAGCCTGGTGGGTTATAGTCCATGGGGTTGCCAAGAGTCAGACACAACTGAAATGACTTAGCAGGCACACATGCATTCCCAGAAGAATCCATTGTAATAGGATTAAACATGTACACACAGTTCAACAAAAAGATGGGTTTACTTTCAATTGTAAGCTCGTGTTGCACTCAGATCCTACATTCTCATTTATTATAGAGGACAAAAACTCTTGGCAATTACAGTTACTCAGTCTCTTCAAACTTAAAAAGACAAACACTTATTTCAGAGGTATATTCAATTACTGAGTCTCCCTGTTAGTCAGTCTCCCAGTTAGAGTTCCTTCCCCTTAAGGAAGTCTCCCTGCTTCCCTTCCAAGATGACTTCTGGGTGCAAATGGAAGCTCGCGTGTCCTCCTGGCAGTGGGGAGGAGCATCTGGTTACCCCTACTGTGTGGTCCTAACTGCCCTGGACCTCAGTCCTGCAAGGTGGATCCTTTCATTCTAGTGTCTCAGGGCCTCTGCTCAAAAGAGTTTTCACCCTGGACTCAGTTTTTCTCCAGTTTTCTTGTGGAACACAGAGAAAGTCTGGATTTGGCAGCAGGGAGAGGACAGAGGTCCTAGCTCAGATCATCCGTGCAGATGCCTCCTCTGGCCATTTGTTAGCTGCTAGTGCCATGTTGCTCCATGGCAGGTTGCTTAAGGAGGCTTGCCAGTTTCTAAATCTATGCCCCAAGAAGCAAGTTTATAGTGAAGATACTACATCCTGCTTCTCAGTCCCTTAGGACTGTTGGTTCCAATCTGGGGATCAAGACACTTGCCTCAATTCTTACTTTACTTCCTCCTATCAGCCTTGAAAGGATATTCAACTGTACATACGTGACTGGAATGCTCAAATAGCCTGCCAGCCTTCTCTGTCCATGGGATTTTCCAGGCAACAACACTAGAGTAGGTTGCCATTTCTTTCTCCAGGGGATCCTCCCAACCCAGGTATTGAACCCAGGTCTCACACAATGTAGGCAGACTCTGAGCCACCAGGGAAGCCGTATATTGGACTGTACTTCTTCCCTAGACTGTTCTTCCCCTTTGGGGAAGGGATAAAAGGCTTCATGGAAAATAAACCAGATTGACAAGATAGAGAAACCCATTAGTAAGTGCAATATTTCATCAAATCCAGTTCAGTTCATCACTCAGTCGTGTCCAACTCTCTGCGACTCCATGAATCGCAACACGCCAGGCCTCCCTGTCCATCACCAACTCCCGGAGTTTACTCAAACTCTTGTCCATTGAGTCGGTGATGATATTCAATCATCTCATCCTCTGTTGTCCCCTTCTCCTCCCACCTTCAGTCTTTCCCAGCATCAGGGTCTTTTCCAATGAGTTAGTTCTTCACATCAGGTAGCCAAAGTATTGGAGTTTCAGCTTAAGCATCAGTCCTTCCAATGAATATTCAGTACTGATTTCCTTTAGGATGGACTGGTTGGATCTCCTTGGAGTCCAAGGGACTCACAAGAGTCTTCTCCAACACCAGAGTTCAAAAGCACCAATTCATCCAGATTTAAAATTTAGAATTTATATCTTCTTGGGGAATATAATTTATTTTACTGTGAAGGGGTCATCTATTAATTCTATGACTCTTTTGGTGACTGTCTGTTTAATAAAGCTTACTCTGTCATTTACGGAGAAGGCAATGGCAACCCACTCCAGTACTCTCGCCTGGAGAATCCCATGGACGGAGGAGCCTAGTAGGCTACAGTCCATGGGGTCACGAAGAGTCAGACACGACTGAGCAACTTCACTTTCACTTTTCACTTTCACTTTTCACTTTCATGCATTGGAGAAGGCAAAGGAAACGCACTCCAGTGTTCTTGCCTGGAGAATCCCAGGGACAGAGGAGCCTGGTGGGCTGCCGTCGATGGGGTCACACTGAGTTGGACACGACTGAAGCGACTTAGCAGCAGCAGCACTCATCATTTTTTTCAAAAAGCATCAATTCTTCAGTGCTCAGCTTTCTTTCCAACTCACATCCATACATGACCACTGGAAAAACCAAAGCCTTGACTACATGGACCATTGTTGGCAAAGTAATGTCTCGGCTTTTTTTTTTTTTTTTTACTTTATTTTACTTTACAATACTGTATTGGTTTTGCCATACATTGACATGAATCCACCACAGGTGTTCATGGGATCCCAAACATGAACCCCCCTCCCACCTCCCTCCCCATAACATCTCTCTGGGTCATCCCCATGCACCAGCCCCAAGCATGCTGTATCCTGCGTCAGACATAGACTGGCGATTCTATTCTTACATGATAGTATACATGTTACAATGCCATTCTCCCAAATCATCCAACCCTCTCCCTCTCCCTCTGAGTCCAAAAGTCTGTTATACACATCTGTGTCTTTTTTGCTGTCTTGCATACAGGGTCATCATTGCCATCTTTCTAAATTCCATATATATGTGTTAGTATACTGTATTGGTGTTTTTCTTTCTGGCTTACTTCACTCTGTATAATCGGCTCCAGTTTCATCCATCTCATCAGAACTGATTCAAATGTATTCCTTTTAACAGCCGAGTAATACTCCATTGTGTATATGTACCACAGCTTTCTTATCCATTTGTCTGCTGATGGACATCTAGGTTGTTTCCATGTCCTGGCTATTATAAACAGTGCTGCGATGAACACTGGAGTACATGTGTCTCTTTCAATTCTGGTTTCCTCGGTGTGTATGCCCAGCAGTGGGATTGCTGGGTCATAAGGTAGTTCTATTTGCAATTTTTTAAGGAATCTCCACACTGTTCTCCAAAGTGGCTGTACTAGTTTGCATTCCCACCAACAGTGTAGGAGGGTTCCCTTTTCTCCACACCCTCTCCAGCATTTATTGCTTGCAGATTTTTGGATCGCAGCCATTCTGACTGGTGTGAAGTGGTACCTCATTGTGGTTTTGATTTGCATTTCTCTAATAATGAGTGATGTTGAGCATCTTTTGATGTGTTTGTTAGCCATCCATATGTCTTCTTTGGAGAAATGTCTATTTAGTTCTTTGGCCCATTTTTTGATTGGTCGTTTATTTTTCTGGAATTGAGCTGCATAAGTTGCTTGTATATTTTTGAGATTGGTTGTTTGTCAGTTGCTTCATTTGCTATTATTTTCTCCCATTCAGAAGGCTGTCTTTTCACCTTGCTTATATTTTCCTTTGTTGTGCAGAAGCTTTTAATTTTAATTAGATCCCATTTGTTTATTTTTACTTTTATTTCCAGTATTTTGGGAGGTGGATCATAGAGGATCCTGCTGTGATTTATGTTGGAAAGTGTTTTGCCTATGTTCTCCTCTAGGAGTTTTATAGTTTCTGATCTTACATTTAGATCTTTAATCCATTTTGAGTTTATTTTTGTGTATGGTGTTAGAAAGTGATCTAGTTTCATTCTTTTACAAGTGGTTACCAGTTTTCCCAGCACCACTTGTTAAAGAGATTGTCTTTACTCCATTGTATATTCTTGCCTCCTTTGTCAAAGATAAGGTGTCCATATGTGTGTGGATTTATCTCTGGGCTTTCTATTTTGTTCCATTGATCTATATGTCTGTCTTTGTGCCAGTACCATACTGTCTTGATGACTGTGGCTTTGTAGTAGAGCCTGAAGTCAGGCAAGTTGATTCCTCCAGTTCCATTCTTCCTTCTCAAGACTGCTTTGGCTAGTCTAGGTTTTTTGTATTTCCATACAAATCTTGAAATTATTTGTTCTAGTTCTGTGAAAAATATGGCTGATAGCTTAATAGGGATTGCATTGAATTTGTAAATTGCTTTGGGTAGTATACTCCTTTTCACTATATTGATTCTTCCGACCCATGAACATGGTATATTTCTCCATCTATTAGTGTCCTCTTTGATTTCTTTCACCAGTGTTTTATAGTTTTCTATGTATAGGTCTTTAGTTTCTTTAGGTAGATATATTCCTAAGTATTTTATTCTTTTCGTTGCAATGGGGAATGGAATTGTTTCCTTAATTTCTTTTTCTACTTTCTCATTATTAGTGTATAGGAATGCAAGGGATTTCTGTGTGTTGATTTTATATCCTACAACTTTAGTATATTCATTGATTAGCTCTAGTAATTTTCTGGTGGAGTCTTTAGGGTTTTCTATGTAGAGGATCATGTCATCTGCAAACAGTGAAAGTCTTACTTCTTCTTTTCCAATTTGGATTCCTTTTATTTCTTTTTCTGCTCTGATTGCTGTGGCCAAAACTTCCAAAACTATGTCTCGGCTTTTTAATATGCAGTCTGCTGCTGCTGCTGCTGCTAAGTCACTTCAGTCATGTCTGACTCTGTGATCCCATAGATGGCAGTCCACCAGGCTCCCCTGTCCCTGGGATCCCCCAGGCAAGAACACTGGAGTTGGTTGCCATTTCCTTCTCCAACACATGAAAGTGAAAACTGAAAGTGAAGTTGCCCAGTTCTGTCTGACTCTTCGCGACCCCATGGACTGCACCCCACCATCCATGGGATTTTCCAGGCAAGAGTACTGGAGTAGGATGCCATTGCCTTCTCCAATATGCTGTCTAGGTTGGTCATAACTTTTCTTCCAGGTAGTAAGTGTCTTTCAATTTCATGGCTGAAGTCACCATCTGCAGTGATTTTGGAGCCCAGAAAAATAAAGTCAGCCACTGTTTCCACTGTTTCCCCATCTATTTGCCATGAACTGATGGGACCAGATGCCATGATCTTAGTTTTCTGAATGTTGAGCTTTAAGCCAACTTTTTCACTCTCCTCTTTCACTTTCATCAAGAGGCTTTTTAGTTCCTCTTCACTTTCTGCCATAAGGGTGGTGTCATCTGCATATCTGAGGTTATTGATATTTCTCCTGGCAATCTTGATTCCAGCTTGTGCTTCTTCTTCCAGCCCAGCGTTTCTCTTGATGTACTCTGCATAGAAGTTAAATAAGCAGGGTGACAATATACAGCCTTGACATACTCCTTTCCCAATTTGGAACCAGTCTGTTGTTCTATGTCCAGTTCTAACTGTTGCTTCCTGACCTGCATACAGATTTCTCAAGAGGCAGATGGTTTGGAATTCCCATCTCTTGAAGGATTTTCCACAGTTTGTTGTGATCCACACAGTCAAAGGCTTTGGCATAGTCAATAAAGCAGAAGTAGATGTTTTTCTGCAACTTTTTTGCTTTTTCAATGATCCAGCAGATGTTGGCAAGTCGATCTCTGGTTCCCCTGCCTTTTCTAAAACCAGCTTGAACATCTAGAAGTTCACGGTTCACGTACTGTTGAAGCCTGGCTTGGAGAATTTTGAGCATTACTAGCCTGTAAGATGAGTGCAATTGTGTAGTAGTTTAAGTGTTCTTTGGCATTGCCTTTCTAAGATACCGTTAATTATAACAGGCACCATTATTTTATGTACTACAAA
The DNA here is from genome assembly GCF_042477335.2 of Ovis canadensis. Classification (NCBI taxonomy): domain Eukaryota; kingdom Metazoa; phylum Chordata; class Mammalia; order Artiodactyla; family Bovidae; genus Ovis; species Ovis canadensis. Next base: position 17,659,153 of record NC_091257.1, read on the forward strand.
GAATGAAAGCATGATGCCAGTTAGGCTATGACACACCACCCAGTGGTTATGACACATCTGAATTTCAGCGATGTCAAAATGTGGATAAATATGTACATCTTGGAATCCATGAAATACACAGTATTTCAAAAATACCATTCAAGCTACCCAAACACCAAGGTCTTAATGGGGGAGGGCTAATTTTTAATGATAGAGCACAAGAGAAACAGAAAACCTAAAATAAGGAACACATGCTATTAGGTTTGAAATTTAGTGTTGAGCCTCCTGGGTTCATCATCAATTCAAAGAATGCGTTTTCCTTTAGATATTTCACTCAGTCACGTGTTTTCAGTTTCTACTTCTCTTCATATAATTCTGAGATCCATAACTTGAGCCTTGACCTTACTTTTCTTAAGCACTGCTACTTCTAAGAGATTTTCAGTTCAACAAATGGCCCAAGTCCACGTTATATGTAATTGATCAAAAAATCAAGACCCTTCCTCCATCTGTCCCCCTTGTTTAACAGTCTGTAACAGGTGCTAAACCCCAGGGCCATCTTCTACCTGCACCATTTCATTTGCTTCCACACCCAATCTGTTGATAAAACCCATGACTTCTACCTTGCCTTGGAGGTTCCCTTCTCCCTGACAACTCTTCTCATTTCAGCACTCAGAATTTTAGTAACTTCTTATTGAATTTCTTTTCCCCTCAAATCCCTTCTACATGTAGATTAATCTCCCCAAATGGAAGCTCTGATCATATTACTCTTTGGCTTGTAAAGCCTGAATTCCTATCTATTACCTAAAGAATATCATTGAAATATCAATATCAGCATTTGGTTTTGGTTCAAGTTTGCCTCTTCCCCTGCTGCTGCTGCTGCTAAGTCGCTTCAGACGTGTCCGACTCTGTACGACAACATAGGTGGCAGCCCACCAGGCTCCTCCGTCTCTGGGATTCTCCAGGCAGGAACATTGGAGTGGGTTGCCATTTCCTTCTCCAATGCATTAAAGTGAAAAGCGAAAGTGAAGTTGCTCAGTCGTGCCCAACTCTTAGCGACCCCATGGACTGCAGCCGACCAGGCTCCTCCGCCCATGGGATTTTCCAGGCAAGAGTACTGGAGTTGGGGTGCCATTGCCTTCTCCAGCCTCTTCCCCTAGCCAATCTGAGTTATCACTATTCTCTGTTCCCACATGTGGCATGCATCTGGTTTTTTATTTACTTATTTGTTTACTTATTTATTTGGCTGTGCCAGGTCTTAGTTGCAGCACACAGGATCTTCAGTCTTCTTTATGACATGTGAACACTTTAGTTGCAGCACATAGGATCTAGTTCCCTGACCAGGGATGTGACCCGGGACCTCTGCACTGGAAGCATGGAGTCTTAGCCACTCGACCACCAGGGAAGTCCCACGTAGCACATATTTTTTTAAGTATGCCACATGATAATGTTCTTTGTTGTTGTTCAGTTGCTCAGTCATGTCCAACTGTTTGCGACCCCATGGACTGCAGCATGCCAGTCTTCCCTATCCTTCACCATCTCCTGGAGCTTGCTCAAACTCATGCCCATTGAGTCAGTGATGCCATCCAACCATCTCATCCTTTGTCATCCCCTTCACCTCCCACCTTCAATCGTTCTCAGCATCAGGGTCTTTTCCAATGAATCAGCTCTTTGATGGCCAAAGTATTGCAGTTTCAGCTTTCAGCATCAGTTCTTCCAATGAATATTCAAAAGTGATTTCCTTTAGGATTGACTGCTTTGATCTCCTTACAGTCGAAAGGATGCTCAAGAGTCTTCTCCAACACCTCAGATCAAAAACATCAGTGCTTTGGCACTCACCCTTCTTTGTGATCAAATTCTCACATCCATACATGACTACTGGAAAAATCATAGGTATGAATAGACAGACCTTTGTTGGCAAAGTAATGTCTCTGCTTTTGAATATGCTGTCTAGGTTGGTCATAACTTTCCTTCCAAGGAGTAAGCATCTTTTAATTTCATGGCTGCAATCACCATCTGCAGTGATTTCGGAGCCCGAAAAATAAAGTCAGCCATTGTTTCCACTATTTCCCCATCTATTTGCCATGAAGTGATGGGACCGGATGCCATGATCGTAATTATCTGAATGTTGAGCTTTAAGCTCTCCTCCTTCACTTTCATCAAGAGGCTCTTTAGTTCTTCTTCACTTTCTGCCATAAGGGTGGTGTCATCTGTATATCTGAGGTTATTGAAATTTCTCCCAGCAGTCTTGATTCCAGCTTCTGTTTCATCCAGACCAGCATTTCTCATGATGTACTCTGCATAGAAGTTAAATAAGCAGGGTGACAGTATACAGCCTTGTCGTACTCCTTTTCCTATTTAGAACCAGTCTATTGTTCCAGGTCCAGTTCTAACTGTTGCTTCCTTACCTGCATGCAGGTTTCTCAAGAGGCAGGTCAGGTGGTCTGGTATTCCGATCTCTTTCAGAATTTTCCACAGTTTATTGTGATTCACACAGTCAAAGGCTTTGGCATAGTCAAAAAGCAGAAATAGATGTTTTTCTGGAACTCTTGCTTTTTCAATGATCCAGTGAATGTTGGCAATTTGATCTCTGGTTCCTCTGCCTTTTCTCTGGATTTCCAGCTTGAACATCAGGTAGTTCACGGTTCACGTATTGCTGAAGCCTGGCTTGAAGAATTTTGAGCATTACTTTACTAGCATGTGAGATGAGTGCAATTGTGTGGTAGTTTGAGCATTCTTTGGCATTGCCTTTCTTTGGGATTGGAATGAAAACTGACCTTTTCCAGTCCTGTGGCCACTGCTGAGCTTTCCAAATTTGCTGAAATACTGAGTGCAGCACTTTCACAGCATCATCTTTCAGGATCTGAAATAGCTCAACTGGAATTCCATCCCCTCCACTAGTTTTATTTGTAGCTTTATTCCTAAGGCCCACTTGACTTCACATTCCAGGATGTCTGGCTCTAGCTGAGTGATTACACCATTGTGATTATCTGGGTTGTGAAGATCTTTTTTGTATACTTCTGCTGTGTATTCTTGCCACATTGTCTTAATATCTTCTGTTTCAGTTAGGTCCATACCATTTCCACTCCTTATTGTGCCCATCTTTGCATGAAATGTTCCCTTGGTATCTCTAATTTTCTCGAAGAGATATCCAGTCTTTCCTGTTCTATTGTTTTCCTCTATTTCTTTGCATTGATCTCTGAGGAAGGCTTTCTTATCTCTCCTTGCTAATCTTTGGAACTCTGTGTTCAAATGGGTTTATCTTACCTTTTCTCCTTTGCTTTTTGCTTCTCTTTTTTTCACAGCTATTTCTAAGGTCTCCTCAGAGAGCCATTTTTCTTTTTTACATTTCTTTTTCTTGGGGATGGTCTTGATACCTGTCTCCTGTACAATGTCATGAACCTCTGTCCATAGTTCATCAGGCACTCTGTCTATCAGATCCAGTCCCTTAAATCTATTTCTCACTTCCACTGTGTAATCATAAGGAATTTGATTTAGGTCATACCTGAATGGTATAGTGGTTTTCCCTACTTTCTTCAATTTAAGTCCAAATTTTGCAATAAGGAATTCATGATCTGAGCCACAGTCAGCTCCCAGTCTTGTTTTTGCTTATTGTATAGAGCTTCTCCATCTTTGGCTGCAAAGAATATAATCAATCTGATTTCAGTGTTGACCATCTGGTGATGTCCACGTGTAGAGTCTTTTCTTATGTTGTTGGAAGAGGATGTTTGCTATGACCAGGGCATTCTCTTTGCTAGGGAGTAGCTGTGAAGAGATAACCCACGTCCAAGGTAAGAGAAACCCAAGTAACACAGTAGGTGTTGCGAGAGCATGTCAAAGGGCTGACACACTGAAATCATCATCACAGAAAACTAGCCAATCTGATCACATGGACCACAGCTTATCTAACTCAATGAAACTAAGCCATGCTGTGTGCGGCCACCCAAGACGGGCGGGTCATAGTGGAGCGGTCTGACAGAATGTGATTCACTGAGGAATGGCAAATCACTTCAGTATTCTTGCCTTGAGAACCTTTGAACAGGATGAAAAGGCAAAAAGATAGGATACTGAAAGAGGAACTCTCCAGGTCAGTAGGTGCCCAATATGCTACTGGAGATGTGGAGAAATAACTCCAGAAAGAATGAAGGGATGGAGTCAAAGCAAAAACAACACCCAGTTGTGGATGTGACTGGTGATAGAGGCAAGGTCCGATGCTGTAAAGAGTAATATTGCATAGGAACCTGGAATTTTCGCTCCATGAATCAAGGCAAATTGGAAGTTGTCAAACAGGAGATGGCAAGAGTGAACATCGACATTCTAGGAATCAGTGAACTAAGATGTGCTGGGAGCCAGCATGGGAGATCCCACCCATGACAAGGTCATGCGGAGAGGCCTGATGGGCAAGGCGAGTCAGGTCTGAAGGGGTCCTCTGTCTGAGCATCTACCCCGAAACCAAAATCTGTCTGTTTACTGTGTGCTATACTATACTCTTCTGACATTACCACCTTTTCTCTGGAAAGAGTTAATTCAGAGCTCCAGTTAACAGTCTCCTGCATATAAAAAGAATGTCTCGGCTTAAACCCCTTTGATGGCTTTCTAACTTATCTGACCGGTCTGCCCGACTTTACAATTTGTGGATTGTTTACAGCCCCCAACCGTAAGAGGCACGAAGCTTAAGGCATCTTAAAGAGATAGAGCCTTTTGGAGCTAAGAATTAGTTTGGTGAAGGGTTTGTTGAGTTAATGTTTGCCACCAGGCCTCCATATCCTTTATCTTTTAGGCATCTGGGAGGATATTAATCAATGTAATAGGGATACAGAAATAGGAATGTAGTAGTTTTGATGTTAGCAATACTAGACTCTTGAGTTAATTAATTTTCTCTTTGTTATAAATCACCGCACTCCACTTTCTTGTTATAAAATGTTGTATCCTTGCTATGTAAGAATGTAACTTTATTTAGTGCTTTCTGAGAGTGGCACCAGACTTTGGGAAGAACAACACTATTACCCTTATCAGAAAAGGGCTGTAAAATGTTAATTGGCCTTCTGGCTGGAAGATGATGTAAATCACCTAAGACTTATGTATACAACTAGGTATGCAGAGAGAAAGCCTGGTCTTGATAAGAGTCAGGGCTGCTGACACTACATAATTTTGTATTATCCATTGATCTCTATGTAAAATCAAGAGTATATAAGGCCTTTCCGGACAATAGAGGAGGGGCCAGTTACTGGAAAGACTGGTTTCCCCCGTGTCTTCTTTACTCTGTTTTCTGGCTGAGTTCCCATCTGGAGCGGGGAGGCTCGCCATGTCTACTTACTTGCCCCGGCTTTTAAGATCCACGCAAGAGGGAGCCCAAGGTGGGGCACTCCCCGCTATTCAAGAGGACGCCTGTGGCCTAACGTAGATGGTGCAAGTTCCTTGTCTTGGAACTTTATTGGTTTTCCATGTAAACCAAGTTATTCTGCCTCTTTTCTCCACTAAATTTTCCTACTACACTATTCGTTTCTAATCTCTCTTTTATATTTCTAAATAAATAAGTTTTTCCTCACCATGCCATCCCCACTTCAAATTACCCTGGATCCACTGGGGCTGGACCCCAGCGAAGATGGACTGGAATGGGTGAATTTAACTCAGATGACCATTATATCTACTACTGAGGACAGGAATCCCTTAGAAGAAATGGAGTAGCCATCATAGTCAACAAAAGAGTCAGAAATGCAGTACTAGGGTGCAATCTTAAAAACGACAGAATGATATCTGTTCATCTCCAAGGCAAACCATTCAATATCAAGGTCATCCTAGTCTATGCTCCAACCAGTAACACTGAAGAAGCTGAAGTTGAACGGTTCTATGAAGACCTACAAGACTTTTTAGAACTAACACCCAAAAAAGATGTCCTTTTCATTAGAGGGGACTAGAATGCAAAAGTAGGAAGTCAAGAAATACCTGGAGTAACAGGCAAATTTGGCCTTGGAGTACAGAATGAAGCAGGGCAATTACAGAGAATGCACTGGTCATCTGCATATCTAATCCTTAAAGCAACCTCTTAAAATGCTGCCTCAAGCTTCCTTCATTCCCCCAAGCAAGAGCTCATCTGCCTTTCTAAATTTATCCATTTATATTTTTAAAAGTTATTTAAGCATATGACTTTTCCACCAGCTCAGACTAGTTTCTTTTCAGAATAAACAAATAATTATGTTTGTTTGCTTTGCAAAGAACAAGTAGTCAACTATCAAATGACCATTTAAGTTGTTTTCTGTGACATAAAATATGTGGCCTTTTATGCAGTGTCTTTGAATGAAATGCTAAAGTAAATTTATTTCCTAATTTCAAGAAAAACAATTTTCCTCAATTCTTATTGTTAGTATATTTTCAAAACAATAGAACTATCATAATGGCTAACAGGCAGTATGATTCCATCAGGTGTGATTGTGAAAGGGGAAAACTGAATTATTTTAATTTTGAGGCATCTCTGATTCTCTTAGAGATGGCTCATTTCAAGCCCTCAATAGCTTCTCTTGTCATCACATGTGAAAGTTTAGTAGAAGACCACTCTTCTCTACCACTTTCCCTCATTGCTTAGCATTTAACAGAATCCCAAGCACAACTTTAATAACTGCATCTTTAATGTCATCATAAATCCTCAGTAGTGCCTCCAGGATGAATTTTTATGAGCCATCATCTTTAATAACGTACCATGTAAAACGTTCTGCTCCATAGGTTAGAATAATGCAAAAATATTAAGAAGGGAGTGGGGAGATGTTAAAAATAGCAGCATCATTGCTTTTACATTAAAAGAAAAAAATAGGTGTTAGCACTTAACTCAATAAACAAGGCAATGAATGCCTCTTCCTCGCCTCTCCTCTTGTTACTTCCTTGGAAATTCCGGGTGAGAAATTGTCTCCAAGCTACTTCATCCTGGAACTTTCTGAGTCTTTGAAGTCTCCACCAAGATAAAATTTGGAAAATTTTTACTCACAACATGACCCAATAACTTTAGGTGAGTCAAATGTACTAAAAGCATAACAAGGGAGATTAAAAAATTGACCCTTGGTTGTGAACTTTGACATCATATCACTTGAATGATGAAATGTTACACTGGTTCATCAAAATACAATTGATATATTTAATTTTCTCACACATTTTTACATTCTACCTTTTGTTTTTCCTTAGAAAAAACTTGGTGTTTGTGCTAGAGTGTGGGGCTCATGATGCAGCATACTGAGCTCTGTAGACAACAATGCAATATCATGAATTTGTCTGTACCTAGACTACCACACAGATGGTTGTAGTGAACACATCCTCAGCATTGAACTAACTGTACTCATTGATCAAATATTTATTAGGAGCCCGCATAGTCCTCTGTACTCTCAGCTTGTTTTTAACTAGTAACATATATACTATTATTTTTAATTATCTGTAACTGCAGTTACCCCTCGTCCAAGGTAAGGAGCAGTGGCTGTGCTTTGCTGGAGCAGGCTTGAAGAGATACCCCACGCCCAAGGTAAGACAAACCCAAGTAAGATGGTAGGTGTTGCAAGAGGGGATCAGAGGGCAGACACACTGAAACCATACTCACAGAAAACTAGTCAATCTAATCACACTAGGACCACAGCCTTGTCTAACTCAGTGAAACCAAGCCATGCCTGCAGGGCAACCCAAGATGGGTGGGTCATGGTGGAGAGGTCTGACAGAATGTGGTCCACTGGAGAAGGGAATGGCAAGCCACTTCAGTATTCTTGCCTTGAGAACCCCATGAACAGTATGAAAAGGCAAAATGATAGGATACCAAAAGAGGAAGTCTCCAGGTCATTAGGTACCCAATATGCTACTGGAGATCAGTGGAGAAATAACTCCAGAAAGAATGAAGGGATGGAGCCAAAGCAAAAACAATACCCAGTGGTGGATGTGACTGGTGATAGAAGTAAGGTCTGATGCTGTAAAGAGCAATATTGCATAGGAACCTGGAATGTCAGGTCCATGAATCAAGGCAAATTGGAAGTGGTCAAACAAGAGATGGCAAGAGTGAACGTCGACATTCTAGGAATCAGCGAACTAAAATGGACTGGAATGGGTGAATTTAACTCAGATGACCATTATATCTACTACTGTGGGCAGGAATCCCTCAGAAGAAATGGAATAGTCATCATGGTCAGCAAAAGAGTCTGAAAGCACTACTTAGATGCAATCTCAAAAACGACAGAATGGTCTCTGTTCATCTCCAAGGCAAACCATTCAATATCACAGTTATCCAAGTCTATGCCCCAACCAGTAACACTGAAGAAACTGAAGCTGAACGGTTCTATGAAGACCTACAAGACCTTTTAGAACTAACACCCCAAAAAAATGTCCTTTTCATTCTAGGGGACTGGAATGCAAAGGCAGGAAGTCAAGAAACACCTGGAGTAACAGGTAAATTTGGCCTTGGAATGCAGAATGAAGCAGGGCAAAGACTAATAGAGTTTTGCCAAGAAAATGCACTGGTCATAGCAAACACCCTCTTCCAACAACACAAGAGAAGACTCTACACATCGACATCACCAGATGGTCAACACCGAAATCAGATTGATTATATTCTTTGCAGCCAAAGATGGAGAAGCTCTATACAGTCAACAGAAACAAGACCAGGAGCTGACTGTGGCTCAGATCATAAACTCCTTATTACCACATTCAGACTCAAATTGAAGAAAGTAGGGAAAACTGCTAGACCATTCAGTTATGACCTAAATCAAATCCCGTATGATTATACAGTGGAAGTGAGAAATAGATTTAAGGGCCTAGATCTGAAAGATAGACTGCCTGATGAACTATGGAATAAGGTTTGTGACATTGTACAGGAGACAGGGATCAAGACCATCCCCATGGAAAAGAAATGCAAAAAAGCAAAATGGCTGTCTGGGGAGGCCTTATAAATAGCTGTGGAAAGAAGAGAAGTGAAAAGCAAAGGAGAAAAGGAAAGATATAAGCATCTGAATGCAGAGTTCCAAAGAATAGCAAGAAGAGATAAGAAAGCCTTCTTCAGTGATCAATGCAAAGAAATAGAGGAAAAGAACAGAAGGGAAAGACTAGAGATCTCTTCAAGAAAATTAGAGATGCCAAGGGAATATTTCATGCAAAGATGGGCTCGATAAAGGACAGAAACAGTATGGACCTAACAGAAGCAGAAGATATTAAGAAGAGGTGGCAAGAATACATGGAAGAACTGTACAAAAAAGATCTTCATGACCCAGATAATCATGATGATGTGATCACTAATCTAGGGCCAGACATCTTGGAATGTGAAATCAAGCGGGCCTTAGAAAGCATCACTACGAACTAAGCTAGTGGAGATGATGGCATTCCAGTGGAGCTATTTCAAATCCTGAAAGATGATGCTGTGAAAGTGCTGCACTCAATATGCCAACAAATTTGGAAAACTCAGCAGTGGCCCCAGGACTGGGAAAGGTCAGTTTTCATTCCAATCCCAAAGAAGGGCAATGCCAAAGAATGCTCAAACTACCGCACAATTGCACTCATCTCACATACTAGTAAAGTAATGCTCAAAATTCTGCAAGCCAGGCTTCAGCAACACATGAACCGTGAACTCCCTGATATTCAAGCTGGTTTTACAAAAGGCAGAGGAACCAGAGATCAAATTGCCAACATCCACTGGATCATCCAAAACGCAAGAGAGTTCCAGCAAAACATCTATTTCTGCTTTATTGACTATGCCAAAGCCTTTGACTGTGTGGATCACAACAAACTGTGGAAAATTCTGAAAGAGATGGGAATACCAGACCACCTGACCTGCCTCTTGAGAAATCTGTATGCAGGTCAGGAAGCAACAGTTAGAACTGGACATGGAACAAAAGACTGGTTCCAAATAGGAAAAGGAGTATGTCAAGGCTGTATATTGTCACCCTGCTTATTTAACTTCTATGCAGAGTACATCATGAGAAATGCTGGACTCGAAGAAACACAAGCTGGAATCAAGATTGCCAGGAGAAATATCAATAACCTCAGATATGCAGATGACACCACCCTTATGGCAGAAAGTGAAGAGGAACTAAAAAGCCTCTTGATGAGAGTGAAAGAGGAGAGTGAAAAAGTTGGCTTAAAGATCAACATTCAGAAAACTAAGATCATGGCATCTGGTCCCATCACTTCACGGGAAATAGATGGGGAAACAGTGGAAAGAGTGGCTGACTTTATTTTTCTGGGTTTCAAAATCACTGCAGATTTCAAAATCACTACAGCCATGAAATTAAAAGATGCTTACTCCTTGGAAGAAAAGTTATGACCAACCTAGATAGCATATTCAAAAGCAGAGACATTACTTTGCCAACTAAGGTCTGTCTAATCAAGGCTGTGGTTTTTCCTGTGGTCATGTATGGATGTGAGAGTTGGACTGTGAAGAAGGCTGAGCGCCGAAGAATTGATACTTTTGAACTGTGGTGTTGGAGAAGACTCTTGAGAGTCCCTTGGACTGCAAGGAGATCCAACCAGTCCATTCTGAAGGAGATCAGCCCTGGGATTTCTTTGGGAGGAATGATGGTAGAGCTGAAGCTCCAGTACTTTGGTTACCTCATGTGAAGTGTTGACTCATTGGAAAAGACTCTGATGCTGGGAGGGATTGGGGGCAGGAGGAGAAGGGGACGACTGAGGATGAGATGGCTGGATGGCATCACAGACTTGATGGACGTGAGTCTGAGTGAACTCCGGGAGATGGTGATGGACAGGAGGCCTGGCGTGCTGCGATTCATGGTGTCGCAAAAAGTCGGACACGACTGAGCGACTGAACTGAACTGAACTGCACTTTTAGGCCGTGTCAGTATGACTGATAGGTGGAATGCATTAATGACTCCAAATTTTCATGCCTTCCTGTATCCATGTAATTTGGTAGCACCCTGCTGCACCGTTTCTAGGCTTGGTCAAGTAACTTGCTTTGTCTTTGGGATGGCAGCAAACTTGACAAAGCAAAGGCACATTTTTGTTTCTTCCTCTGGATCTCTGCCATGCCATGAGAACAAGCACAGGCTCACCCTGCTGGTGTTGGGGAAGTTCAGTCATCTCTCCCAGCTTACCAGCCAACAACGATGGGTGACCAGCCAAGACTCTCCCAAACTAGTAGAAGTACCCGGCAAACCTACAAGCTCATCAGAAATAGCACTGGGTTAGCCAGAAGTTTTTTAGGGTTTTTACCCAATCTAATGTGAAAGTGAAAGTTGCTCAGTCATGTCCGACTCTTTGAGATCCCATAGACTATAGTACACCAGGCTCCCCTACCCATGGAATTCTTCAGGCAAGAATCCTGGAGTGGGTTGCCATGCCCTTCTCCAGGGATCTTCCCAGCCCAGGGATGGAACACAGGTCTCCCACATTGCAGGCAGACTCTTTACTGTTTGAGCTACTCAGGAATCTGCCTGTTCCCAACCTAATAAATGAGTGTTATTTTGAGTCATCAAGTTTTCAGTTGGTTTATTGTGTGGCAGTAGTTGATATGTTCAAGTCTTAAGCTTATGAAGGTGATAAGTGTCATCCCATGACCCCAGAGACTGCACATAAAAAACCAAACAAAACAAAACAAAAAAAAAAACCAGTCACTGGAATCACTAGTGTGAGGTTTCTCTTCCACTGAATGATCCCATCTATTAGGTTGCCATGTTTGCTGTCTCTTGTATGTCATTGTGTCAGGGTCCACTTTTTTTTGGTAAGCTTCTGAGGGTCTGTTTGCTGATACTTTCAACTTTGCCATTTGATAAACACCTCTTCTTTTACTTCCCCTTTGTTTTTTCCTGGTGGCTCAGTGGTAAAGAATTCACCAGCCAAGCAGGAGATACATTTTTGATCCAGAGGTCAGGAAGATCCCCTGGAGAAAGAAATGGCAACCCACACCAGCATTCTTGCCTGGAAAATCCCATGGACAGAGAAGCTTGGTAGGCTGCAGTCCATGAGGTCACAAAAGAGCTGGATATGATTGATAGATTAAACAAGAACAGCCTTTTTTTTTTTTTCTCTCATTTTTTGTTGCTTGTTTTTAAACCTTTTTCCTTCCTTTGGGCTCTTTGGTAAATAAAATTATTTCATGTAACAGCCTTAGCTACTAACAGTCATTAGCTGTTTTTAATTACTTTGTTTGAGTTATAGATCTTAAAGTTTCCAGAAAACTGGAAAACATTCAGGTAAATGGGGGGTTATTTTACTATATCATTTTGTCCAATCATGTAAAATAAAAGAAAGAGGTTTTTTATTCAGTAGTCCAACAATGCAAGTGTATAGTATTGGAAAGCTACATGGACTTTTAAAGTAAATTTTTAAAAGAAAAATATAGAGGTATGTTGTTGTTTATTCACTAAGTCACGTCAGATTCTTTACAACCCCATGGACTGCAGCATGCCAGGATTCCATGTCCTTCACTGTCTTCCAGAATTTGCTCAGATTCATGTCCATTGAGTCAGTGACACTATCTAACCATCTCATCCTTTGTCTTCCTCTTCTCCTTTTGCCATCAATCTTTCCCAGCATCCCAGTCTTTTCCCAGGCCTTTTCTAATGATTCAAGTCTTATATTTTAATAAGAAATTATATTTTAATAGGAAAAATTAATGTATGTTAAATGATATGTGCTGAAATAAAAGTAAACAAGTAAAAATAGTTTATATGACTTTGAAAATCTGTTTGCTCATCTTATGTTTCAGTAATTCCACTCCAAGAGAAATGAGTACATGTGTTCACCAAAAACTATGTTCTTCACTCATAGTAGTAAAAACACTAGAAACAGTTCAAATGCACAGTGATAGAATGGATCAATAAAATATGTCATTTCCAATGCTCAGTGGAACACACAAAAGTGCTTACCTTTTGATTCCTTGTATATGAAAGTCAAGAAGAGATAATCCTAATCCTAATCCTATATTCCCTCTATAGGAGCCTTCTGGAATGATGGGAATTGTGTCTAGAACCAGTTCTTAAAGTGCACACCAAGGACCTCTTTGTGGACCAGTGTGTTCCCAAGAGCCTTTCAGAGTGTCTGCCGGATCATCTTGTGTCAGACCCATCTGCTGGAAACCAAACTTTCTTAATATACTTCAGTGAAAACAGCAAATCACAACAGACTGAATGAAGAAAAAGATGCCTCAGATGACTTTAGGAAATCAGACATTAGATTTGCAACATTAAACAATGTCACTCTTTCCATCTGTATTTATAAAACACAGTTATTTTTATTAAAATATTCCATTTTAATAATAAATTAGTTATATCTTTACATATGATTGGTTTATTACTTTTGAATTTCCTGTTTCCATTTCTAATATTGTAATATAGACATTTAATTCACATAAATAAAATTTCTTTGAGTTTCTTAAAAATGTAATAGTGTAAAGGGCTCTGAGACCAAATGGTAAAGTTGAATCTTATGTTTATAGTATTTAGCAATCTTTCTCATATGTTACAGGCAAATCAGGAACATTATCACCATTGTACAGATGGTGACATTATTGAATCCAGGGTCACAAAGCCACACAATGGAAGGAATAAAATACATTTATTTCCCAGTCTCCAAATTCCTCTTCCTTACTGAACCACCACCCCATAACAAAGATCATCTTTATACCTGAAAGCCATGATCACAATACCACCTGACATTTTACAATTACAATTAACAAAGCACTGTCACAGACATAATGTCATTTAATTGTCATGGCAACCTGTTAGTGTGGGTTTTATCATCTTTTCCTTCAAATGAGAAAATGATTGAGTGAGTCCCACAGCCTAGTGCATAGCACAATAAAAAACAAATAATAGGCTTTCTGTTCTGGTGTTACTATAAATTGATTTACATATGCAAGCACATGAGGTGCTATGGGAGAGACACAAAGGATATTATCCCTGCCCTAGAAGGATATATTTGTTAATAATATATCAAAATTAAACTTGATAAATCCAAGAAACCCAGTGCATTCCTAACATTAATTGGATTTAATTCAAATAATACAAATTAAAAGAGAATTCAGCTGCATTAAAAAATCTAAACAGGATTTTTCTTTTGAAAGTCTAGCCTACAAACTACACCACATTGGCCAAATGCAGTATGCTACCTGATTTTGGATATAAAAGCTAAGACTGCTTTTATATTTCTAAGGTGTTGGGGGAGGAAATGAAAGAAAATCATTTTTGACTTGTAAAAATTACATGAAATTCAAATTTCCATGTCCATGCATAACTTGTATTGGAAGGCAGCCATATGGTCAATTTACGTGTGACCTGTGGCCGCTCTTGGGCTACACAACAGCAGCAGTCTAAAACAGAAACTGCATACCCCACCAAGTGTACAATAGTTACCATTGTCTCTTTGACAGAGAGTTTGCCAGCCCTTGATCCCACCCTATTTGATCAGAGTAAACAAGGGAAAGGGGATGGAGGTCCCCCAGAGTGGAGGAGCAGAGGGGTAAAAACCAATCTGTCTAGATTTTGGAGAAGAGAAGAAATAAAGGGCACTAGGAGTCCTTAAAGAACAGGCTTTCAGGAACCCAGGGTCCGTGCAGTAGCAGAACCTCAGGTAAGAGGGCTGCCCAACTGCTTTCCAAGCCTTTCTAGACAGAAAGGAGCAGCCTCGAGAGAAGACCGCCTTGGACCTGGAGCCCGGTCCCCGCTGGCCGAGACCAGCTGCTGAGCACGGGGAGGAGCAGTGGGCGTCTCTCCTACCCGCCAGCCCTCCCTGTGTCTGTTTGATCCGAAAGAAGGCCAAGGTGGCAACTAAGTGATGCTGGACGTGCTAATGTGCGTTCTTCAAAGAGGAGACCTGGGACTTCCCTGGTGGTCCAGTGGTTAAAAGTCTGCTTTGCGATGCAGAGGACGCGGCTTCCACCCCCGGTCGGGAAACTGAGATCCCACATCCCACGGAGAAACTAAGCCGATGCACCACAACCACTCAGTCCGCATGCCCCATAGCTAGTCTGAACACCGCAGGGAAAGATCCTTCATGACCCACCTAAGACCCGAGTCAGCCAAATTAAAAAAAAAAAGCAGAACCTCCAACAAGAATTTGGGTGAAGTATTCTATTTGAGATGTGATCCAGGAAACATGATGAGAGCTTGGGGTGGGGGTGGACAGGCCACTAAGGCTGTAATAACAGCTCTGTTAACTGCTGTGGGCACCTGGAGATCCACCCAGTCAGGGACTCTGCGATGGAGACTGCAGCGCTTCCCTCAGAACTGTCCCTGCAATGTGAAGACAAGGGCTACTTACCTTCAGCTTTCTCCTCTTGCTGGGTGAGAGTAGTTATTTATTTATTTATTTATTTTGAGTTTTTACTACCTTTGTTTTTATTTTAAATTTATTTTAATTGGAGGCTAATTAAATAATGCGGTGGTTTTGCCATACATTGACATGAATCAGCCACGGGTGCACATGTGCCCCCATCCTGAACGCCCCTCTCACCTCCTTCCCCACCCCATCCCTCAGGGTCATCCCAGTGCACCAGCCCTGAGCGCCCTGTCTCATGCATCAGACCTGGAGAGTAGTTCCTAAGGGCAGTATTTCCTCACCCTTCCAGCCTGTCCTTTGTAGGCTGAACAAGTTCCAGGGGCCAGAGAAAGCCCTTAGGAAAGATCCCTGAGGCAGGAAGCATGACTACCGCATGTCCTAAGCTGCAGGGGATCACAGGCGAATAAATGGGGACCCTTAAACCTTGGTGAGTTTGTAGGATTGGAGGAGGGAATTCAGATTAGACGTGTTTTCATTTTAGGAATGAAGAAATGGTGCTTCCAGCTGCCACATGCCCGTGTACATGTGTTAACTTCACTTTGAGACAAAACGTCCTCAACATCATGCAAAAAGATGAGTCCTGACCTTTGCTTAATGGATTAGTTAAGAAAAAACATTAAGGTTTTGCTCTCTCTTTTCTCTTTCACTGCCTGTATTCTGGTATGGAAGCTATTGCTGAGAAACGTAAATGACAATGATAACCACGGAAGTCATGAATAGCCTACAACACGTTACTCTTGAATGATTAACATTGATCACCCAAACCCGAGAAAGCTAATCAGCCCTGCATCTCATCTCGAATATTTTTAAAAATAGGACAAAATATAGGACAGGTATACATACAGATGCTATAATAAGCACTGTATTCTGGTAATAAGAAATCTCTAGAGGCATAGGTTGTCGGGGGTGGGGGGTGTTGTTTTGTCTTATGATTTAAAAAGAATACAGAAGATGACAGTGTGAACGGTTGGAATGGAATCCAGCCAGTCTTCCAGATTTCAAAGGTTCTATAATGGAAGAGACAGCCCATAAGTGTGCCAGGAACAGTCTCGTCCATTAATCATGCCAGGCCCATGGCTTGGGCATGCCAGGTGCCGAGAGAGCCATGAGACAGTCTCAAGGACTTTTCTCAATGTGCTTTTCTAAATTTACTTTTCAGTGTGAAAGCCTCACATTTGGGTTCACTAATATTTTGCATTTGTATGAGAAAGTGGACCTTGCACAAAGGTAGGGCAAAGCAACACAGTCCTCCTCCCCCCACAACTGAAGCAGCAAAAAGAATCCTAGTAATCAGACTCACAAATTCACATGCCCAGGAGTTCTTACTGATCCCCACTTAAGGCTGCTATTGAGTATATAACAGGCATTTCAAACTTAAATGGTTAAGAATGGGATGGGTTGGGGAGGGAGGTGGGAGGGGGGGTTCAGGTTGGGGACAAATGTGCACCCACGGCTGATTCATGTAAATGTATGGCAAAACCACCGCAATGTTGTAAAGTAATTAGCCTCCAATTAAATAAATTAATTTAAAAAACAGAATTTGCATCTCTTTTTAAACCTGTTCTTTAACATTTCAGTTACTGAAGGTATTTCCATATCCCCAAGCTCAGGTTAAAATTCTGAGAATAATTCATGACTACTCTTTTTTTTTATCGCCTTGGTCTAATCAGTAGGTAGCATTGGCTCTTCCTCCAAGCTGTTTCTAGACTGGAACTGCTCAGCACTACTGGAAATATCAGCCTGGCGGCAGCCACTGTCACTTCTCATGTTGACAACTGTCAGCCTCCTGTTTCATTTCCTTTCACTCTTGAGGCCCCAAGCCCTTTGTCCACAATTAGCAGAGTGACCCTCTTGAAGTATAAATTGGATCATGTAACTCATCTGTGTGAAATCCTCTAATTCTTCCCTCTGCCTTAAAATAAAAAACAACTTTTTTCCTCAAGACTATTATCCTTCCCTGCTATTAACCTATGGTTGCATAACAAATTATCCCAAAACAATGCTTGAAGCAACAACAATGTACTATCTCCCATGATTTTTAGTGAACAGCTGGGCTGTTCTTCTGCTCCATTTGGTACTGGCTGGGTCACTTGTATGGCTACGTTTGGTTGGGAAACCAACTAGGGCTGAAATATCCAGCATGCTTTGCTCTGAAGTCTGGGGCCTCATCCAGGACGGCTGCCTCGTCCTCTCCCTCTCCACACGGTCTCTCAACATAGTGGCCAAGTTCAAGCTTCTTTTCTGCAGCTGAATCTCAGAGAACATCAAATGAAGCTGCCAGTATTCTTAAAGCCGAAGCCAAAACACACATCGTGACTTTCACTGCATTCATTAATCAAAGCAAGTCACAAGGGTAGCACAGACTCAGGGGAAAAGAAGACAGATCTGCCTCTTGATTGGAAAAAGAATATAAATGTTCGGCAATGGGAGGAATTTTTGACAACCATCTTTGGAAATGGTATTCCCAGTGTCCCTGTATCTCCTCAGTTTGGTTCAGTCACTCAGTCATGTCCGACTCTTTGGGACCCCATGGACTGCAGCACACCAGGCCTCCATGTCCATCATCATATATATATATATATATATATATATATACTCCACCAGGCCCCTGGAGTTTCATTGCCCAAGGTGTAATCAAGTGGTCCTCCCTTGCTACAAGGGAGTCTGGGAAATGCAGTATTTATTCTGAGAAGCCATGCAGCTGCTGAAGTTCTATTGCTGAAGAAGATGGGCAGAAGAATAGTGTGTATATATATATATATATATATATATATATATATATATATATATGTAATATACATATACACATATATATGTGTATGTGAGAGTGTATACACACTCACACACACACACACACACACACCCCTTCATGCCTAACTATAGTACAGGCTTTTGAGGGAGAAATGGCCTTTTATCTGTCATCACCTTTTTTACAGCCCACCACCTTCGTCCCCATGTTCAGCATTAGAAGCGGGCTTTATACTTAACAGGGTCTCAAGAAGGGTTGGTAAACAATTTGGAAGTAAGGAATTTACTCTGGTCACTATGATATTTTCTTTCTTGAAAAGTAGCAGCTTCATACTGAAAATTCACAAATTCTTCAGGGCTTTTCAAAACCTTTTACCTGTTCTCTTTTTAAGCCACAGTCATTTGGGGTTTTCCACCTTTTGAAGTCAAGCTGAGTCCTTACTACTGAGCAGTCCCCCAGAGGCGTCAGCAAGCACTGAGGGTCTGGGATGGGAGCATGCCCAGAATGTGAGCAGGGTGAAAGGGGGTGAGGGCTTGTAGGAGATGGAACAGTGGCCACATCACAGAGCACCATACCGGCCTGGCCTGGTTTTTTCATCTGAATGAAACAGGAAACCGCCACAGAGTTTTCAGGAGGGAGTTACATGTTCCTACTCACACTGTGCCATCACTCTTGATCCCACTTGAAGGGAGGGCCAAGGCAGAAACAAAGAACTAGCTAGGAAGTGTTTAAACTAGATGAGGTGAACAAAGCCAGGGAGGGAGCTGTGAAGATTCAGTGAAGTGGTCAGACCATGGATCTGGTCCAAGGGGAGAGACAGCAGGATTTTCTGATGAATAAGATGTAAGGAAGGGGAGGAGCCAGCAGGGCATCCAAAGGGTTTTGGTCTAAACACCCGAATATGCTGCTCACTGTTAGTGCTGAGAAGAAGCAGGGTTTGGGGAGGCAGAGGCAGGGGAGGAATTAGAAGTCTGGTTTAGGACATTGCATTACACCTCAAGGTTGCCCAGTGAGAAACTGAACAAACAAGTATGTATAGAGGAAGATTTATTTTAAGGAATTGGTGCATGTAATTACAGACGCTGGCAAGTCTGCAGAGCAGGCTGGCAGGAGGGGGGCCAAAGGAGAGCTGATTTTGCTGCACAGGTCTGAAGGCCATCTGGGGGCAGAAGCCTCCTTCCCTGGGGGAGCCGCAGCCTTTTCTCACAAGAGCCTCAACTGATTGGATGAGGACCACCCACATTATGAATGGTAATCTGCTTTACTCAAAGTCTGCTGATGTACATGCTGACCACATTTTTAAAAATGCCTCCACAGTGACATCTAACCTGATACTTGACCAAATATCTGGGCCCCTAGCCCAGCCAAGTTGACGCATAACATTAATCACAGCCATGTTAAGTTGGCAATATCTTTACATTATGTAATATCTTTATATTATAAGTGGAGATATTATTTGAGATAAACATTTGGGATAATCAACATATAGATTACATTTAAGGAAACAAGACTGAATAGTTTAACCAGCTGAGTGCAGGAAGAGAAGAGAAGGCATTTTGAGGACTGGGCATTCCAACTTTTATGAGTTAGTATACTACTACTCAGACATTAAAAAAAGATAATACCTTGCCATTTGTGACAACATGGATGGACCTTGAGGATACTGTACTAAATGAAATAAGTCAGACAGAGAAAGACAAATACCATATAATTTCATGCATATATGGAAAACACACAAAACACTATTGAACAAAAAAGCGAAACAAAATAATGAACCAACCAAACCAAGCAAAAGCAAACACACAGATACAGAGAGCAGAACAGGGGTTACCAGAAAGGGAGAAGGGGGAAAGTGGGGAAAGGGGAGCAACTGTATGATGCTGGATTGAAACTAGATTTTTAGTGATGAGCACATGCAGGCTTCCCAGGTAACTCAGTGATAAAAAAAAAAATCTGCCTGCCAATGCAGGAGGCGTGGGTTCAATCCCTGGGTTGGGAAGGCTCCCCAAAGAAGGAAATGGCAACCCACTCCAGTATTCTTGCCTGGGAAATTCCATGGACAGAGGATCCTGGTGGGCTACAATCCACCGGGTTGCAATGAATCAGACATGACTTAGCAACTAAACATCAACAACAATGCTGTAGTATATATAAAAATATGATTATGCAGAAATATAATATCGTACACGTGAAAAATTATGTAATGTTCTAGAATAATGTCACCTAGATTTAAAATTAAAAAAAAAAAGAATAAGGACAGATGAAGAGGAAGCATAGCATGGAACTGGGCAGTAACCAGTAATCCATTAGAGCTACCGGGAAAGCCAGTGAACAAAGTGCCCCCAAGATGGGGAAAAGATCACTGCATCAAATTCTGCTGACAGCTCAGGTGGGACCTAAGGATTTGCTGTTGGATTTGGCAACTTGGAAATCACGGATAACCCCAAGCATGAGTTAAGTTTCAACTAGAGAAGCAGAACTGGCAAGAGATATATATTAAGAGATCTATTGCAAAGAATTGGTTTACGCAATTGCTGCGCTTGGCTAGGCAAGTCCAAGTTACAGGTAGGTTACCAGGTATACAAACTGGAATTCTCAGCCATGTACAGAGGATCCTGGAGAGAAGAATGCACACACCTCCTCCTGAAGCCAGGCAGAACTAGGAAATATTCGCAACAATTTCTTGCTTTTTCACTTTAGCTCCCCACTTCCCCTCTGTTGTATAAAAGAAACTAATGTCCAAACCCAGACACAATGGTTCTCTGGGACATTGAAAGTGAAAATGTTAGTTGGTCAGTCATGTCCGACTCTTTGCCACCCCATGGACGGTACCCCACCGGCCTCCTCTGTCTATGAGATTTTCTGGGCAAGAACACTGGAGTGGGTTGCCATTCCCTTCTCCAGGGGAACTTCCCAACCCAAGGATGGAGCCTGAGTCTCCCACACTGCAGGCAGATCCTTTGCCATCTGAGCCACCAGGGAAGCCCTGTGGGATACTAGTCCACCATATTCTCAGTCTGTTGGTTTTCCAAACAAAGTTGCTATTCCTTGTCCCAACAATTTTATTGACTTTTCATGAGTGAGTTCAAGCTTGGACTTGGTAACAGTTCCAGGGCTTCGCTTTCACCTTTGTGGATGGGGGTATAAATGCTGGAAGCAGGGGGTTTAATCAGCACTTCATCCTTACATGCCTCAGTTTCCTCATGGGAACGACAATTTGACTTGAGAAATTCTCCTCTGCAGATATGTGACCCTGTGAATCTTTTTTTTTTTTTCTAATTGGAGGCTAGTTACGTTACAATATTGTGGTAGTTTTTGCCATGCATTGACATGAATCAGCCACGGGTGTACATGTGTCCCACCTCCCTCTCCACGCAACCTGGAGTCTGCCCCCGAGCACCAGCTTTGGGTGCCCTGCTTCATGCATCGAGTTTGCACTGGTCATCTGTTTCACACATGGCAATGTACATGAGTCAGTGCTATTCTCCCAGGAACCTGTGATTCTAAATCAGCCTTTAAAACAGTTCCCTAACTTTCATTTGGTTCTCAGAATGTTCACTTTTTAAAACTCCTTGGCCTTTGTCAAAATCACATTTAACCCCTTCTGGGCCTCTTCCTAGGACAACACTGAGAGAACATTTCATCTACGGAAAGAGGGAGCAACCTTAGACAGAAAACACACTTGCTTTCCCCTGCACTCCTGTAGCTATGTAAAATTTTATATCCTATTTCAGTCACATCTTAGAAATCTCTGTTCAGGAAATTAAAAGCCCCTCACTGTCCTCTCCCCATCCCCTAATCACCTCTACGCCTGGTGTCAGCGGAAGTCATCTCTCCAAGACAGAGCATAGCACACAAGCTGAAACGCTGATCTCCTCTCTAACCACCCATCTTCATCCACACCTGCAGCATCGGATCACCTGGGAACCCGCAGAAAGGCACATTCTCTCGCTGCCGTCCAGACCGACTGCGTCCTCTGTCCCTTTGCCCAGGTGATCCTGACACATGCCAAAGAACCAGAGCATCAATCACAGCTTCAGACCCAACAGATTTTATCCATAGGGAAAACCCTCCAGTTTTACTAACTTTTCATACTCACACCCCTCAGCCCTGATGCTATTCCTTCTGTGTAGAAAACCTCCCCTCACAGTGCATGCCCCTTGTTTCCTTTACACCCTTGCTGGCCATCACCTCCTCTGCACACATACCCTCAGCTTGCAAAGAAAACCGCACTTCAAAGATTTAATACAAAATTACAAAATGCACTACTTACATTGAGTACAAACTGTTAGATAGCTTACCTTTATTAGTTACTGGCTAAATGTTAGAACATTCCTATGTTGATGTACCCCAGTGTTCATCGCAGCACTGTTTATAATAGCCAGGACATGGAAACAACCTAGATGCCCATCAGCAGATGAATGGATAAGAAAGCTGTGGTACATATACACAATGGAGTATTACTCAGCCATTAAAAAGAATACATTTGAATCAGTTCTAATGAGATGGATGAAACTGGAGCCGATTATATAGAGTGAAGTAAGCCAGAAAGAAAAACACCAATACAGTATACTAACACATATATATGGAATTTAGAAAGATGGCAATGATGACCCTGTATGCGAGACAGCAAAAGAGACACAGATGTGTAGAGCGGACTTTTGGAATCAGAGGGAGAGGGAGAGGGAGAGGGTGGGATGATTTGGGAGAATGGCATTGAAACATGTATACTATCATGTAAGAAGCCAATCGC
Organism: Ovis canadensis; assembly: GCF_042477335.2. Taxonomy (NCBI): domain Eukaryota; kingdom Metazoa; phylum Chordata; class Mammalia; order Artiodactyla; family Bovidae; genus Ovis; species Ovis canadensis. The sequence continues at coordinate 17,681,877 of NC_091257.1, forward strand.
CAGTCTACGTCCGATGCAGGATACAGGATGCTTGGGGCTGGTGCATGCGGATGACCCAGAGAGATGTTATGGGGAGGGAGGTGGGAGGGGGGTTCATGTTTGGGAACGCATGTACACCCGTGGTGGATTCATATCAATGTATGGCAAAACTAATACAGTATTGTAAAGTAAAATAAAGTAAAAATAAAAATTAAAAAAAAAAGTAAAAAAAATTTTAAAAAAAATTCCTGTGTTGAATATATTAGGTTTAATAAAATATATTATTAAAACGAATTTGACTCATTTCTTTTTCTTTTTAAAATGTGTACCAAATTCACTAAAACAGAGAGTAAAGTGGTGTTACCAGAGGCTGGGGGATAAGAAAGTTATTTTCTAAGGGCACAGACTTATAATTGTTAGGTAAATAAATCTTGGAGATCTAATGGAATATACAGTAAATACAGACAACAAACAGCTTCCTTGGTGGTTCAGCGGTAAAGAATCTGTCTGACAACGCAGGAGACATGGGTTGGCTCCCTGGGTTGGGAAGATTCCCTGGAAAGGGAAATGGCAACCCACTTCAGTATTCTTGCCTGGGAAATCCCATGGACAGAAGAATCTGGCAGGCTACAGTCCATGGGGTCACAACAGAGTTGGCTATGACTTAGTGACTAAACAATACCAACGATAGAATATGATTGTACTATAATCATCAAACTGCAAAGAAAAATCTTATCTATTCCCACCAAAAAAAATAATTATGTGACATGATAGAGGCAACTATCAATACAATGGCAATCACATTACAATATACAAATTGTCAAGTTAACTTGCTATAACTCTTAAATTTGTACCATGTTATATGTTAAAAACATTTAAATAAAAATAAATATACAAAAATAAATAAAATGTGGCCACCAGGATATTTAAAATTACAATTGTGATTTTCCTTATATTCCTATCAGACAGTGCTGCAGTTGAGATTTCTACGATGATCTGAGACCATCACTGTTGTTCTCCCTTTGACCAGAAGCATCCACAAGACTCGGGGGCTGGTCAGATATACAATTACTCTGCTGCTTTCCAAGCCTACAGATGCAGCATCTCTGGGCGGGGCCCTTTCTCTCAGGGTATTTTAATAAGCCCCCAGGGTATCTGAATTCTGTGATTGTCCTGTCCGGACACAGAGCTGGAAGCACACTTCACTGGTGCTTCTAAAGCCAAAGGAATAGGGATAAAATGACTGGAACCAGCAAAATCAATGTCTGCAAAGGGTTAGGTTTACTACATTGTTAAGCAATTCAAAATACAGGTTTTCATGTTGAAAATAGATATGAATACTGAGGCAAAACCAAGCCATTGTGCCAGAGAAGAGGACTGCTCGTGGCAGGCGGGAAGAGGAGTGAGGTAAATGGGTGTTCTGCCATTTTGAGTTAAACGAAATTGAGGGACTGGGCCTTATAAGTGAGCATCTATTGAGTATGATTCTAAACATTTGATTCTAAAAGCATACTACTTCCTTTGTGGTAGACATCTTTAACTCCATTTCGCAAGTGAGGAAACTGAGGCACAGCAAGATTAATTAGCTGTCTGAAGACCGCACCTGCCGGAGCTAGAGTGAATCAGGACACAGAGCCCAGGGGCCTTAAACCGTTTCCTTACCGTCTCGTACAGATCTCAGACCTACCTTAGCTAGTCTGTTAAATGGGTATTTCCATGACAGTTATTCCTGGCTGCTGTTAAAATCATCTGGGGACACTTAAAACCACTTTCCTGCCTGGACTCTACCACCTAGAAACTCAAAATTCACTGGTCTGCTGTGGGTGCTTTAAGAGCTCTGCAGGACACCGTTTGACAGATGGTGGCAATCCGGCTGGGAGACACAAGGTGGAAGGTGTGGGCTGTGGCTAAACCGAGGTTCTATAGGTTAGGCTTCTCCACCTGAGATATGTGTAAGTTCCCAGGACCACCATCTTCAATGCAGCTTCTGACACAGGAGGCCTGGGTGGGGCCTGAAGTACTGCAGTAGCGAGGGTGACGCTGCAGAGTGGAGGTGATACTCCTGGCCCGTGGACCTCACTTTAGCGCCCGGCAGTGCACTGTCTAGCCGCCCTGACCCTTGTGAGGCGTTCCTGGCTCCCTAGAGAGTGTCTACTCTCCCAGCAGGCACTGGAGGAGCAGGCGGGATATTTTGCCCAGCTGCACACCAAGGTTAGAGATTCCTTGCGACCCCAGGCCTGATCCCTTTCCAAGGTCCAGCCTAGGGTGAACACAAGCAAGCAGAGCTGGAGTTCAGGAGACCTGGAGGAAGTTCAGGAGATTCCGGGAAGCTGAAAGGGAATCCACAGTGATGACCTGGAAACAGGACCGCCCCGCCCCGCCCCCCCCCCCCCCCCCCAGGGATCCTCCTCAGGTCAGCTGCCTTCTTACCTGAGCTCCGGCTCCCCACTGGGTTTCTCACCTCCTTCCCACTCCATTCTGAATTGAGGGCAAGGGACTAGAACAGGGACCTGCAACCTTGCCCTCCTCAGGGGCCCGCAGCCTTGCTGGCATTGCTCGAGGGTCCGACCTTCCCAGAAGTGAGCATTGAGTGCTCATCACCCCCCCCAGCCCCCCACCCTCCACCCCTCCACCCCCCTGCCTTTCCACCGAATTCCTCCTGCTGCCAGACTCTCAAACCGGGTCCCAGGTCTCCCTCCAAGGTTCCCAGAGACAGAGCTTAGACGGCCCGGGGAATGGAGGCTCCTCCACCCCGGCTACACTGCAGCTTTGACCTGTGCCCCCAGCCAAGGCCCTTGCTGGGTGCTTGGAGACCGAGTCCTGTTCTCTGCAGTCTCGCGGACAAGGATGCGGCAGGCGCGGTGCAGGCGACGCAGAGGCCCACGGAGAGGAGGGGCCGCCCGGGACTCTGACAGCCGCCAGCGCTCACGGCCCAGCGGGTCTCGGGATCAGGGCCACGGACCCGTGCGCGGAGCAGAAAACTGGAGGAGAGAGAGCTTCGCGTTGTGGGAGGGAGAGTATTTGGGAGCTTTCTCTAAGATATGTATGTCACACACCTCTGCGGCCACCCCTCGCCCACGCCAGCCCCGCCGCCCCAGGTTCCGGCCCATCAAGTCGGGAAATGAGCCGATCCATCAGCGGCTCGGAGGGCGCCGGCCTGAGGCGTGTCCCATCTGTGCACCTCCACAAAGTCACCCGGGGTTAAGCGTGCCATGGCGGCACCCGGGCTCCCAACCTCGGGTGGCAGGTGTTGAGGTTAGGTGCTCGCAGCGGCTTCGGTGCTTTAGGCTTGAGTTTGCCTTGGGATGTAACTCCAGAGACTGTGGGCGAGGCAGTGGCTACCAGCTCCGTAAGCCCTGATGTTTCCGTGAAAAGAAAAAAAGGGAGAGAGGAGAGAATTAGAAACACAAAGAACATCTTAGGATGGGGATTGATCTGGGCCTAGAAGGTGGAAGTGCAGACGGAAATGTAGGTGCCACCGAGGCTGCCGGGCGGGAGACAGTCCCCAGACAGATCTGCGGATCTGTCCGACAGAGGCCTGAGGAGCCCCAAGCGGGAGGGCTGAAGCGCCCACACGTCTGCTTTGACTTAAAAAGTAATCATGGAGTCGCCATGAAGAAAAATCCGAATGCTAGTGTTATTTTTAGGGCGCTATTCGGGATTTAGTGTTATCCGAATTTTGGATTTAATGTCATTTTTATTTTAAAGGGAATCTGGGGAGGGTCCCTATGGTGTTTTTCAGGTGTGGGGGCCCCCAGCGTCCGCGTCTGGGCTTGTCACCGGAGAGGCGCAGCCGGCAGGTACCCGGCTCCGCATCTAAAGGAGCCTCGGAGGAGAGGCGGCGCCCGATTTGTCCCTGGACTTTCTCCCCGAGTTGCGACCCTCCGCTGCCGCCCGCCCTCTCCCACCCCAGGCTGAAAAACAAAACCCTAAGCCTAATATCACTGGCGGGGCCTCCAGCAGCTCCGGGAAGTGGTGATCTCCTCCTCCAGGCCCCAAACCTCACTTCGTACCCAGGGACGGACTCCGGTCCGTTAGTCACCTTCTCGGGTCCTGTCCCCTGGCCGGGAACCCCCACCCAGCTCCCAAGCCTCCACTCCGCCTCAAAGAAGCCGCTTTCCCCTGGGTGCTTGCTTCTTGAGCTTTTCCAGCCGCCGAAGCCGCTCCTCTCAGCAGAATCTCAAAACCCCGTGCACTCCCCAGAACGGGCCAAGGACCGACCGCCGCGCGGCGAGGATCGCCCAGTGCCCCTGGCCCCGGGGCTCCGCGTCCTCCCGACTTGGCCCTGGATGCTGTAGCGCTGGGCCACTCGAGGGCATCTCCCACCGGTGCGGATGCCATCCTGGAGGGTGAGAAAGGGGAAAAAATAAGAGCAAAGAGGGGACGTGAAGCCTCTGAGACCTGGCCTCTTGCCCCTCCTCTGTGTAGCATCCCACCCCGCCCTCGAGCCCCCCGGTTTTCCACCCGAGAGGCGAGCGGCCGCACAGCGCCGAGGGGCTCGCCGCACCCTCGCCCCGCTCCCTCCGGGTCTGCCTAGGCTCCCCGGAGGGAAAACTATAGAGAAGCTGGCGTGGCGCCGGGGAACCCTCGGCCAGCACCTGCTTTCCTCCCTTTCCTAGTCCAGCTCCCTGGATCCCGACACAAAAGAGCCCGGAGCTTCGCTCTAGCAGCCGAGGCCCGCACCTGCTCAAGCCCAGCACCCGCGGGGTTGATCTTTCCTCCCCAGCTCGGAGAGCGCGTGGAGCCTACCTTCGTAAGTTTCTCCCCCGGGTCTGCACCTGGAGCAGCTGCGCGAACGTCGGTGCAGTTCAGCCCCGGCGCCCGGCGCCGGCGTCTCTCCCGGGCGGAGGTCTCGGCGGACCGGGGTGCGGGCCACTGGGCGGCGGGCAGAGTCAGCCAGGCCCAGCCCCGGAGCAACCCGGCCCGCGTGCTTCGAGGCCAGCCAAAGGTAACGCCGCGGGCCGCAGGCTGAGTCTAGATCCGCGGCGGCTTCTTGCCGGTTGGGATAAAAAGCTTTAGTAATGGAATTCCGCAGCGGGTTTTTGTTTTCCTTTCCAACTAAGGTCGCTCATAGCAGTGAGGCATGCAGCCCTGAAAGGATCCTGCAGGAAAGGTGTGTTGGAGACAGAGAGATGAAGCCATTCCTTCCAGAAAGCGTTGTTAGTGGAGGAATCCAGGCAAAGCTAACATTTTGCTCCCTAGATTCCCTTGCCAGTCGCCTTCCAATATACTGAAAACTCTTTCCTCTTTCCCTTTGTTGGCTACCAGAACATCTTGCACGGTTTCAAATCAACAGCCGTAGAGACATCCTGAACTCACAGCCTCAGGACACCCCGGGCACTCCGGGCTCCAGTTCTGAATCAGCAAAGCTTCCTTCCAAGCTCAGCTCTCACCTTCTTCCACAAGGGCAGTTAATATAAATTTTCTTTCGTTCCAACACATCTTCAAGTGAATATCGGATAAGTTTAAATAGAGAATTTAACGAGTAGTTAACTGGGAATAAGAAACCCCTGTGATACATCATAAATTAGATTTTAAAGCATTGCATTATCTCAGAATTCAAACTACTGTAAACGAGCCACAGCTTGTCTGACCTTAAGCCTACTGGGATAATTGTCAATATTTCTTGGAGAAAAAACTTCTTAAAGGATTTTTAACTACTCAGTTGATTCTTGTCTTTCACAGAGAAATCCCAGGCCCTTCTGCCAGGAGACCAGAGAGGACTGATTGTACTCAGTTGCCTAAAAATTTACACTGAAGCTAGTGGTAGCTTCATAAACAGTTTTACAAAACAGTTAGGTAATTACTGGCTCAAAAGATGAAAATCATTTCTTTGCTCTTGAACATTGAACATTTCAGGAGTAATTACCTGGCCTCACCATCTGCTTATTCAACGTGGTTTTTTTTTTTTTTTTAAGAGAGACTTTTGTGGCCTTCATTCTCTCATGTGTGAAGGCATTTATTCTAAATGAACTCATAAAAGGACATTTTCTAAGAACATTCCCAATGAAAAGGCTATTATTCTGGTGCCTTGTCTTCTCCACCAGTTTTCCTCATTGCAGAAATAGCTTTGTTTCTTTAAAGTGGCTGCAGGAGAGACCAATGACAGAAAGAATGAGGGAAATTTCACCAAGATCATGCAAGCTGAGTGCTTCCGAGGGCTGAATTTAATTTTCTGATTCTTTCCACGTATTCTAGGCTTTGCCTATTTATGCACAAAATATTCTTATGTACACTTATTTTTCACTTCCTATCCCAAAAGGGTTTTCATCCTAGGGAGGGTCTCAAAGGTTTTCTAAGGCGGTGATTAAATTAAATGAAATAATTATTCAGTGATAAGTTGGACACAAAAAAGGTTTTGGTAACTAGTAATTTTGGCTTAACAGCTGTGTGCATCTTGTCCAGTTTAGTTAAATTACCCTTGCTTCTGTTATCCATTTGTGCTTCCTTATGTGTGTGTCTGTCTGTCTGTGTGTGTGGTGAGAGGAGAGCATTGGTGGTGGTGGGAACTGCAGAGACAGAGTACATTTTCACATCTCAATATAAAGTAGAACAAAATATCTGTAAGCCAAAGCTGCAACAAAGCTTTAGCTTTCCTGTTTGATTCTACAAATACAAGTCAATTGCTTGTGCAACCAAGTACCAAGAGATACACCTAATAATTTAAATATTAATTTTATTTAGAATGTTTTGCATATTCCAGTCTTTTGCATATGGGTAAATTATCAAATAAAGGAGTTAAATAACAGTTATGTATCAATGCTATAAAACATTGTAGATTGGGGGTCTAATTTCTTCTTTATTGCAAATGATAAACATGGAAGAATGGAGAATTACATCTCTGCACTGACTCTCATGGTTAACATATTTTCCTGCCATCCGCATTGCCCTTCTTTACCTTTTACCTTAGATCAATTTGTCCACTTCCTTAAGATCTGCCTTCTTCAAGAGGCCTCCTTTGGTAAAACTGACCACCCCGAGATGGCTATCTTACTTTGTCTTTCCTTAAACATCTGTGCACACATAGTGCCAGGCAACCATATATCTTCATGTTTCTTATTTTCTTCCATCAAAATTACAAGCTCTATACATGCAGGGGTCTTTTCTTCCACATCTATGAAACAGTAGTCACTCAACGACATGCATGAGATTCACAGAGACTGAGTCAGTAAGTAAACACGTGCACCGAAGAGAATCCTTTGTAGGACTTAGAGGATCAAGAAGAGGTTTCATAGTTAGTGCACTTGGGTGACATGTGTGTTGACTGCCAGCAGCGTTGATGAAAACTGACACAGCTGTCATCCACATGAGTGTACATGCTTATGTTGGCTTCTTACTCTCTCTCCCATTCAAGAAAAGAAGAATGGACTGGATTCTAAAAATTTTTGTTACTATCTTCAAATAGGGCTTAAATAGTAAGTCTTTCTTCTTTACTACCTCTTTGCTAATCTTAAAGAACTAGAGATTTTGAGGATGATTAGAAAGTAATAAATGTTGGTGAAAGTTGTAGGTATAATGATCCAACTCCTATTACAACATAAGACTCACTACAGGTAGATGGATAAGTTAATGGTATTTGTAAAGCTATGTTTAAGATTAAACACGTAAAGGGATTTTATTTTTTAACTTTTTATTTTGTATTGTGGTGTAGCCAATTAACAATGCTGTGATAGTTTCAGGTGTACAGCAAAGGGACTCAGCCATGCATATAATGGTATCCTTTCTCCCCTAGACTCCCCTTCCATTCAGGCTGCCACATAACATTGAGCAGAGTTCCATGTGCTATACAGCAGGTCCTTGTTGCTCATCCATTTTAAATATAGCAGTGTGTACATGTCCATTCCAAACTCCCCACCTATAAAAGAATTTTAAATGAATTATTTTTTGAAAACGATTCTCCCAAGAAGAGGGATTAAAATTTTGTTTTCTTCTAACTCATTCAAGTACTGGTTAACAAAGAGATCATTTATGTCAGGTATAGAAAGAAAACATTTTCCAAAGTAACTGACATTTGACTTGTAAATCAGCTACGACAACATGAGATTAATGACCAGTGCTACTTCCTAATATTGCATTATTAAAGCAGATGATATACATTAACTCAACTGCTCTTTTAACATCTTATAACTGAAAATATCTGCAATAATGTATAAGAGAGAAAGTATTCTAACTTTTACAGATATCTGTTATACATATATAATGGTATTTGTTTATCTTTGGGTTTCCAAAGTATCAAGTATGGTGCGAGTAGTGGTACTCAGTTAATGTTTATAATCTAAATTAATTTGTCTTTTGTTTTGAATGCTTTTATAATCATTGTTCACTTGGCCTAAACAGACAACCCCTGAGCTATTATCCTAATTTTTTAGATAAGGAACACTAAAATCTCTATAAGGTGATAAAAAATAAATACTGAATCTTGAGTGACTGAAATCTCTTTCTTTCCTCATTTCAGTACTGGAGGGAGAGAGGGAAAGAGAATATACAAATGCTTCATTATGTAATAGTCTCATTGCTTTCTGTTTTTTGCAGTACTGCAGGAAAATGTGTTTACTGACAGTTACTAACGTGATAAATCACTAGGCATACATAACTTTTACAACTTCCACTCTCGACTGGTGATAATTGACTTTGTATCAATCACAATTTTGCCTCAGGGATATATATATTCACTTAGGTAAATTTCTTGAGAAATATTTGGATGAAATATCAAAATACAGAGATAAAGATGTAAAATATAGTATAAACTTAAACATTACTTCATAATTTGAATTGCTCTTGATCTAATTATTGATATAGGAATAGGTTTGAAACAATAATCGTGTAGACACTTTGTAGCAAGCATAATGTCAGAATATTATTATATGTAAAACACCGATCTGTAACTTTCAGGAATATGAGTTAGAGATCTTAGGTTTTAGCTTGTTATTTGGTCATTGAATAAAGATTTTTTTTTAATGAAAATCAACATATTGTATACTTTGGAGTCAAAGTATTATACAAGGAAAAATGAAAATGATCCCTGTGATGTTAAATCATGTGCTTTTTCTATTTTAATTTTACTGACCGTATGACACTGAAGAAGGTCTTTTAGTTTCTCTGAGTCTCAATTTTGGGGTATGTACAATCATAATAAGGTGTGTGCCTATCTTCTAAGGTTGTAGGGAGGATCAAATTTGTCAATGCACATGTGTAAGATGCCCCCTATTAAGACATTGTTATTTTGCTTATTATTCATATAATGAAATAGCCTTTAAGAATACGATATTTGGAGATCACTATAATTAAGATAGTGTATCTATTGCTGAAAGCTGATTCTGATTTATAGAGCAAAAATTTTAAAATTAAGCAAGCTACTGAAAATGTAAATATAGGAATTAACTCAGTAGTATATGTTTTTCTGTCCCACTGAAGGCTGGAGTGTAGTATGTGTGTGTGTGTGTGTGTGTGTTTATGTAACTGTGATTGTCCTAAAAGAACCTAAATAACGCTCACAAACTTCGAGTTCACTTACATTCCTCTTGGCAGAGAAGCCACATTATAGTGAGCAAGAATGGCTGACCCCAGCGTTCCAAGTCCTCATACAATCAAAGAACAGACTCACAGAAAATAAGCCGGAATAGATATACTGCACTGACTGACGACCTCCTTTGAGGAGGCGTTAATTTAACTTTAAACCCTGATCTCACTGAGAGCAGGGGAGAGAGGGGATGTCTCCAAAATGCAGGAGCTGTTGCCATAGCATTTTCCTTCTCTCTTCCTGCCTACTCCTCCTCCCCCAAAGCAGCAACAAATGGTGCTCTACCGCTTTCTTTCAGGAACCGGATGCATTTTCAGAAGCCAGGACTCCAGTGGTGTGATGTCTTCACCACCTAATCACCGGTAGGGATATTGAAGAAGTCTGAGGTGCTAGTAAGTTTCTCAGGACAGAATCATCTTTGCGGACGCAACTGCAGCACAGGAAACTGGGAGAATCTGAGCCCTCCCAATTCTCACTGGACCTCTGCATGAGCCCAGCCACCGTCACTTCTGCAACACAGCCGAATTCTTTCAGCACTAGCAGCGAGTCCGGCTCCCTCGCCGCGCGTTCCTCCCCTCCGCAGTGAACGGACTCGCATCAGCCCGCTCGGGTGCCGTCCACGCCGCGGCCGCCAGAGCACCGAGCTCTCGCCCGCCTCCTGCCCCCTCTCGCGGCCCCCGCCCCTCGCTCGCCCGGCTCACTCCAGCCGTCACTTGGAGGGATTCCCTCTCGGGCGGCCTCTGCAGCAGCACCCGCTGGCCTTATTCGCGGCTCCGGGAGCATGGATCTCCGCAGAAGAGCCCTTCTTGGCGTGGATGGACTTCGAGTTCTCCTGATGCTGTTCCGTGAGTAGCGTTTTGGGGACGATCAGAGCAGGGCGCACTCTTTGCAGAGAACGGAACGGGCACCGTACGGCAGGCAGGTAGCTTAAGGTCAAAACGTGGACGTAACGTTTTGCGGGTTGGTTCTCTTTGTGGGGGCGGGGGGTTGCGGAGGGCCTTCCCCTTGGTAGCAGGGAATTCCCCAGAGAGCCACACACCTGTATGGCAACCAGACGTGGTGCTCACACGGGCCTGCTTCGTGGCTTAGACCATTGGCGAGACACCTTTGTTTTAAAAGCCTAAAATGAGGAAAAAAAGGCCAGTCGGATTCCAAGTCAGTAAGGCTTTAAAGGTTTTCTAATTTAATTTTATTACAAATTAACAGCAGTCGAATTTGTTGCCGCTGGGGCAGAGAAACGGCCCGCAAAGCGCATGGTAGCCGGCGAGGAACTTCATCACCCCGAAGCCTGCGGACTGTGATGTCTCTCCACCTTGAGCCCCAGACGCGTGGGCTCGCTGAGCCCTGAACAGATAGGATTTGTTTTTTTCCGCAGATACAGTGACTCGAATCATGGCAGAACAAGAAGTGGAAAATCTCTCAGGCCTTTCCACTAACCCTGAAAAAGATATATTTGTGGTGCGGGAAAATGGGACGACGTGTCTCATGGCAGAGTTTGCAGCCAAATTTATTGTCCCTTATGATGTGTGGGCCAGCAATTACGTGGATGTAAGGCACTTTTTCCCTCCCGGCTTGTTCCTAGGGCTCCAGGGGCGAAGGGCACCCTCCCTCAAGACCCCGTGAAGACCTGGGTCGCCCGCCTTTCCCCCTAAGCCCTGCAGGCTGCTCCTGAATGCTGCATGGGGGTTCCGGCTTGTAACGCCTTCTGCTCGCCCCGCCTGCTTGGAAAGTAACCCCCCCTCTCTCCGCTCCCCTAACGGCCGGCCGGGTCTGCACGCAGAGCATCTAACCGCATGTTCCCGGACCTGGGAGCGCGCGTGAAGGAGCGCCCAGGCGCGCCAGACCCGGAGTTTGGACCCGCCGCCCTTGACAGCCCCCACGGGCCCCGCGCGCTGAGGGGGTGCGGGGCGTCTGTGTTCCCAGCTGATCACGGAGCAAGCAGATATCTCATTGACCCGGGGAGCCGAGGTGAAGGGCCACTGTGGCCACGACGAGTCGGAGCTGCAGGTGTTCTGGGTGGATCGCGCGTACGCACTCAAAATGCTGTTTCTAAAGGTAACTGCTAGCGAGGCTGACCGAGCCCCTGCAGACTCCGGGGGGTGCGGGTGGGTAGGGGCCGCCCCTCTGCCTCCCCGGCCCTCTCTGCGCCGGCGGTTCACGCGCACCTCCGCCGCTCGGCAGGAAAGTCACAACACGTCCCAGGGACCGGAGGCAACGTGGAAGCTGAGCAAAGTCCAGTTTGTCTACGACTCCTCAGAGAAGACCCACTTTAAAGACGCAGTCAGTGGTGAGTAGAGGTCAGCAGGGCTGGAGAGGGACCCTGGGGAAGAGCACACGCTGCTGGGATCACAGGTGTGGAAGCGGAATTCCTTAGGGTTTTGGAAACGCCCCAGGCTGGCTCTCAGGGGTGGAAGAAGGAAGCGCGCCTCAGTCCTCTGGCCTTCAGGCCTGGGAGACGCGCCGCAGACTCGGGGCCTGAAGGCCTTCGCCCACCGCCTGACTCGGGATGGGACGCCTCCTGAGGGCCTGTCTGCCCGGGATTGCCTCAGGATGGTTTTCTCAAGATTTGTCCTTTAGAGGAACGTGGAGAAGGACTAAGGCTGTGTTTTTATTTACTTCTGCCTTCCCCCCTCCTCCTTTTAAAAAGTTCTTATGCGCTAAAACACCAAGGGGGCAGTTATGACTTTCATTTTGGGTCAGAATTTGCTGGCCTTTCAGATCTTTCGGCCCATGGCTTGGGCCTCACCGCATCTTCAGTCTACTGCAGACACCCCAGAGTGGATTCTGAACCGTGTCCTGAATGTATTACTTTTTTTCATGCCTATCACTACAACAGTTCACCCAGATCCTCCAAAAATATCGTGGCAAGGAACATCCAAGCTCCAAATAATAATGTTGGCATCTTCAGGCACCATCCAAGATCACACTGAAATTTATATATTTATTTTGTAGATTATCTGATCTACTAATAAAGAAGCCATCCATCACCTGGGCACCTGAGTTAGGACATGATTTTTATTGAATATATACAAAAATACATAGATCATCTCTTCCATTTCACCCCTTATCAATCAAGTGAAAAGGGCAATTTCATCTCTTTATCAAAGTTTATGTTCAAATGTTTCCCACAGTTAAATTAGACTGAAGAAAGAAAAATCTTAATCCTGGGAAGGAGAGAAGGGAGGGTGGCAGGCTTCCAGAAATTATGTATCTGTACAGGGGCATCAGCCCAGAGCACTAGCAGCCACCGTGCTTTGCTGAGAAAGATATTTTATATTTTGCAGAGCAGTGTGAGATGTAGAAAACCAAGTCACTGTTCTTTGCATATTTTTGGAATCTCTGTTAGATTTTATTATAAAGGGTTGGAGGTTTAGGTATCACTCTTTGCTTCCAAAAAGAATTTCCAGATTACTGTTTAAGGAGCCCATGCTCATGAAAGGACAGGGGCATTAACATTTGCAGAGTCTTAGCCAGAGAGAGTAACAGGGCATGTCAGCGAGTGGGCTAAGAGGCAAGAGCCAGCTGTCTGGATCACCACAAGGAAGATTCTGCTAGCCACAGGCACCTGACCATTGCTTTGGACCCTTCCTGCAGCTGGGAAGCACACAGCCAACTCGCATCACCTCTCTGCCTTGGTCACCCCAGCCGGGAAGTCCTATGAATGTCAAGCTCAGCAGACCATCTCACTAGCCTCCAGCGACCCACAGAAGACAGTCACCATGATCCTGTCCGCGGTCCACATCCAGCCCTTTGACATCATCTCTGACTTTGTCTTCAGTGAAGGTAGGTGGGTGGGGAGTCCGGAGGAAGGAAAGAATCCGAGGTTGACTCAGGCTGGAGACGGAAGGTGACCTGTAGGGCACCAGGCTGCTACCCTTGGGTTGTCTCTAGGGTAGCATGGCCCTGCCTCCCTCTGCGATGCTTCTTAAAGACTGCAGGAAGCCGACTGAAAAAAATGGCTCTTCCTGCTCTTTCTTTCTCCTTCAAGTCCTTCTTTTCCTCTCTCCTTCTCCCTCTGTTCCTTTTCTCCTCCCTCCCAATTTCCCTTATTTTTTCCATTGTTTTCTTTCTCTCCTCCTTTGGCAAAAGAGGAAATTGGATAGGAAGACAGTCAGTTGGAAAAAAGCCTAGAATTTGATGCAAGTTTCCCAAGGAAAAAGCAGCTGAAAATTCCAAGCAGTTATCTAGAGAGCCGTGGATTGGAGAAAGGTCTTTGCTTGTATGGGTCTCAGTATCTTCATGGTCTCTAGACATGTCCAGCCCTAGGTTCTACCACTATAAATCTAAGTTTTGTGTGACCAAAATGCAATAAGGGTGTGTGTGTGTGTGTGTGTGTGTGTGTGTGTGTACATGCGCAGGTTACACAGAGAGACTCGTGAAGCTGTGCCTCTGTTCAACGTTCATATTTACAAGGAGGGATACCAGAGAGGCCCCAAGGAGGGAAGGCTCCCTGATCTTCTCCCTCTCAGGAGTGCAACAAGCTGCTTCTCAGTCTGTTCCAGCCCTGAAAGGAGATCAGGCAGGATCTAGCGGAGGCGAGTTTAGAGGATCCACATTCTCTTGGTTTTCTGCATCCCAGCAGAAGTAGGGGAGCTCACATTCTGCAGTTTGTCCAAACCTAGCAACAATTTACACTGGGCAAGCATAGGGAAAGTGAATTCCTCTAGTCATTTGTTTTTCTCTCTCTGTGTTGTCTAGAAGGGGCTTCCCAGGTAGGTCGAGGTAAAGAATCCACCTGCCAATGCAAGAGACTCAGGTTCGATCCCTGGGTCGGGAAGATGCCCTGGAGGAGGAAATGGCAACCTATACCAGTATTGCCTGGGAAATTCCATGGACAGAGGAGCCTGGCGGGCGATAGTCCATGGGGTCACAAAGGAGTTGGACACAACTGAGTGACTAAGCATCAACAATTGTCTAGAGGAGGTTGCTAGAGACAGTTTGATATTCTCATTTATTCTTTGTGGTTAAAAAATGAGATTTTGGTTGCATTATGGATGCTCACCTTTGGGCTGGGGATCCCCAGGTGAATGCCACCATTTAAATGTGTAGAATATTAGGGAATCTGCCTCTGGTCACACGAAAATCATTAAAGAATTCCCAAGGTGTCCAGCTTTCATCAACTACCCCTCTCAAAGCACACAGAATAGAATCCCTCCCCACAAGATTATTCAGAAGGCATTTGGGAATTCCTCAGTTAAACTCTCCTTGAGGGAAAGGTCTCGTTCTTTCTTGTCATCATATTATTTAGCACCTAATACAGTGCTTGGCACATTGCAGATGCCCTGTGAACTCCAGCTGAACTGACATTCCGAAGCTGTGGACTCAGTTAATGTGTGCATTGCATGCGCTTAGTCACTCAGTCGTGTCCGACTCTCTGTGACCCCCTGGACTGGAGCCCGCCAGGCTCCTCTATCCATGGGGATTCTCCAGGCAAGAGTACTGGAGTGGGTTGCCGTGCCCTCCTCCAGGGGATCTTTCCCACCCAGGGACTGAACCTGCATCCCTAAAGTCTCCTGCTTCGGCAGGCAGGTTCTTACCACCAGTTCCACCTGAGAAGCCCCAGGCTCAACTAATAGAGAGCTGCAAACGCTTCAGTGCTAAACAAATCAGAATTCAATAGATTCAGAACAGCAGTGCTGCATTCCCCTGTTATGCGGAGTATGGGCTATTCCATCTTAATGTGTTTTCTACAAAATGGAAACTAACCGTCAAGATGTTAACACTCAAAAATACTGTTGGTTATGAAGGTATTTAAAAATGGAAGTGTCTTTCTTAAACTCAAAATATTAAATGTAATGAAAAGTAATTGGACTTAGTTGGTGACCAGGAATTCGTTTTGAAAATATTGGATCATGGAGTCCCCAGAGTCCCTGCCGCAGACACTTTTGAGTTTATGTGTGTACCTGCAGTAGTCCCTAATTGCTCTTTGTGTTTTCCTGGCCTGCTGTTTTTAGGCACTTCTTCACTTCTTTGTACCACTGGTGCTAGAATTGCTGCTCTTACTGTTTCCTTACATCTCACCCCAACCCATCATGGGTTATTTCTAAATTGTTGCTTATAGTCATTTATGACTGGAGAAATCAGATCTCACGGATGTTAAAACTGTGTACAAAATAAGAGTAAATGGGTACCAAATAAAGATCGGGGATACTTTCCTAAAAATCAGTGATTATTTTAGCATAGACTTAATGATCTCTGTACAAAAAGCAATTTTAATCCAGTTCCAGGATCTAAATGGATAGTTTTAGAGAGTTTGTAAAGACGTGTAACTTCCTAAATGCAGATATATTCAGCACAGGCAAATTGGACTTGTCTCACCAAGGCTTTTCTGGGTAATAATTAGGATGTTGCCTCCTGTATGGTGCCTTGGGGCTCAGGCCTTGATGCTCCTGGGAAGAGGCAGGCCTCGGTTCAGTAGCTCATTGGATCGGTGTGCTTTTGTGTGGCTGGGCTTCTTTTGTTCCTGGCTCCTCCTGTCTGTGCCTCTCAGCACCTGCCCCCAGTATGTTTTGTAAGAGGCCATTTCACTTGTTTTAGTGGAATCTGAAAGATTGCTTTTGGAGTGCCTTTTCAGAACCCGGCACTTGGCTCCCACTCCCCAGAACAGAAGGGGACTCTGGATGTCTGGCTGCTGCCCGTGCGGGTGTGAGTGGGGGCTGCCTGCGTTCCAGTGGGGTGGTGGTGTCTGGTCACATGTCTGACACCCCCTGCAGGGCTGTGTACACGGCTTCTGGCATGTGCACGCAGGATCCGCCCCATGAGGGCGTCAGGTGAAAAGTCGGTTCCCTGGCGCCTGACCTAGTCTCCCACCTGCCTCCTTCATAGATTCTGAGACAAACGAGGATGGCTCAGTGAAACGGGTTAGTGGACACACACACAGCACTCACAGAGCCGCTCAAGTGGGGCTGACATCTTTATCACACAGACCCCTTTAGGACGTTGAACTCGGCTGCAGTACTGATCCCGGGTGTGTCTCATAGCCCCGCCGGCGCCATCTGCACGGTGCCCAGCTCTGGCGATCTTTTATCCGCGGTCTGGAGGCGGGGCCCACGACGCCTGGGTGATGCTGCTGGTCCACAGCAAACTAACTGTAGGCGCCCCGGCGGCGGGGGGATTTTGAGCCGATTCAGGAAAATGATATGAAGATAAGAGGCAGTAACGCGCAAGCTTCCTGGGGGCACTTGGGCACGGCTGTGTGGGGAAAGCCCTCCACAGCAATGGGACCATCCCGAGGAAGGTCTCTGGGGGCCGCTATCCTGGTGATGGGGAGGGGGTGCTCACACCCTGGTTTTAGTGTCTGGGTGATGTCCCCTGACAGCGTGGGGAGGGGTCCTGGGGTCACAGAGCTCCGGGCAGCAGAGCTCAGGGCTTTATCTGTCTCTTCAATGGGTGACAGCTGTTGGGTGAGGTTTGTATCCAAAGCAGATAGGCCCTAAATGACTAGAAATTCAGGCCATTTTATTAGATGGTTTTTTAGATGTTTACATGTTTAGCTGTTTGGACGTTTTTTAAAATAAGTGAATGTGTCAAAATTTGAGTTTGGCACAGGTGGGCTTTTGAGTTAATGGATCTCAGCCTGCAGTGCAAACGTAACCCACCAAGGGGCCAATCTGTATAGGCTGGCTTCTTCCTATAAAACATGCACTTGGTGTGGTGATGCTCAACCTGCAGTTCAGGGCAGCTCGTGTGTCCCTGCTGTGTGGGGCCCCTTGTCCTTCCCCAGTTTGTTCCTGGTGGTGGGGCCCTTTGAGGTTCAGGAGACTTTTGTGATGGGGGTGGTGCCTCCCCGGGAGGGAGCAGAGCAGGCTGAGTGTTTCAGTGGCTTGAGTTAAAGGCAGCTCTCATGCGTAATGACAGAAGAAATGGAACGGGACAAGGTGCCTCTGTGCCCCTTTGTGAAACATTCGGGTTTAATGGGCATTTATGTCACCACATATACACTGCAGCTGTTTAGCTGCTAAGTCGCGTCTGACTCTTTGCGACCCCATGGAGGTAGCCCACCAGGCTCCTCCGTCCATGGGATTTCCCAGACAAGAATACTGGAGCGGGTTGCCATTTCCGGGGCCTCCTTAATTCTCAAGGGGAGACACAGACAGAGAGACCTGTGAAGGATGGACTGAGGCCCCCGTTTAAGTGGAGAAACTGAGGCTCAGGGAGGTGAAGTAACCAGCCAGGGCTGTGCTCTGGGGGCTGCCAGCACTGTGACCGGAGCCTGTCTTTGGGTATCAGATCCTGTACGCTTAGCATCTTCAAGTCTCTCAGCTGCTCCTGCTGAGAAACTGTACCAAACCCGTGAAAGCAGGGGCCACCTTCAGAAAGGTGGTCGGGTGCCCTGAGTTCCTGAGCTCTTTATCATCGTTGCTAACAGTGTGATTGGGAGATACCACTTGATCTGCACTTAACCAGAACGCTGGGAAAAGCAGTCTGTATTTTATTGAAAATGAATGTACACCACCCCCAGCAGAGTGCCCCGAGGCTGGCTGCCGTGCTGCAGACCAGGGAGGGGTGTGCTGGTGCTGATCCAGAGCATTGCAGGTGCCTGTGGTTGACTTGGGGCCTCCCAGCCAGGAAAATAGCGCCTGGGTAACTGAGCCTTCTCAGGGCCTCCTGGAGAAGCATCCAGAGAGAGACAGTCCTGTTATTAACACTGCAGAGAGCTGTGTCCAGGGCTGGAACGCAAAGACCCAGTGCAGGGCCGTGTCGCCAGCCAGTCACAGAAAACTGTGTTCTTGCTACTATCCTGAAGCCTAGTGTTTTAGGTGGGGCTCCCCAAGAAACAATCCTCTGTAAGGACGTAAGGGCAGGTAGCTACCTACCATTAGGTAGGGTTGTGTGTGTGTGTGTGTGTGTGTGTGTGTGTGTGTGTGAAGTCGTGTCTGACTCTTTGCGGCCCCGTGAACTGTAGCCCGCCAGGCTCCTCTGTCCATGGGATTCTCCAGGCAAGAATTCTGGAGTGGGTTGCCATTTCCTTCTCCAGGGGATCTTCCTAACCCAGGGACTGAACCCAGGTCTCATGTATTGCAGGCAGACGCTTTATCCTCTGAGCCACCAGGGAAGCCAGGGTTAGTTAGGGTTAGAAACACCTAACCCTATTTAGGTGTTTCCAAAAAGCATTGCTCAGGGAGTAGAAAAGTTAGGTGGGAAAGCTAGCAGCTAGTGTGGGTGTGTCGGAGAAGGCAATGGCACCCCACTCCAGTACTCTTGCCTGGAAAATCCCATGGGCGGAGGAGCCTGGTGGGCGGCAGTCCATGGAGCCGCTAAGAGTCGGACAGGACTGAGCAACTTCACTTTCCCTTTTCACTTTCCTGCATTGGAGAAGGAAATGGCAACCCACTCCAGTGTTGTTGCCTGGAGAATCCCAGGGACGGGGGAGCCTGGTGGGCTGCCGTCTATGGGGTCGCACAGGGTTGGACACGACTGAAGCGACTTAGCAGCAGCAGCAGCAGTGCAGGTGTGTAAGTGAGCAGGTCGCCCCGTGAGCACCGGGGCTCACCCTGATGGAGACCCTGGGAAAGAGTGTGAGTTACCTGCCAACGGCCATCCGCCTCTGATGGCTCTCTGGGCCGTCTAAGCTGCGCTGGAGTTAGAGTCCATGGGAATGGGTGGGAACGGTGACTGCCAAGGGCCTAAGACCCGGTGCCTGTGTGCTGCGCCTCGGTCTGTGGTGTGGGAACCCTCCCGTCCTGGTGGAGCTCACAGTGGGAGAGAGTTTATACAGCTCTTCCTGTGCACGCTGTTCCTGGCACACAGCAGCTTCCGTCAGTTAACCGCTTTTCCCGTTTACTGTTGAGCTTACATCTTGCTGAGCGCATCCGCTTGTCTCCAACCAAAGATCTCCAAAGCCCACTCATCTTAGCGCTTTTTCAGTACACAAAATACATTTCGCTGAAGTTACAGGAGCCCGCCCAGAGGAAATACGGAAAGAGGAGCAAGCCCGTTCCTTTGGCTGCCCCATCAGACGGCAGGGCACGCACAGCTGGTGTCCCTGCCCACTTTCTGCAGCGGGAGGGCCCCGAGACACCAGCAGAGCCGAGCAGTCTGCTTGCCCGTCTCCACGCTGCCTGTTTGGAGACATTGAAGAGTTCTTAAACTTTTGCTCATCTCAGGGAGTAAGGACAGCTTTAAAATGTCGTGGTCATCAGAAAAAACAGAATAAATCTCACATCCGGGAGAACACCCTAAGATGCATCAGGATTGCAATGGTGGCGCCAGGGTTGCGGTTGAGGGCACCTGAGCTGGTACCTGGCGGCCGCCCATCACACCTCTTCTATCTGATCTGACCAGATCTTGTTCTTTCCATAGACTGCTCTGGTGGTTGCTTTTTTCCAGTCGTAGACCCTGGGCCTCTGTTTTGTGTTCTCTAGAACCGTGAGCACAGCCATGGTAGAGGTGTGGGGGAGCCCCAAAGCTGTGGAGGCAGACAGAGAGTCAGGGGTCTCTGAGGGCCCAAGGCTGGATGCTGAGCTGGGCGAAGCCGAGGGATGCTTTTCTCCCAGGCAGGGGTCAGGGGAAGCCATCCTCCGTGGTTACATAACTGTGGGTTAACTCATTAGTTTCCTGCACAGGATCTTAACCCTGGTGTCCGTAGGGTTTGTGGATAGAATTCACGGGGGTCTGCAAATGTCAAAGGGAAACATTCCCATCTTTATTTTCACTGATTTCAAATTAATATTTAACATTTCCTTCGATTATAAATAAAGGTAACAACCCCCAGTGGTATTAGTCATACCCATGACTTTGTCACTAGCAGAAATCATAAACATTTTCTTTCCACATTTTGCGCAGATCTTGCAAAGTAACAATTATGCTGCTCACTGCTTTGCAATCAAAGCCAGCCTACATGTGTGCTAATAAATACATATATAACTGTCCCCTGAATTATTTTAAAATACTCTAATAGCTGATTTCAGTGTAGTGCATTTTCTGTGTAATCTTATGTTTTTCATTTTATGCATTTATAAGCATTTTTCTGAGAAGGGAAGATGGTTTCATCACACTGATACCAAAAAGAGGATAACTCTGCTTTAGTGGGTCATGACCAGCACTATTCTATTTATTTTTAATTGTACTCACAGCTACTATTTGTCACGATGATGTAGTAAGGATACACAGCTGGATCACAAGCGAAGAAGGCGCAGTGGCTTCCGGAGGAACCCACGTACAAGTTTCCTAGTGGTGCAGCGTGCAGACTCTAGGGCGCCCAGACTTTGCCAGTTGCGGCTCACAGGCTTCAGTGGTTACAGCATGTGGACTCTAGGGCGCCCAGACTTCGCTGGTTGTGGCTCACAGGCTTTAGTTTCCTGAGGGATGTGGAATCTTCCCAGAGCAGAGACTGAACCCAGTGTTCCTTGCATTGCAAAGTTCCTTATCCACTGTACCACCAGGGAAGTCCTGGATGTTTTAATAACCTAGGTTAGGAACCCAATAACTTGAATGTTGGCCTATTTAATTGATGTTTTTATTTTACACTGTATAGAAATATTAAGGGGTTAAGTCTTAGAGTTCGTTGGAAATACTGTTTCTGAAGAAAACATCTCCCTAAAGTTTCCTTGAGAAATCTTCTTCTGGGAAGGGGATGGATATAATTGCTTTACAATGTTGTGCTAGTTTCTGTTGTACAACAGTGTGAATCAGCTATGTAGTATATGCATATCTCCTCCCTTTTTTGAGAAATCTTTCATCTCTATCTGCCTTTTGGTTTTCTTAAGCAGACTTAATTAATCATAATTCAGAATATTTTGGTAGGAATTAATCATAATTCAGGATCTTTTGGTAGGTGCTCATTGCCTTTTTCTTTCACATTTCAGAGCATAAATGCCCAGTGGATGAGCGGGAGCAGCTGGAGGAGACCTTGCCGCTGATTTTGGGGCTCATCCTGGGCCTCGTCATTGTGGTCACGCTTGTCATTTACCACATCCATCACAAGATGACTGCCAACCAGGTCCAGATCCCTAGGGACCGGTCCCAATATAAGCACATGGGCTAGAGGCCGCTGGGCAGACAGCCCCCAGCTGCCGCACCCCTGGCCCTGGCTGGATCAGGCAGAGAAACAACAGCACTTCACACCTGCACATGGGATATACCAACATAGCTCCAGTCAAACAGACTTGGGTACGCAAGGCTTGCTTGGCCTGCATCCATGCTTAAACAGGGATGGGGGGATTCGTTTGGATTCATGGGGTGAATGACATAGCCTTTCTGAGAGGTAGGAGGGGTGGGGTCAGCCAGCTGTCATGCTGTGGTGGCTTGGCCTTGACGCTCCAAGGAGCAATGCAAACAACTCGGAGGAATATCTGGCTCTGAAGTGCAAGGGCTGGAACCACAGTTCTTTTGGAAAGACACCCCTTAAGGTTCAAGAGGAACATTGGATGCTCCGCTCCCTTGAGCACAGATGGCTTATCCTATACTATCGTCAGTGCACACAAAATACAGCCTCATGCTCCCTGCAGCAAGACCCCTGAATGTGATCCATGCTTCTGGCTGGCATTCTGCATGTCTTGTGATTGTCTCGGGAATGTTTCACTGCTCCCTGCACCCAGCGAATTCACAGCACAAGAACTTGTTTAACGTAACTATGCAGAGTTGTTTGGACTTTATGTCAGGTCCAGGTATGGGGACCTGAAGAATCAATCCATGTGAGCTTGTCTCTCAAAATGAATTAAAACACACTACTGTCTAGTATTTGGCTGCTTTCTTGAAACAAGTCAACAAAACTAAAAATGGCCTGTGTGACATCCACAGGCGAGAAGGGGGATGATGAAGATGGGCTTTTCATTCCTGTAAGAGGAAGAGCCAAGAAAGAGCAGGAAAATAATAGCAGGGATGGAGGAGTTGGCTTTTCCAGGTGAAAACCATGGATTTGTTTTGGCAAATATAAATAGGTTTAATGATGGCACCTCTTCACTTGGTCTTACCTAAAAAGCCGAGAAGTGATAATAATGGCACCTCTAAAATAGTTTCTGATGTTTCTTGATCTTGAGTCTGGCATTTCATTTTGTATTAAAAAGCTGGACCGAACATAGTAGCTTGGACTGAATTTTGAGATAAAATGTAACCTACTGAGTTCCTTAGAGAAAGGTACGTAGCTTGGATTTCATCCACCTCCTAAATAATCGTTGTTCAGTTCTGAGCTAGAAGAGTGAGACCCTCTGCTCTGGTGTTAGGGTGGGGATCTATCAAGCCCCATTAAACCACCCCCGCACGAGAGGCAGCTTCTGAGTTTTCTCCCCAAGCCTTCAGCTGTTGACAGAAGCACATCCTTAGTATTTCCTCATCCCAGCAAATCTTGCTAAGTATCGACCAGCTGCTGTCCTCTGACCTGCCCATTTGCTGCCGTCAGCCTCAGTCTTTGCGAGGATCTCTTTTCAGTGTCTGCCTGGTACCAGTGAGGAGCAAGCCCCGATTCCTTGTAAAAGCCGCATGTGGCACAAAGAAACGGAGAAGCCCCTGGTGCTGGTGGGCACCTGACCCCTGTTCCCTCCACTCTCTCATCTGTGATGGGGGTGGACACCTGACCCCTGTTCACTCCACTCTCTCATCTGTGATGAGGGTAGAACCTGCTCCCTACCAGTTCACTCCACACTCTCATCTGTGACGGGGGTGGACACTTGACCCCTCACTCCACTTTCTCATTTGTGATGGGGGTGGAAATTGCTCCCCACCCAGTTCACTCCACTCCCTCGTCTGTGATGGGGGTGGACACCTTCCCCTGACAGTTCACTCCACTCTCTCATCTGTGATGGGGGTGGACACCTGACCCCTGTTCACTCCACTCTCTCATCTGTGATGGGGTGGAAACTGCTCCCCACCAGTTCACTCCACTCCCTCGTCTGTGATTCTGGTGTACATCTGCCACCCCCTCCCCAGTTCACACCACTCTCTCATCTGTGATTCTGATGGACTGCTGCCCCCCTCCCACCCAATTCACTCCACTCTCTCATCTGTGATGGTGTGGACTCCTGCTCCCCCAGTTCACTCCATTCTCACATGTGATGGGGGTGGACTCCTGCCCCCCCCAGTTCCCTCCACTCTGTCATCTGTTATGGGGTGGACTCCTGCCCCCCCAGTTCACTCCACTCACTCATCTGTGATGGGGAAGACACCTCTTGCCCCACCCTAGTTCACTCCATTTTTCCATCATCTGTGACTGTCTCACCCTCCATGCCCCAAACATGACAAACTCTTTTCTTTTTAGCATCTCATGTATTTTAAAGAAGTTTCCTATTTATCTTGAACAAGGTTTTATGGAGAAACAGGCTCTGAAGTACATCCATGAGTGACCCTTTCTTTCTGGATCCTCTTTAGAAAACTTTAAAAAACTTCTGAGTGGTATTTCTGAAAACTCCATGTTTACATAATTTGTTTAATCTACTTTTACAAAAGTAAAATTGTGGTTTTTTTTTTTTAAATTTTACTTTCACAAAACATAGGATTGATTACTAGCTTTGGAATCGTCGCTCATCCATTCATTCAGCAAATGTTTTTGAGTACTTGCTGAGTGTAGGCTCAGTGCTGGGTGTACAGCGGTCACCTTGACAACTGGGAGTCTCTACAGGGGCAGGTTTAACAGGAAAGCGCACATACACACAGATCACTGGAGAAAGAACAGGGTACCTCCGCACTTCTCAACGTGTTGCCACGTGGTCACATCCCTATGGCTAAGCTAATTAAATCTTTCTAGAATCCAAATGTTGTAATTCTCAAAACTGAGTGATTTATTTCTACCAGTGATACAAAGTTTGCATAAAAAGCCAGGACCATTACTATTATTACTAATTGTCTCTTCTTTATCTAGCAGTCCTAAAATTAAGTCTCAAGTTCAGCCTACTTTCTTCACCTTATTTTTCTCAGCCCTTTAAAAATCTTCATTATCAGATAAGCAAAATAAAGGAGGGCCCTCCTGATGAGGGCAGGGTTGGTGGTCTCCGGGTGGACAGGCAAGGTGCCCAGAGGTATGGCTCACGTCCATTACCATTTTTCTGCATTGCCGAAGCTCCTGCGGCAGGAGCAAGCTAGGGCAGAGGTTTGTCTATCTGCATTGCTTCCCAGGCTCAGAGACAGGAAAGAAAACAACAGCTAAACCACAGATGCTCAATTACCCCTTTAACCGTCATTTTTCTGTTTTATTGGAGTTTTAAACACAAATGCCTCCGGGCACAAAAAGATGCTGTGTCTGCCTGCTGGTCTGCCAGCCTGTAAAAGCCAGGCCGTATGAAACATATGCATGCTTCTCAGGGGAAGAGGGAGTTTAATTTCTATTCTGAGCCTGATTCTTCGCGAGATTCCATCGCTCTTGGGAAATAGCTCCAAGTGAATCTGCCTCAAGGGCCGGAGAGACTGTTCTCCAGCCTAAGATATTCCTCTATATTGTAATAACTCTGTTCTTGCCAATTCCCCAGTCTTTCCATTAACAAAGACTTGGCAAATCCATGTGGATGAAGGAGATACCAGAGAAATGAGAATGGAGACGTGCGAGGAGCGATGGCAGGAATGGCCTGCAGCGTGTGGTGGAGGCAGCATGCACCGGGGTGTTTCATGGGGCAGGGTTGTCCAACGCGGCGCTGGGCACAAGCACCTCCCTGGAACAAACAGCTGAGCAACCTGAACCAGACGGACACAGCTTTCCATCTGTGTCTCAAAGTGCGGCTTGCAAACAGCCTGCAACAGAATCATCCCTTGGGGCGCTGAAAAATGGCAGTTCTAGGGCATCAAACCAGTGACTGAGAATCTCCATGCCACGATCCTGGAATTGGTAGTTTGACTATTTGCTCTCTCCGAGTAATTCGGATGTAGCAGCATGAAAACTTCTGGTTAACAACAACAACAACAAAAACAGTTAGCTACCAGGATACTTGCAACATTAGCCAAATTATCGGGCTTCTCTGTGTTCATCTTCTCATCTGAAAGTGCAGCTCACTGCTCCCTACTTGCAAAGTTATGTGAGGATACACAACAGTACATTTAAATCCTGAGACAGCCCTAAGAACCCAAAACAGATGTCCTTTTCATTATAGGGGACTGGAATGCAAAAGTAGGAAATCAAGAAACACCTGGAGTAACAGGCAAATTTGGCCTTGGAGTACGGAATGAAGCGGGGCAAAGGCTAATAGAGTTTTGCCAAGAGTACCCACTAGTCGTAGCAAACACCCTCTTCCAACAACACAAGAGAAGACTCTACACATGGACATCACCAGATGGTCAACACCAAAATCAGATTGATTATATTCTCTGTAGGCAAAGGTAGAGAAGCTCTATACAGAGAGCAAAAATAAGACTGGGAGCTGACTGTGGCTCAGATCATGAACTCCTTATTGCCAAATTCAGACCAATTGAAGAAAGTAGGGAAAACCACTAGACCATTCAGGTATGACCTATATCAAATCCCTAATGATTACACAGTGGAAATGAGAAATAGATTTAAGGGACTAGATCTGATAGACAGAGTGCCTGATGAACTATGGACAGAGGTTCATGACATTGTACAGGAGACAGGGATCAAAACCATCCCCAAGAAAAAGAAATGCAAAAAAGAAAAATGGCTGTCTGGGGAGACCTTAGAAATAGCTGTGAAAAGAAGAGAAGCAAAAAGCGAAGGAGAAAAGGAAAGATAAACCCATTTGAATGCAGAGTTCCAAAGATCAGCAGGAGAGATAAGAAAGCCTTCCTCAGAGATCAATGCAAAGAAATAGAGGAAAACAATAGAACAGGAAAGACTAGATATCTCTTCAAGAAAATTAGAGATACAAAGGGAACATTTTATGCAAAGATGGGCACAATAAGGAACAGAAATGGTATGGACCTAACAGAAGCAGAAGATACTAAGAAAAGGTGGCAAGAATACACAGCAGAAGTATACAAAAAAGATCTTCACAACCCAGATAATCACAACGGTGTAATCACTCGGCTAGAGCCAGACATCCTGGAATGTGACGTCAAGTGGGCCTTGGAAAGCTTCACTATGAACAAAGCTAGTGGAGGTGGTGGAATTCCAGTTGAGCTTTTTCAAATCCTGAAAGATGATGCTATGAAAGTGCTGCACTCAATATGCCAGCAAATTTGGAAAACTCAGCAGTGGCCACAGGACTGGAAAAGGTCAGTTTTCATTCCAATCCCAAAAAAAGGCAATGCCAAAGAATGCTCAAACTACTGCACAATTGCACTCATCTCACATGCTAGCAAAGTAATGCTCAAAATTCTGCAAGCCAGGCTTCAGCAATACGTGAACCATGAACTTCCAGATGTTCAAGTTGGTTTTAGAAAAAGCAGAGGAACCAGAGATCAAATTGCCAACATCTGCTGGATCATGGAAAAAGCAAGAGAGTTCCAGAAAAGCATCTATTTCTGCTTTATTGACTATGCCAAAGCCTTTGACTGTGTGGATCACAATAAACTGTGGAAAATTCTGAAAGAGATGGGAATACCAGGCCACCTGACCTGCTCTTGAGAAACCTATATGCAGGTCAGGAAGCAACAGTTAGAACTGGACATGGAACAACAGACTTGTTCCAAATAGGAAAAGGAGTACGTCTAGGCTGTATATTGGAGAAGGCAATGGCACCCCATCCCAGTACTCTTGTCTGGAAAATCCCATGGACAGAGGAGCCTGGTGGGCTGCAGTCCATGGGGTCACTAAGAATCGGACTCGACTGAGTGACTTCACCTTACTTTTCACTTTTGCATTGGAGAAGGAAATGGCAACCCACTCCAGTGTTCTTGCTTGGAGAGTCCCAGAGACAGGGGAGCCTGGTGGGCTGCCATCTATGAGGTTGCACAGAGTCGGACACGACTGAAGCAACTTAGCAGGAGCAGCAGGCTGTATATTGTCACCCTGCTTATTTAACTTCTGTGCAGAGTACATCATGAGAAACACTGGGCTGGAAGAAGCACAAGCTGGAATCAAGATTGCCGGGAGAAATATCAATAACCTCAGATATGCAGATGACACCACCCTTATGGCAGAAAGTGAAGAGGAACTAAAAAGCCTCTTGATGAGAGTGAAAGAGGAGAGTGAAAAAGTTGGCTTAAAGCTCAACATTCAGAAAACTAAGATCATGGCATCTGGTCCCATCACTTCATGGGAAATAGATGGGGAAACATGTCAGACTTTATTTTTGGGGGCTCCAAAATCACTGCAGGTGGTGATTGCAGCCATGAAATTAAAAGACCCTTTCTCCTTGGAAGGAACGTTATGACCAACCTAGATAGCATATTGAAAAGCAGAGACATTACTTTGCCAACAAAGTTCCATCTAGTCAAGGCTATGGTTTATCCAGTGGTCACGTATGGGTGTGAGAGTTGGACTGTGAAGAAAGCTGAGCACCGAAGAATTGATGCTTTTGAACTGTGGTGTTGGAGAAGACTCTTGAGAGTCCCTTGGACTGCAAGGAGATCCAACCAGTCCATCCTAAAGGAGACCAGTCTTGGGTGTTCATTGGAAGGACTGATGCTGAAGCTGAAACTCCAATACCTTGGCCACCTCAAAACATACTTTGTTGTCATGGTTATAAAATATTAAATAACAAGATTTGTGATGGGTCTAATAACTACTGTAGTTTCAAACAAGAAATATAAATGACTTTTGGGCGCATCTCCAATAAGTGTAACATGGTGATTTCTGCTGAAGAGGCATACCCAGGTGATGCTTATATTATGGTGATTCGGATATTATGGATATTATGAACATAGGCACCACAGAGAGAGTTGACCCATTGGAAAAGACCCTGATGCTGGTAGGGATTGTGGGCAGGAGGAGAAGGGGACAACAGAGGATGAAATGGCTGGATGGCATCACCGACTCGATGGACATGAGTTTGGGTAAACTCCAGGAGTTGGTGATGGGCAGGGAGGCCTGGCCTGCTGCAATTCATGGGGTGGCAAAGTGTCGGACACGACTGAGTGACTGAACTGAACGGAAGCACACTGGAAATGCTCCATTCGGCTTCCCAGGTGGCTCAGTGGTAAAGAATCCACCTGCCAATGCAGGACACCCAGGAAACTTGAGTTTGATCCCTGGGTCAGGAAGATCCCCTGGTAGAGGAAATGACAACCCACTCAGTATTCTTACCTGAAAAATCCTGTGGACAGAGTAGCCTGGGGCCGGCAGCCATGGGGTCACAAAGAGTTGGACATGACTGAGCTTATGTGCAATGACATTCTTCTAGCATCATTCTTTACATGTGTGTACGAATTTTACCAGCTATACACATTCACAAATGACCCCAGAAGACCAACACAAGGTTTGGTTTTACTTCTTTAACCTGGCATCCATTTTCTATGTCAGTTTATTTTGAATTCAGAGAATGTTCCTAAGCAGGGATTCTCTCCACTCTCAGCCCAGAGGCTCAGGAGTTTGTCAGTTTGGGGGAGATAGTCAAGGTCCATGAACTTAGGTGAGAAAGAAAATTGCACTTCCAGTTTTACTAGCCTTAAATGAAAGGTAGCATTTCCTTCAATTATGAACATAGGCACCAAATCACCATAATATAAGCATCACCTGGGTATGTGTCTTCAGCAGAAATCACCATGTTACACTTATTGGAGATGCATCCAAAAATCATTTCTATTTCTTGTTTGAAATTATAATAGTTATTAGACCCATCACAAGTCTCATTATTTAATATATTATAACCATGACAGCAAAAATATATTTTGATAACTGTGCTTTAATTGATTTCCTTTGTGAGCCTATGTATTTTATTCACTTTAAAACATTTTTCTGAGGAGTCCTTAGGCCTCAGACAGCCAAGAGGTACAAAATTAGGTTAGGAATTTCAGGGCTGATGGCTACTTAAGTTGTCATTTCAAAAAGAGTGCATGTAAATATAAACTGAGTTACTTTGCTATATAGCAGAGATTGCCACATGTTGTGAATCAACTATTCAGATTCAGTTCAGTCGCTCAATTGTGTCCAACTCTTTGTGATCCCATGAATCGCAGCACGCCAGGCCTCCCTGTCCATCACCATCTCCCAGAGTTCACTCAAACTCACGTCTATCGAGTCGGTGATGCCATCCAGCCACCTCATCCTCTGTCATCCCCTTCTCCTCCTGCCCTCAATCCTTCCCAGCATCAGAGTCTTTTCCAGTGAGTCAACTCTTCAGTGAGGTGGCCAAGGTACTGGTGTTTCAGCTTCAGCATCACTCCTTCCAAAGAAATCCCAGGGTTGATCTCCTGCAGAATGGACTGGTTGGATCTCCTTGCAGTCCAAGGGACTCTCCAGAGTCTTCTACAACACCACAGTTTAAAAGCATCAATTCTTCAGCACTCAGCTTTCTTCACAGTCCAACTCTCACATCCACACATGACCACTGGAAAAACCATAGCCTTGACTAGACGGACCTTTGTTGGCAAAGTAATGTCTCTCCTTTTGAATATGCTATCTAGGTTGGTCATAACTTTTCTTCCAAGGAGTAAGCGTCTTTTAATTTCATGGCTTCAGTCACCATCTGCAGTGATTTTTGAGCCCCAAAATATAAAGTCTGATACTGTTTCCACTGTTTCCCCATCTATTTTCCATGAAGTGATGGGACCAGATGCTATAATCTTCGTTTTCTGAATGTTGAGCTTTAAGCCAACTTTTTCGCTCTCCTCTTTCACTCTCATCAAGAGGCTTTTTAGTTCCTCTTCACTTTCTGCCATAAGGGTGGTGTCATCTGCATATCTGAGGTTATTGATATTTCTCCCGGCAATCTTGATTCCAGCTTGTGCTTCTTCCAGTCCAGCGTTTCTCATGATGTACTCTGCATATAAGTTTGCCTGGAGTAACAGGCAAATTTGGCCTTGGAATACAAAATGAAGCAGGGCAAAGGCTAGTAGAGTTTTGCCAAGAGAACACACTGGTCATAGCAAACACCCTCTTCCAACAACACAAGAGAAGACTCTACACATGGACATGACCAGATGGTCAACACCGAAATCAGATTGATTATATTCTTTGCAGCCAAAGGTAGAGAAGCTCTATACAGGCAGCAAAAACAAGACTGGGAGCTGACTGTGGCTCAGATCATGAGCTCCTTATTGCCAAATTCAGACTTAAATTGAAGAAGGTAGGGAAAACCAGTAGACCATTCAGATATGACCTAAATCAAATCCCTTATAATTATACAGTGGAAGTGGGAAATAGATTTAAGGGACTAGATCTGATAGATAGAGTGCCTGATGAACTATGGACTGTGGTTTGTGACATTGTACAGGAGACATGTATCAAGACCATTCCAATGGAAAAGAAATGCAAAAAAGCAAAATGGTTGTCTGGGGAGGCTTACAAATAGCTGTGAAAAGAAGAGAGGCGAAAAGCAAAGGAGAAAAGGAAAGATATAAGCATCTGAATGCAGAGTTCCAAAGAATAGCAAGAAGAGATAAGAAAGCCTTCCTCAGTGATCAATGCAAAGAAACAGAGGAAAACAACAAGGGAACATTTCATGCAAAGATGGGCTCAATAAAGGACAGAAATGGTATGGACCTAACAGAAGCAGAAGATATTAAGAAGAGGTGGCAAGAATACACAGAACTGTACAAAAAAGATCTTCACGACCCAGATAATCATGATGGTATGATCACTCACCTAGAACCAGACATCCTGGAATGTGAAGTCAAGTGGGCCTTGGAAAGCATCATTATGAACAAAGCTAGTGGAGGTGATGAAATTCCAGTGGAGCTCTTTCAAATCCTGAAACACGATGCTGTGAAAGTGCTGCACTCAATATGCCAGCAAATTTGGAAAACTCAGCAGTGGCCACAGGACTGGAAAAGGTCAGTTTTCATTCCAGTCCCAAAAAAAGGCAATGCCAAAGAATGCTCAAACTACCGCACAATTGCACTCATCTCACAGGCTAGTAAAGTAATGCTCAAAGTTCTCCAAGCCAGGCTTCAGCAATACGTGAACCATGAACTTCCAGATGTTCAAGCTGGTTTTAGCAAAGGCAGAGGAACCAGAGATCAAATTGCCAAATCCGCTGGATCAAAAAAGCAAGAAAGTTCCAGAAAAACATCTATTTCTGCTTTATTGACTATGCCAAAGCCTTTAACTGTGTGGATCACAATAAACTGTGGAAAATTCTGAAAGAGATGGGAATACCAGACCACCTGACCTGCTCTATATGCAGGTCAGGAAGCAACAGTTAGAACTGGACATGAAACAACAGACTGGTTCCAAATAGGAAAAGGAGTACGTCACGGCTGTATATTGTCACCCTGCTTATTTAATTTATATGCAGAATACATCATGAGAACGCTGGGCTGGAAGAAGCCAATCAACTATACCTCAGCAAAAATAAATACATAAATATATAAAGTGACAGAATCTGTCAGGCTCTCTGCTGGGGAAAGAGTTACAAAGGCTCATGTGCCAAATGAAATGACAGTTATTTGTTAGCACTAGTCCTGTGTTTTGTAGACCCTGATCTGAGTGTTGAGGACACATTAGTAAACAATATGGGCAAAAATCCCTGCCCTTATGAAACTGAACAGTGTGTGTGTCTGTGTGTGTGTGTGAGTGTGTGTGTGTGTGTGTGTGTGTGTGGCCTATTCAGGTATGATTCATGTACTATCATCAACCAAGCAATTGGGACTTGGTTAGGCTCTGTTAAGGTGGTCTGTACATGACCTTGCCATACTTTTTACCTTTAATTTTTTTCAAAATACTGTCAATGATGATGGGGCATAAACATCAAAGCATTTGCCATGTGGGTAAAACTTCCAGGATAAGGAATCTCTATGCTTTTAAAATAGTGTATTTTGACCCAGAAATCAGGAACCCTTCAACTTTCTCAAGTCCCCTTTTCGTCCTTCATCAGATCTATTTATGTAGATGTTGGCAGGGTCGCACCCATGTTCCCTTGGCCCTTCCTGGAGCTTGTTTGCTGATGATTTCTGTACATGCCCATGGCTTTCTGTGTCTCCCTCCCTCTTTGTCAGAGGGAACAAGCGTTCTACATTCATAGGGCAAGATGGAAATTCTGGGGGATGATGCTCTAGAAGCAGCTCTCAAGCAGCGAGGGATAGGAGATGGTGGATAAAAACTCTTAGCCTCCTTGCTCCTAGAAGGATGATTCTGGAGCATCTCTCCCAGAAGGTCTCTGGTGGGACAGAGCCCCAGGCACCCATAGGGGTGAACTATTCATCAATACACACCTGTTTTTCAAACCTCTGTCCCTCCTGGTCTCATCTCCACACTCCCCATGTCAAGTGAGCTTCCTGGGGTCATCTCTCAGGAAGCAGTTGTAGGTGTGTCTTTGTCTGAGAGTCTCCTGTCAGAATCCACACTAAGGTCGTCTATTCTCTTGATTCAGAGTACACACATTTCTGTTGACGGGTTTGCTGCACAGTCTGGACGAGTGCTATTTCATCTCCCTGTCACAGAACTGCTCCTGCTTGTACGTTTTGTATCTGCTTCAGACCAAATTCATCTTCTCTCTGCCTGAAATCTCATTACCGTTTCTTTGATGACCCAGTGAGAGTCACTGGATCGATTTGACCAGAGTCTGAACTTACTGAGTTGATAACTTCATGGAATGATTTTATTTTTCTAGTAATTGCTACTGAGTGTGTTCTTCCCAGTGGATGTAGGGAACACAACAATAACTCAGCCTGATTCTATCTGTCTAAGCCATTAAAGAAGACAATCTCATTTGAATTCAAAATAACACCCCTTTCCTTTGCTCGGGTTAAGCTTGCATTGGAGAAAGAGAAGTAGCAAGGCATAGGTAGTGGCAGGAAACGTGGTACACTTTCTTATTCTTTCTTTCTTCTGAGTCCCTCCCCCAAATCAAATCTCTTATGAACTCCTGGCTCAAACTTGTGGGGAGCCATCAGGAGGGGAGCGTTCAGTAACCCAGCTGGCTGCAATCAGCTGCCTGGAGATGCGGTTGGAGGAAGGTGAGATGTCTGAATCTCATTTGTATCCGCCTGAAGACAGCCTCTGCTTTTGGAGTGGTCATGGTGTAGATGATATCTGTGGTTTTAGAGTAATATTCAGCTCCTCCCCAACTTCTGCACACTGTAGAAAAGCAGCTGTGGCCTTCCCTGGTGGTCCAGTGGTTAAGAACCCAATTGCCAGTACAGGGGACACAGGTTTGATCCCCAGTCCAGGATGATTCCACATGCCATGGGGCAACTAAGCCCACGTGCCACAGCTATTCAGGCCACGCTCCAGAGCCTGCGAGCTGCAACACCTGCATGCTGCAACTGCTGAGGCCACCACAACGAGAAGCCTGTGCCCTGTACCTAAAGAGTGGCCCCGCCAGCCCCAACAAGAGGGAGCCCATGCGTGGCAACAAAGACAACACAGTCAAAAACAAAACAAACAAATAAATGGGGAAACAAGGAAAAGTATTTCCCTTTGATCCCCCCATGGTGCATGCCTCCAATGCCCTCGCCAAGTTGGGCACCATCCCATTTCTTAGTTAAGCGCTTGCCATGCTCCCTGCTCCTCTCCACGCACCATCGGAGCCAGAGGAAATGGGTGTCTTCTATGCCCACCAAGGGTTTCAGGGACCTGCCTGGGGAAGGTTGCTTCCATCTTTCTCTTCCCAGGCACACAATATATACTATCCAGAGGTCTCATCCTGAGTCTCAGGCTATGTATGTCTTGAGGGTTTTCACTTTCTGAAATTTCCAGATGAGAAATGAACTCTTTATGTATCAGCATCCCTCCCAGCTTCATGGGATAAATGTTAACATCTCCCCTGTCACCATGTGGAGGAGGGGTCCCAACACTCGTTTTCAGTCTCCCAGAGAGCTTCTCTGATCCAGAACAACCTCCTGACTATATCTGTTTGGGGTAAAGACATTTAGATCAGTCCAGCATCTTTTGAACAAGAGAGGTAGAGTAAGAATCTTTGGCCATGAATCCAGCTTTCCTTGAATTTGGCCTTTCAGACTTAATTTTTTCTTCTTCACAGCAGTATCTGCATTCTTGTCTTACAATGTTTGTAACCTCTGGGGATAGGAATGTTTATCTGTGGTTCATGTCAATGTGATTTTACATATAATTTTATAGCAACTCATTTGCATTCCCCAAGGTCATAAAGACATCATTCTTGTCACTCAAGAAACAAATTCAGGAAATCACTAGAGTTTCCAATGACACAGTGGAAAAAAAGGCAAACATTTATTTTTATTTGCAAGAGCAGTTTCTGCCAATAGTTAGTGCTCACAAAACCTTTTAAGCTACAGTAACTTTTGGTAAACTCAATGAAGACTTTAAAAAAGACCCAGTGATAAGAAAATTACAGAAAAATCTCCATTACACTGTCGAAAATGTTTGGAATCCAAAATCCACTATTTTCTGCAATGGTTTGTAATATTTGCTCTGGTTAAAAAAAGATTTTCTTTTTGCTTCCTTTCTACTTCTTCATAGTCCTGGTTAAGTGAATACAATCTCTCCCATATCTGCCATTTTCTGGATTTAGATTATTTTCATTCTTACATCCTTATATTAATATTTTAACATTTTACATAAAACATTGAGTGTGTTGTGTTTTATGAAAAAAATTGTAGATCCTACTTATGATGAGGCATTTCCAGTTTAGTGAAAAACTGAAAATCTAAACAGTAGAAAGTCATTTTATGCCTTTTTTTCCTTTTTAGCTATAATAAATAATTAGCAACCTATTAATTACAAACATTCTTAATTAGGCTGAGAGTAGCCAGAGCATTTTCAAAATTTTAAATTCATGTTTGTTACAGTATGTGACGTCATTAAGAAAAGCCTCTGGTTTTCCAGTTTGGTAACAAATGGCTTTTGTTTGATGCAGAATTAATAGAAACTAATGATGACTATGTAGCTTTTCCAGAGTTTTAAAGGCAAATCTATATTGGCCTACAGTTAACATGCAAATTCTTCCAACAAGCAACACAAAATGTATTGTAGTAGTCATTCAGGTTTATCAACATTCAAGAACTAGTCAGCAGCACAACTCTCCTATGTCAGAAACACATAACATGGTCACAACTGAATTCAGATCACACCTGGGAAAAATCCCCTTTTCCTAATGCATCCTCTAGAGTCCAGACTTCCAGTACGGTACAGAAACAATAGCAATGAATACTGCGGTACAAAGGTAAGCACAGACAAGAGTTTGGTGTGCTAGCGTACAGAGCTTTAAAAACAGTGACAGACAAAACCAAACATCTTGCCCTGTTCTCTCTCTTTTCCTTCTGTGAGACTGGAATTCTCACAGTCTTCTTGAAACATTCAATTCAGGGAATGAAGTCCAAATGACCCTAGCCCTGGGGTGCTGAATCAAGATGGCAAAGGAGCAGAACATGGAGTTCAGCACCTCCCACAGATACATCAAACCATCCTAGAACTGAAATTGCTCCTTGGAGGGGAAATTTGGCCACAAGGGGATGTCATATTCATTTAAGAGAAGGTACCGGGGGAACATACTGCCGTGCAAAAGATGGTTTACTACTACTAATAGGGTTGAAGGAAAATGTGATTTTTCAAAATATTTAGTTTTCTCCCAAGGAATATTTTTGGTGGTATGCTAATGCTATGCTATGCCATTTTCTGGATTTAGATTATTTTCATTCTTACATCCTTATATTAATATTTTAACATTTTACATAAAACATTGTGTTGTGTTTTATGAAAAAAATTGTAGATCCTACTTATGATGAGGCATTTCCAGTTTAGCGAAAAACTGAAAATCTAAACAGTAGAAAGTCATTTTATGCCTTTTTTTCCTTTTTAGCTATAATAAATAATTAGCAACCTATTAATTACAAACATTCTTAATTGTTTGTAATTGGCTGACTCTGTGCAACCCTATAGATGGCAGCCCACCAGGCTCCCCCGTCCCTGGGATTCTCCAGGCAAGAATACTGGAGTGGGTTGCCATTTCCTTCTCCAATGCATGAAAGTGAAAAGTGAAAATGAAGTTGCTCAGTTGTATCCGTTAGCGACCCCATGGACTGCAGCCTACCAGGCTCCTCCGTCCATAGGATTTTCCAGGCAAGAGTACTGGAGTGGGGTGCCATTGCCTTCTCTGTTTGGTGGTATATCATGGCTCAAATTTCACTGCATTATTTTTGGCTGGATAAATGAAATGTTCACCCACCCCCATCACCATCACTCTGAAGTCTTCTTCCATCACATAAGACACTTGTTAAGATAAGAAAGATATTCTACTAAAGCTGACGGTGATTGAGAGTCATTCAGTATTCAAAGTTCCTAAAGAATCGTTGGTTCTCTGAAAGGGATAAAAAAGTAGGAAAGACTTTTTTCAAACTCTTGCTAGTAAACAGGTATTACTTCAACTGATACAATGGCTACATGACATCAAAGTACTATAAATTATCAAAACTATCGTACAGAAAAATTACAAATTCATTGCAAAATACATTACACTGCTACCATTAAGAAAAAAGTGCTTTTTGTTTTCCTTTCTTTTTTTTTTTTGCCAGAAAAGTATTCTTTCAATATAGAAAATCCTATGCGTTACCCTGCATGTCGCTAGGATATACCATAACGGAGTTTGTACTGAGTCCTTCTGATTTGCTGGATGAAAGGCTGGAAAATATAATAATGACTCATTAAAGCCATGTCCCAAACGACCGTGCCAGCTGTCAGTGGAGAGACGCCTGTTGAAGACACAAGAGGACGCCCTGGGCTGCCGAGCCCTGCCGGTCGCCACACGGTCCCACCAGTCAGCTGGTCTGGGCTCGCAGGCCTGCTGCCATGTTCTCCGGTTCCTTGCATTCTCCTGACCTGTTCTTGCATCGTCACCTCTGTGACTTTTCCGTTCAGTGATGCCGGTACTGCCTCATGAGAGGCACGATGCAGGACGGCGGCCCTGCCAGTTTCAGGAACGGGTGTCTGAGAAGCTCCTCCGCTGTGGCCCTCCGAGCGGGCTCCCGCACCAGCATCAGGTCTAGGAAGGCCCGCAGTACTGAGGAGACCTGCGGAGACAGAGGCCGGCCTCCTGAGGACTCGAGCCGGATGACCCAGGACCCCGCGTGGCCTCCCAGCAAACTCCCGGGAAAGCCTTCTGCCCACAACGCCAAAGTCCAGAAAGCCAGCTTGAAGAAAGAGCCCATGCGAGCAAACGCAGGCATTGCCTTTCTTAACACACGCTGTTTTCCTTATCTTTTTCAAACCTGAAATACTAGGAGTAAATGATGGTACAACAAAGATACGTACTAAATGAGAGACAACAGCAGCTCTTACGGTGCGCCCGCTATGTTCAGATGCTGGTCACACACATTTGATGAACAGTGTTATAAACATGGAATGAGTTTTATTTGTTTGTTTTTCTAACCACGCAACCATCTAGGCTTTGTGCAATCCCCCCCTTTTTTTTTAAAGACTTTTTTTAATGTGGACCAGTTTTCAAGTCTTTATTGAATTGGTTACAATATTGCTTCTGCCGTATGCCTTTTTATTTTTTTGGCCTCAAGGCTTATAGAATCTTAGCTCCCAGGTCAGGGATCAAACCCAAAACCCCTGCACTGGAAGGGAAGTCTTAACCACTGGACTGCCAGGGAAGTTCCTGGAATTCCTTTCTTGAAGAGAAACAAATTTCCCTAAGGAATGTGACAACAGATAGCATTTGTCCTTTAGTTTCCCGTAATTTACTTTTTTGCAGTATAGTTTGTGTACACTCAAGTACATAAAAAGCATATGTTTTACAGTAGTTCTTTAAAACACACACACACACACACACACTTATATATTCCATACTCCTACCCAGTTTCCCTGGGTTGAGAAGATCTCCGAGAGGAGGGTATGCAACCCACTCCAGCATTCTTGCCTGGGAAATCCCATGAACAGAGGAGCCTGGTGGGCTACAATCCAGGGGGTCGCAAAGATTCAGACACTACTGAGAACAGCACATTATTTAACCTGTCCAATGTTGTAAAATTTTCACGCTCTTGTTCAATTCAAGCAGCTTCCCCGCTTTGTTGCAGGCCCACCCAGGCTACATGCGTGATTCTCCAGGGGCTCTTCCCTAAGGGGTAGGGATGAGGGAAGAGGGGATGCTGTCACAAACAATTGTCTCCCTCTTAGTATCTGGGGGGTAGTGGGATGGTCGGTACCTTTAGGGCTAATCTGTGGAAACAGCTCTCTCAGCAAGCCTAGCCCACTGGTGGCCACACAGTGGTGGTTTGCTGACTTAGGATCATTTTTTCTGAGCTTGGCTCTACTTGATGATGCCTGGAAACCAGGAAAGATCCTCGCTGGTTCCCTCACCATGTTTCTCACTGGTGGTGAAGTCGCTTAGTTGTGTCCCACTCTTTGCAACCCCATGGACTGTAGCCCGCCAGGCTCCTGCATCCATGGAATTTTCCAGGCAAGAATACTGGAGTGGGTTGCCATTTCCTTCTCCATGTTGCTCACTGCCCTGTACTATCTAGCCCCTGTCCACCCTCTGACATGCCTCATCCTTCACCTTGCTCACTTTGCCCTGGCTGAGGGTCTTCGAACTGCTCCCCTCTACACATGGGATGTTTTTTATCCCAGATCTTTGCATGACTTGCTCTTTTTTGCCAATCAGCCTCCAGTCCCTTGACAGGACACCCTTCAACCCTCAGCCAAAACGAACTCCCAAATCCTTTCCTGCCCCCCTCAATCACGTCACAGCGTGTTATTCATTTCCTGGCATGTACCACTCTCTAAAATTATTTTGATCATCCATTGTGTATAGTTTGTTATCTGCTTCCCCAACTAGAATGCAACCCCTCTGAGAGTCAGGAAGTGTGGGGCTTTGGGCTGGGATGTTCTTGTCATTAAAACACCCCCCAGCGTGCCTTAAATTCCCAGTGCAGAAGTGCTGAGAGGCGCCCATCCATGGGAGGGGAGCTCATGTGCCCACTTTCACAGAGGAGCTTCAGAGAGGGAGGGGCAGACTGACTTGCCCAAGGGAGTGAACAAGAAGAGCAGAGACCTGAACTCAATAACTCTAATTCCATAACAGGCAGCTAATGAGAAGCTACTGCGGCACAGAGAGCTCAGTCTGATGCTCGGTGACGACCCGGAAGGGTAAGTGGGGGGTGGGAGGGGGGATCAAGAGGAAGAGGCTACATGTACACTTATAGCTGATTTGTGATGCTGTACAGCAGAAGCTAACAGAGCACTTTAAAGTGACTAAAATGTAAATTAAAAAAAAACAAAACAAGGTCCATGCCTAGAAACCAGGGTCTACTCCCAGATGTGATCTCCTCCCAGTCTTTAACATTTCAGAGTGAGGGAGAAATCAAAGAACGATGTAGAATTTCAGCAATGGATGTTGCTTCTCACCTTGTGCAGGTCCTTCACTCTTGGAGGTAAGCTGTCCCGGATCCGCCGCATGGCCTGGAGGGGGGGCTCGTTGAAGTAGGGGGGCTCACCATCAATCATCTCGATCACCATGATCCCAAGGGACCAGATGTCCACCTGTTAGGCACAGTGATTATCTCAGGCAAAGAGAACTTTCTGAAAGGTTGAGGATGGCCAGGGAACCCAGTAGATTCACACTCATTCATAAATTTATATGGTATTTGTAACTTCTCAAAAATCTACAATTCAGATTTATCGGCTGAATGGTTGAGTGACCAAGTGTTTGCTACTGGTCTTCGCCTGCATTTTAAAGGCAACGTCAGTGAAGATTCTGACAGTTAGGTACATGTTAATGTCTTACTACTCTGAAGTTCAGAACCTTTAAAAAAATCCTGTTTTTAATCAGGTCAGATGAGAAAACCATTCAAAGTTTTATGTTACAAACAGAGAAGAAAATTACATTTAAACCATAAAAAAATAAGAAAAGGTTTTGGCATATTTATAACAAACTCCAAAGAGCTACGCTGCACAACACAATATATCCTGATTCTTTTATTAAGTTGATTTTTAAAGTTCTTTGCTGCCATATTTAGGTTTTTCCCTTTGTGTTTTATCACTCTGAAGCGGTGTACACAAAACTGCATTCTGTAAAACCATTGTCAGGGACTGGAGGAAAGGATAGAGAGAGATGACAAGTAATCCTTCCCGGGTAAAGAATGGGAAGTCAGGGCAATGAGGTGCCAGGGCTGCTATAAATTCCCAGGCCCTGGCGGCTCCCTCGTTCCTCATTACACCTCTTATCAGTTAGCTGCATTCCTG
This sequence comes from Ovis canadensis, assembly GCF_042477335.2. NCBI lineage: Eukaryota > Metazoa > Chordata > Mammalia > Artiodactyla > Bovidae > Ovis > Ovis canadensis. Next base: position 17,722,454 of record NC_091257.1, read on the forward strand.
CTCTCGCCCAGAAGTGACCTCCACTGAGAGCTGATGCTCTCGGGACCACAGTGAGATAAGCAAGAGGCATACTTATCCAAGGGCAGCACACCAGGGAAGGAGAGTCTGCCGGCAATCCGGCTGCTGTCCTCTGCTCACTAGCCCACGACCCCGCCTCCAGCTCCCCCCCAGGACTGCCTCCTGCACCACAGGGTGGGGAAACACCATGTGCCCAGGCAAATGTGCTCCTTGCCTCCCTGTGTGTGCGTGTCTCAGAGCTTTATTCACACTGTTCCCTCCCCCGAAGGCGCTCCTCCACTTCTGCTCCTCATTTTACGTATCCAAACCTTGTCCCTTAATAGATTAGGAGCAGGTATGGGAGCAACTTAAGTGTCCATCAACAGATGAATGGATAAAAAAAGACGTGGTATATATGCGACGGAACATTAGTCGTAAAAGGGAATGAAATGCTACCATTTGCAATAACACAGATGGACTTGGAAGGTATTACGTTAAGTGAAGAAAGTCAGACAGAGAAAGACAAATATTGTATGACATCAACTATGTGCAGAATCTAAAAAATGCAACTAACCAGTGAATTAAACAAAAATGAACCAGACTAATAGATATAGAGAACAAACTTATGGTTACAAGTGGGAAGAGGGAAGGAGGGAGGGGCAATAAGGGGACTGGAGAATTAAAAAAAAACTCAGAAGGTTACTATGGGATTATATGGAATCATATGTGTGAAATTTTTTGAAAATTGTAAATTGTAGAGTTTAAAGAATCATTCAATGAGAAAGACAATTTTAAAAATTTAAAAGTCAGCAACAACAAAAATAGATTATAAGAGGTTATTTCCTTTCCAGAACAAACAGAAATTGTGCCATATTTTAAAATGTTTCAATATTCATATATAATTTTTTGCAATAGGAAAACATTATTTCTCACCCAAATATTCACCCCAATCTGTGGAGCTTTCTCTGACCCTGTATCCTCTGAACACACCTGCTCATCTGTGAGTCTCCAGCCACTTTTCAGGTTGGACTGGCCCTGGGGGTTACATGAGAGCTGGAGTGCCTCTTCCCCACTGCCCATCTGGGACCTAAGCACATTGCTCGATCAGTGCTGTCGTGACACCCCAAGGGTGGACAGACTCTCTTCTGCCACAGCTTGCTCTGTGAAAAGCCTAGTGAATGGCAATCGAATGTGGAGTTAAAAGTCATCAAGCTGGTCTCCGGGGGTCATTAACGAGCTCAGAACTCTTGCATCTCAGCCAGACCCTGCCCACTCCCCAGCAACCACCACCACCTCCTTACCTCTGTCCCATATGGCAGCCTAGAAATCACCTCGGGTGCCATCCAGTAGGGTGTACCAACCAGTGATTTCCTCTTCGGCACCTCTTTGGAAACTTGAGCACAGAAACCAAAGTCAGACAGCTTGATCTGAAAAGGAAAGGAATGCAACAAACTAACCATTTAAAAATACTGGCTTCAACATTTGGGGCAAGATGGAGGGACCTAGAGATTTTCATACTAATGAAGTAAGTCAGAAAGAGAGAGACAAATACCATAGATGGTATCACTTATATGTGGAACCTAGAACAAATGATACAAATGAACTTATCTATGAAAAAGAAACAGACTCAGAGTTGTAGTTGCGGGAGGTGGGGGGGGGGCAGAGGGCAGATGGGGTTTGGAGCAGCAAATGCAAAGGGTGTGTATAAGATGGACAAACAGCAAGGTCCTGCTGTGTTAGCACAGGGAACTGTACTCAGTATCGTGACAACCACAATGGAAGAGAATATGAAAAAGAATACATATACACACACATATACACACATACAATTGAACCACTTTGCCAAATAACAGAAATTAAGGCAACATTGTAAATCAACTATATTTCGATAAAATAAATCTTAAGAATATACTGGCTTCAAAATGTAGAAATATAACAAAAGTTTCAGTTTCAAAGCAAAATCATCTTATCATTCACAGGCCTTGGATATATCAGAGAAGGGGCTCTCAGACCCTTTCATTGGAAAAGCACAACCGATTTTACTGAAAAAAACTCTCATGGCCCCACCAGGACTGACTTTCAAATGTTTAGCTGCTGCTATCTTTTTATACAATCATGAAATAATATAATACGCCCAAAACAAGAAACTCATCAAAATTCAAGGCCACTACTTCCATTTAATGTAAGAGAGAGAATAAAGCCTTCCTCAGTGATCAATGGAAAGATACAGAAGAAAACAACAGAATGGGAAAGACTAGAGATCTCTTCAAGAAAATTAGAGATACCAAGGGAACATTTCATGCAAAGATGGGCTCGATAAAGGACAGAAATGGTATGGGCCTAACAGAAGCAGAAGATATTAAGAAGAGGTGCCAAGAATACACAGAAGAACTGTACAAAAAAGAGCTTCACAACCCAGATAATCATGATGGTATGATCACTCACCTAGAGCCAGACATCCTGGAATGTGAAGTCAAGTGGGCCTTCGAAAGCATCACTATGAACAAAGCTAGTGGAGGTGGTGGAATTCCAGTTGAGCTTTTTCAAATCCTGAAAGACGATGCTGTGAAAGTGCTGTGCTCAATATGCCAGCATATTTGGAAAACTCAGCAGTGGCCACAGGACTGGAAAAGGTCAGTTTTCATTCCAGTCCCAAAGAAAGGCAATGCCAAAGAATGCTCAAACTACCGCACAATTGCACTCATCTCACACGCTAGTAAAGTAATGCTCAAAATTCTCCAAGCCAAGCTTCAGCAATATGTGAACTGTGAACTTCCAGATGTTCAAGCTGGTTTTAGAAAAGGTAGAGGAACCAGAGATCAAATTGCCAATGTCCGCTGGATCATGGAAAAAGCAAGAGAGTTCCAGAAATATATCTATTTCTGCTTTATTGGCTATGCCAAAGCCTTTGACTGTGTGGATCACAATAAACTGTGGAAAATTCTGAAAGAGATGGGAATACCAGACCACCTGACCTGCCTCTTGAGAAACCTATATGCAAGTCAGGAAGCAACAGTTAGAACTGGACATGGAACAACAGACTGGTTCCAAATAGGAAAAGGAGTACGTCAAGGCTATATACTGTCACCCTGCTTATTTAACTTATATGCAGAGTACATCATGAGAAATGCTAGGCTGGAAGAAACACAAGCTGGAATCAAGATTGCCAGGAGAAATCTCAATAACCTCAGATATGCAGATGACACCACCCTTATGGCAGAAAGTGAAGAGGAACTAAAAAGCCTCTTGATGAGAGTGAAAGAGGAGAATGAAAAAGTTGGCTTAAAGGTCAACATTCAGAAAACGAAGATCATGGCATCTGGTTCCATCACTTCATGGGAAATAGATGGGGAAACAGTGGAAACAGTGTCAGACTTTATTTTTTTGGGCTCCAAAATCACTGCAGATGGTGATTATAGCCATGAAATTAAAAGACGCTTACTCCTTGGAAGAAAAGTTATGACCAACCTAGACAGTATATTCAAAAGCAGAGACATTACTTTGCCGACTAAGGTCCATCTAGTCAAGGCAGGGGTCATGTATGGATGTGAGATTTGGACTGTGAAGAAGGCTGAGCACCGAAGAATTGATGCTTTTGAACTGTGGTGTTGGAGAAGACTCTTGAGAGTCCCTTGGACTGCAAGGAGATCCAACCAGTCCATTCTGAAGGAGATCAGCCCTGGGTGTTCTTTGGAAGGACTGATGCTGAAGCTGAAACTCCAGTACTTTGGCCACCTCATGTGAAGAGTAGACTCATTGGAAAAGACTTTGATGCTGGGAGGAATTGGGGGCAGGAGGAGAAGGGGACGACAGAGGATGAGATGGCTGGATGGCATCACCGACTCGATGCACATGAGTTTGGGTGAACTCTGGGAGTTGTTGATGGACAGGGAGGCCTGGTGTGCTGCAATTCATGGAGTCACAAAGGGTTGGACATGACTGAGAGACTGAACTGAATTGATGATGCTTTAGTGCAAATAAACTGCTAGTCACAAAGCGAGTTTTGTACAAACTGCTACAGTTTAGGGTTTTTTTCCCACTGAACACATTTGGATTTCTAAGTACCCTGAGATGATTCAAATAACCACCCTCATTTCTATTTTTGAATTATTGCCAGACCCCACTTGTGAAGGATGCTGGAACAGCACTGTAGGTTTCTTTTGGTTTTCCTCCTCTCTCAGGATAACTCAAGTTGCCAGTGGAAATACGGGCATAGAAACTGAATGTTAACAGTTAGTTATTAGGAGTTCAAAGTGTTCAATTTAATTACCCATAGTGCATGCACATATTTGTTTATTATAGAGGTCATCCAAAATGAAGCCCCTGAGATTTCTTGCCCAGAGCTTTTAAGAATACTCTTAAGAACACATCGCCTAGTTAGGAACCCCATCTGGTTATATATTCCAGGTGACCAGGGTTCAGTTTATTTCTGGGAGGCCTGATTCTTGCTCACGATGACCTGATCTGATTGGAGAGGACTGTTACTTAGGATTATTGGTGATAACCGAATGCATTAAAAAATGCTTCAGGCATTGTTTGGCAATGGTTCAGAATGGTCACTTGAAGTGAAAATTGCCATAAATCAAAAGTATGGTCTCTAAGGTACAAATTCTCCCTTGATTCTCTTTATACGTCTCTGAACTGTTTTCAGTCTTTTTTCCGGCTCTGTCTCTGCTGCCCACACCTTATTACTGGGGCTTCCTGGGGTTCAGGTCCCAGCGCTCACCTCTTCTCTTTTTATGTGCTTTTGCTAGATACGTTTTTTCCCTCCCAGGCTTAATGCAGATTTCTCTCCTTCATTCTAAAACTACACATCCATCCAGTATATGTTTCGACATGGAGTTAATTCTTGTGAAGGGCGTAAGGTCCATGTCTAGATTTATTTTCTGAGCATGTGGATATCCAGTTGTTCCAGTACCGTTTGTTGAAAAGACAGTCTTTGTTCCATTGTGTTGTCTTCAGTCGGGTCCAACTCTGTGACCCTATGGACTGTGACTCTGCCAGGCTCCTCTGTCCATAGGATTCTTCAGGAAGGAACACTGGAGTGGCTTGCCATGCCCTTCCCCAGGGGATCTTCCCGACTCAGAGATCGCACCCACGTCTCAGGCATCGCCTGCATTGCCAGGCGTGTTCTCTCGCACTGGTGCCGCCTAGGAAGTCCTGTGCTGCCCTTACGCCCTCGTCAAAGGTCAGGTGACTGTTTATGTGGGTCTATTCCTGGGCTGTCTCGTCTGTTTTATTGGTCTGATGATGGATAGGAAAGCTTCATGTGCCACGGTCCATGGGGTTGCAAAGAGTGGGACATGACTGAGCAAGTGAACTGAACTGATAAACTTTCGAATCAATATGTCAATACCTACAAAACAACTCACTGAGATTTTGACTGAAGATTATATTGACTTTATGGGTCAGGTTGGAAAGAACATCTTGACAGTACTGAGTCCTTCCTATCCTGCAACCTTACTAGACTCACTTATTAGTTCTAGTTTTTCTTGTTGATTCTTTCACATTTTCTACATAGGTGATCACATCATCTATGATCAAAGAGAGTTATAATTTCTTCTTTCTCAATCTGTATACATTGTATCCCTTTTCTTATTTTATTGCATCAGCTAGTGCTTCCAGTATGCTGTTGAAAAAGAATGGCGGAAGGGGACATCTTTGCCTTTTTCCTAAACTTGGTGGGAAAGCATATTCAATATTTAAGCATACCTCAAGGCCCTGATCACTTCTCACCTTCTCTAGAATTTTTCTTCGGAGCCCTTATTGATCTACCTGATCTCCAAATTTGTGAGACTTTAACACTCATTTAGCTTTGAACTGTTTTCCAGTGCTGATTTTGTCACTCCCACTAGGAATGACATTGCTCAGGGGCAATAGATCTGTCTTTTAATTGTGAAGCCATATTGTGTTTGTTAAGATAGGGGAAAGCAGTAGGTACTCACAAAATGCATGCTATTGATTGACTTTATTTGATACTGACATATATATGTGTTTTTATATACAGAATGTGGCTTCTCCAATGGCTGAGTGGGTAAAGAATCTGCCTGCAATGCAGGAGAGAGACACAGGAGACATGGGATTGATCCCTAGGTTGGGAAGATCCCCTGGAGGAGGAAACGGCAACGCACGTCAGTATTCTTGTCTGGAAAGTCCCATGGACAACAGAACCTGGAGGGCTACAGTTCAAAGACTTGCAAAGAGTCACACAAGATTGTCCATATACAATATGCACACATACATGAGACAGGAGATTACACGACAAAGATACATTGTTTTTCCTTCTAAAATCAGCACTGACTTACTGAAGACAACTGCTTCTAGAATCAAAGCTGTAACACAGATGAAATGGAGGTAATGTTTTGGAAATTATCAGTGTTTTTTTTTTTTCTTTTTCCATTTCCTTATTCATGATCTTCTCACCAATCAGGCCAAGACTTGGGGAGTGTGGTTTGGGGTGGGACTCCATCAAATTGGATTGCTCCAGATGGAATGTTAGAGAAAGCTGGTTTAACAGAGAGATGATTTTTCTCAATTGTTTTGGCATATCAAGAGTCATACCCAGATGCTTCAGACCATATAATTTCCATGTGGTATAAAGAAGAGTGCCCTGGGAATTCCCTCACAGCCCAGTGGTTAGGACTTGGCACTTTGATCGCTGGGGCCTGGGTTCAACCACTCCTCAGGGAACTAAGATCCTGCAAGCCACATGGTGTGGCAAAAACAGAAAGAGTGGCCTGTGGCGACGGCAGCTGGTCCATAATTCTTGTTGCCCTATTGTAAAAGGCATCTACAGTTCTGAGAAGTGAAAACCCTTATAGTCCATCACTTTTAGCCTAGGATTATTTGCAGAACAGGACAAAGAGCAGTGACTTATATCAGGCCCCGATTCTTTGTTATACATCACTTCTAACCATTTCAAGCTTTAAAAATATCTAAGTAGCACACACCCCCACACAAACAAGGGAGAGAAGGCACATGCATCTATGTTCAGAGGTAACAGTAAACATATTCAATAACCAGATTCATCTAGACCATTCAGAATCTAGACATTAAGCTGAGCACATTTGTGGAGTTATCCTGAGGCCATTACCATCTTTAATGAGGCAAAAGGAGTCCTGGTACAGGGTTGGGCTCAAGGAGGATAACACTCCAGTGAATGGAAACAGTGGCTATTAACCAACAAGCATGAGGAAATTGCAACATTTTAACAATGGGTATAGATAAGGGGCTTCCCTGGTATCTCAGCTGGTAAAGAATCCACCTGCAGTGCAGGAGACTCTGGTTTGATTCCTGGGTTGGGAAGATCCCCTGGAGAAGGGATAGGTTACTCACTCCAGTATTCTTGGGCTTCCCTTGTGGCTCAGATGGTAAAGAATTGCCTGCAATGTGGGAGACCTGGGTTAGATCCCTGGGTTGGGAAGATGCCCTGGAGGAGGGCATGGCAACCCAGTCCAGTGTTCTCGCCTGGAGAATCCCCACAGACAGAGGAACCTGGTGGGCTATAGTCCATGGGGCACAAAGAGTTGGACATGACTGAGCAACTAAGCATAACAGAAGTAAGGGGGCTCAGGGGTAAAGAACCCATCTGCCAATGCAGGAGATGTGAAAGCGGGTTTAGTCCCTGGGTCGGGAAGATCCCCTGGAGAAGGAAATGGCACCCCACTCCAGTATTCTTGCCAGGAAAATCCCTTGGATGGAGGAGCCTGGTGGGCTACAGGCCATGGGGTCAGAAACAGCTGAGCGCCTGAGCCTGTGTGCATAGATACAGCGATGAAACCCCTTTGCACACCAGCCTTGGGTGCACCCAACATGGCCTCGATGGAGAGATGGCACAGTAGAGTGGGTGGAAATGAACTTGAGGCAATGCTGCTGGCTTCCATCATGGCCTTTGTGTGGTGTGCAGGGGTCTAGAAGCTTCTCTCCTCTAGATTTTAGTGAAGGAATGGGGAAGCACCCAGCACAAGCCTATGGCTGACAGGAGGGCCAGTCCCAAGGATAGTTTTCAAGACTTAAGGGAAGAGGGACTTCCCTGGTAATCCAGTGGCTAGGACTACAAGCTCCTAATGGAGGGGGGCCTGGATTCCATCCCTGGTCAGGGAACTAGATCCCACACACCACAACTGAGAAACATCCCATGTGCTACAACTTAAAAGGATACCTCAGGCTGCAGTGAAGATAGAAGACCCCGAGTACTACAACTAAGACCTATGCAAACAAACACACATTAAAAGAAGACTTGAGGAAAGAGGCTGGAATGAAATTTTGCAGAGAAGCCTTCCTGGAAAGTCCAGCAGCTGATGGGACCAGTTAACACTCACTGGTCACTGGCCCAGGTAGCAGAAGAGGCTGTTACGAAGGCAGGGACCATCAGATGGTCCCTGACACAAGAAGATGGATTGTGCCTCCTTCACCCCAAGGTCCCACAACCCCCATTTGTCTCCGTTCTGAGGAGGATAGGGCTGGGAGGTGGAAAGAAGGAACAGGTGGAAGCCAAATCTGAAAGACAGGTTTTAAAGGAATCAGTTCAACTTGATAAACAATGTTTACATCGTATAAGCAGGCTAAATTTAATAGACTGAATTAAAATAGAGTTAAAAAATTTTCTAGCCACTGGGGCTTTAAGCAGAAGTCATGATTAATTTTAAGAAAGAGAGAATTATGTGTGTGTGTGTGTGTCTCTGTGTGTGTGTGTGTGTGTGTGTGTGTGTAGTTATTTCCAAAGCTCAAGCATGAGTAAATTTGCAACTCTGTTACACAGATAGGAGAGCAGGGACAATTTTGCCAATATGTTTTGTTTGCCTGTAAATTTAAGAAACCTGAATGATTAAGGAGGTGGACATATCAACATTTTGGTATTGGCAGTTTTAATTTCAGTATCTCTAGTGTGGTTTTCTTTTCATAGACATTAAAAGAAGATACCAAGCCTGAGAGACTAATAATTATCTCCCTGACAAAATGTAAGATCAGAAATTGAAACTCAACACTTGGAAGCCAGTCCTGATCTTCTGCTGTAGGAGTATAAGTGCTTTTGCATGATTGTTTTTTACTCATCCAAGTACATAAAAGAGACAATTTTCTGAAAGAACATAATTGCACACAACATTCATCCAAAGAAATCTGCAAGTAGATAAAGAAAATTCAAGTAATGAGTATAATAAAACACTGTAGGCAGTTCTTAAAAGCAAATCACAGAGACTTTAGGCTGAGCCTTAGTTTAGATAGGATTGTACAATGCAGGTACTTAGGAAACCACATAAACCTTACGAAGAGAACTGAAGTGAGCATGTTGCCCACCCCCAATCAGGAGATGTAGCTGGTTCCACAGGGGCCAGACAAGGAACTGGAGCTTAGAACTCAGACAAACCTGCTACTTAAACCCGAGCTCTTACCCATGTCAACGCATTCCGGCTAGGAGTCAGAAAGTGTTAGTCGCTCAGTCATGTCTGACTCTTCGGGACCCCATGAACTCTAACCTGCCAGGCTCTCTATACATGAGATTCACCAGGCAAGAATGCTGGAGTGGGTTGCCATGCCCTTCTCCAGGGGAGCTTCCTGACCTAGGGATCAAACCCGGGTGTCCTATAATGCAGGCAGATTCTTTACTGTCTGAGACACCAATCAGGGCCCCACAAAAACTTGCAAGAGGGGGAGCAAAAGAGACTCTACCCATAAGATAAGTTTAAAACAGAGTGTAAAACCCTTGTTTTGTGAATTGTATGGGCTCTAAAGAACGGCTACATCTGCTCCAGGTTTTTGCTAAGGCAGAAAGATGGATGCTTCTGTGCCTTTGTTCCTGGGCGCTTCCTACAAGGCAATGGTACTGATATCATCAGCTGGAGATTTCTCAGAGATGCACCCCGCCTGACTGAATCAGAATATCCGAGACAAGGGCCCAGGAATATTTTTGCCAAGATCTCCAGGGGTTTTAACGGTCACTGAAGTCTGAGAACCTGTTTTAAAAAGAGCAATGATCCCCGAACAAAGGAACTGAGAGAAGTAATGGAAGGGCCAGACTGATGATGAAGCCTACAGCTGAAGGGCCGCTTTCTCAGCAGCCAAAGCCTAGAGGAGAGGGAAGGCATTGCAGCAGCTGAGCTGCAAAGGCCTGGAAGCCCCAGGCAGCCCCTCTGCCTTCTGATGGAGCTCAGAGCATGGTAGAAACTTGCCCCAAACTGTACAACAATAGTAGTGAAAACTCAGCCCTGGGGTTTCCTGACTTTTCATGCTGTGCTCCCTGCATTAGAAAATGGGAGTGTTTGCATCTGTCTCAGAGACTATTGGAAAGGAGTGAATGTGAGCAAGCTATCTAACATGCCTGAGCCTCTATTTAAGAAGAGCTTTTGGGAGATCATATTCAGGTCTTCTTCTAAAGGTAAAATTCTAACAATTTGAGGATCCAGGAAAATAATACCAAAGAATTAAGTGAGCTGGTGGAGACACTGTAAAACGAGGAGCATACGCCCCTGGTGAAGAGACATCGACATCCAGCTGACTGTCAGGGGCCCCCGCAGAGGACTTGTGGAGCATTCACAGGTTCTGGTTGCCAGTCTAGCCCCCCTTACTTATCCTTTGACCCTCACTTCAAATCCTATAGGAGAAAGGGGACAAACATATTTGCTGTTTCTGGCACTATGTTAGCTTGGGCCCCTCCTCTTCCAGAAGCAAACGCTGAGATAAGGATTCAGTGTAAGTCGTGTACTGGGGAGACTCAAGAATCACTCGCAGTGAAATGGAGAACTAGAACAGGAAAGGGAAGGCAGTCATTCAAGGACTAATCAGCAAGCAAGCTACCACCTTGGGAACGAGAGCTCAACCCTGTCGAGGCTGTCTGGGAGACTGCGCATAAGGTGTCCTCAGGGCTGTTCCATCCAAGGGCGAGACAACTCAGGTATTCATACATCAGTTCCCATCACTTTTTCAGGGCTGCCTCTGGGGAGTGTGGAGGCGAATTCCTTTGGAATTTCTAGTCTGCCTTGTACTGGAAGAGCAGACTACAGTGTCCAGAGAAAGTCCCCAAGCAAAGAGATGCAAGTGGTGGCATTTGAAGGTGGAGTTAGTGAGGGCTGACATGGCATCACGTGAGTGGGGCACCAGTAACATTTGCGCCATGATGCTATTCATCCCCGTCATACTACCTCCATTCTGTGAAGTCAGAAACGGTGTTTTTAAGTGAGAGAGGAATCTGAAATGTCTTGTGAAATTTCCTAATTCTTAAAGTGTGGCAGCCAATTTATAGTAAAAAGACTACAAAGATCACTAGTAAATGGCTCTTTTTAATAGATGCATTCATTGGGCTTAGGAAGATATGGGTTTGATTTCCATTTCAGCCAATGAATTTGATAAGAGTTAGTCACTCACTGTCTAGTGGCCCCTAAGTATCATCTCTTAAATGCAAACCCCAGGCCAAGGAAAAATCATGGATGAATTTACTCAGCTTTTAACTGCAAGGGTTGGGGGTGGGGATAGCCTTCATTTTGGCCATCTACCTTGCACCTGGTTTACCTCTCATGGCTTTATATTAATTACTTCATGTAATTCTTACAACCACTCTATAACATGTTATTTATTTTCCTTTTCAAACCTCCAACATCACTCTTTAAACACCCCTGCTTAACACAAGTTAGTGACTCACTAGATATTATTTCTATCATGGACAAATAGTGAACAATTTATTTTCAGTTGATAACAAATAATTTCCCTTATTGTCTCTGAGGAGGCCAGAAAGGATTCATCCTCTTAAACGTGAGCAACTCACTATTTTTTTTTTTTTACTTTCTTTATTGGCGGATAACTGCTTTATAATATTCTGTTGGATTCTGCCGTACCGCGATGTGAATCAGCCACAGGGTATACATGGCCTCTCCCTTCTGAATCTCCCACCCATCTCCTTCCCTACCCCACCCCTCTGTGTTGTCACAGAGCACTGGGTTGGGCTCCCCGTGTCCCACAGCAAATTCTCACTTGCTATCTATTTTACATATGGTCACGTATATGTTTCCATGCTCTTCTCTCAATTTGGCCCACATTTTGAAATGTATATAGGTTCATCGGAGGTTGCAAAGAAAGGCGCATCCAGTTCTCCCTATATATTAGCATCTTATACACTATGGAGGGCTTCCTTGGTGGCTCAGAGGTTAAAGCGTCTGCCTGGAATGCGGAAGCCCTGGGTTCGATCCCTGGATCAGGAAGATCCCCTGGAGAAGGAAATGGCAACCCACTCCAGTATTCTTGCCTGAAGTATCCCATGGACGGAGGAGCCTGGTAGGCTACAGTCCACGGGGTCGCAAAGCGTCAGACACGACTGAGTGACTTCACTCACTCACTTCACATACACTATGGCACAATGTCAACACCAAGAAATTGATGGACAGTCGATAGAGCTTGCTCAGATTTCATTAGTTATATATGAACTCACTTGTGTATGTTGTGTGTGTGTGTGTCTGTGTGCTCTGCAATTTTATCACATTGTAGTCTTATACAACTACTGTCACAAATTGATAACCAACAGTAACATCACCATAAAATGATGATGCTACCTCTTTATAGCACACACTCCCAATCTGTAACCCCGGCAACCACTAACTTGCTGTACATCTCCATATTTACGTTATTTCACAAATGTTACAGAAGTGGAATTATGCAGTGTGCATCCTTTTGAGTTTGACTTTGTCCACTCAGTGTAATCTCCTTGCGGTTCATCCAAATGCATGAATGCGTCACTCGTTCATTCCTCTTTTTCCTTTGGGTAGTATTCCCTGGTATAAACACACCACAGGTTATTTAGCCATCATTCACCTTCAGAAGGACATTTGCATATTTTCTGGTTTGGGGCTATGATGACTAAAAGTGCCATAAACATTTGCGTGCAAGCTTATATGTGGAAATAAGCTTCCGTTTCTTTGGAATACATGCCTAAGAGTGAGACTGCTGTCACATAGCAGCAAGCCCATTTTTAGTTTTGAAAGGAACTGCTTTGCCATTTGTCAAGAGTGCCTCTCCATTTTACATCTGTACCAGCAGTGTGTGAATCAGTGGTGTTATCACTACTTTTCATTTTAGCTGCTCTTAGAGGTGTATAATGATATCTCATAGTTTTAACTTGCAGTTCTCTCAGGACTGATGATGCTCAATATCTCCCAACAGGATGAGAACCCAGCATACCTGTGTGATAGACAATATTTCCAAAATCGCCAACAACAATACTGCCCCGAGATCTTCTTATCATGTGATTCAATTCTCCTCCCACTCAGGAGGGTTTTATGTTTCTTCCCCCAGAATCTGGAGGAAGAGACACTATGAGACTCTGAGGTCATAAAAATGCTGTACTCCCACCCTGTTTGCTTGGGACACTCACGGACCCCAGCCCCCATGCCGTGAGGAAGGCCACGTGGAGAGGCCCGATGGTAGGGTGCCAGAGGACAGTCCCAGCGAAGCGTGCAGTCACCAGTCAGTGCGTGTACCTGACGTGTGCCCGAAGAGAACGTACAGATGTCTCATCTGACAAGTCCCTACACTGAGGCCAGCCAACTCTCAGAGCCAAGTGAGAATGCTAAAATCACCTTTGACTTAAAATCACGTGATTCATTATTATGACAATTAACAAATATGTCTCCTGCACTATAGAATGCTATAAAAACGCCAATATGTTAGTATAAATGATACTCTCAGCCTTGGAGTAGTCACACTCCCTCTCTGCTCTCTTTTTAAGAAACAAAGTTTCCTTTCTCTGTAGTGAGCGGAGTCAATAGGGAGCCCTGTTCTGAAATGCGGATGAGCTCACTCTGGCCAACACACAGAGCCAGGCTCCGCCCCACATGCTTCGCTTCCTCTTCCGGGACTGCACTCAGTCCTGACGGCCACAGGCCCCGCTCCCTGAGTCTCCGTTGTCACCACCCCCTACAGAGGGGCCCTCTCTGACAGCCTCTGCAGACTCTCTACTGTCCACCCTCTTTACTGGCTTAAATCAACGACTCATAGAAAACTTAGAATGTATCACCTTGCCTGCCTGGTGGTGATTTTATTTGTATGTTTATCTATCTGTTTATGATTACACCCTGATATCAGGACTTCCCTGATAGCTCAGTTGGAAAAGAATCTGCCTGCAATGCTAGAGACCCTGGTTTGATTCGTGGGTCAGGAAGATCTCCTGGAGAAGGGAGAGGCTACCCACTTCAGTCTTCTCGGGCTTCCCTGGTGGCTCAGCTGGTAAAGAATCCGCCTGCAATGCAGGAGACCTGGGTTCCATCCCTGGGTTGGGAAGATCCTCTGGAGTGGGGAAAGGCTACCCACTCCAGTATCCTGGCCTGGAGAATTCCGTGGACTATATAGTCCATGGGGTCATAAAGAGTAAGACACGACGAGCGACTTTCACTTTATGATCACACCCCTAGACGCTTAGAATAAACGGAATGAAATTAGTGATTCTGCTTTACTCATCCTTAGGACATGCATCCTTCATGTCCAGAGTTGGACATGACTGAAGTGATTTAACATGCATGCATGCTTATATAAAATACACATGTATACATGGAAATATGGAAAATGGGATTATGGGTGATCTTTGTTTTATCCTTTATACTTTTCTGAATTTGCTGGATTTTCTGCAATAAAATCAACATTTTTTTTTTTTTTAGTGAAGAAAAGCTGAAGTGCTTGGGAAGCTCTTTCTGGCTACCCTCTGATCATTCCTGGGCAATTCTGATGTGACATGGATGTTTTCCATGTGAGCGAGGATGCTGGGTGGTAAAAGACAGGTGCATTAAAGGGACACTGGCTCCATTCATCCAGGGGCTATTACATCTGGTGGGAGTTTAGGGAGATTATTGTTTAGTCGCTAAGTTGTGTTCCATTCTTTTTGTGACTCCATGGAAAGGGCCTAAGTAGCAAAACTTCAAAACTCTTCTAACCAGGCCTTCCAGGGAACATCAGCTCATTCCCTTCACGGCTGTCGCTCTGCGGTGTTTTGTACCCTGGTGTGGCTGGTGAGTTTCGAGTGAATTCTCTGGGCAGGTTGCAGTGACGGGACATGCAGAAACCTGAGCCTAGAGATACATCAGTGCGGCGGACATCTCCCATTCATCCTTCTAGATCTAGGTCCTCCCTTCTCTGAGCCCTGGGAGGTTAACTTCTGTTGACCTGCTGATGGCTTCCAACTGGACTCAGTCAACGCAGGGCCCCAGTGGGAGCCTGGAAGGAAGGAGCAGAGTGAGGCTGGGTTATTTTTGGCCCAGCTCCCAACCTGCAGGTTCACTGTGGGTCTGGCTTCCAATGAGGCTCAGAGCTCCTGCCAGGCAGCCTCTTCCTGCAACAATCTCTACTTCCAGATTCCAGTCCCGAGTCTTACACCTTACCTCTTCAGGCATGGGGTAGCAAGATCAGTGTTCCATCCTAGAGAACTGCCCTGGTCCTCATGACACTTCTTCTTGACTGATCTACCAATACCTTTATTAAACTCTCCCAAAGGACTTCCCAGGTGGCACTAGTGGTAAAGAACCCACCTGCCAATGCAGGAGACATAAGAGACACAGGTTTGAACCCTGGGTACGGGAGATTCCCTGGAGGAGGGCATGGAAACCCACTCCAGTTTTCTTGCCTGGAGAATCCCATGGATGGAGGAGCCTGCTGGGCTACAGTCCAGGGGGTCACAAACAGCCAAACAAGACTGAAGAGACTTAACACACACACACACACACACACACACACACACACACACAGTACTGGAGTTTGTCATCTGCAGGGACTCTTAGTGATACTGCAGACATAAATAGGGTGGACATGTCCTAGAAAAGTCATTTTTTCCCCACTGACAAAAATATCCATGTAGCAGGAAAATAAAAGAACTTTCCATATTATTACTTCCCATGCTTATTGTTAAAGTGGAAAATTATCCTTCAAATTCAGTTCCCAGATAATTTTGACTAACAGGATGACACAGAGGATGGCGATTTCCTTTTTGTAAGCCCTCTGGGAAGCGTTGTAGGTGACTTATGGAAAGTCAGAGTTATGAGAAAGTGCTCTTGGGAAGATAATACCAGTGACAGAAGTGACAGAGCAAACTGGGGAGGGACCGAACCTGAAAACCTTACCCGGCCATCGCTTGTCAGCAGGATGGAGTCACTCTTTATGTCCCTGTGGATCACTCCTTGGTTGTGAAGGTAGGAGAGAGCTCTCAGAACGGACAGACAGACAGTAGCTATCTGCTCTTCATTCATTCTAGAAAGGAAATCACATTGAAGGAGCTAGGTCAGGTTAAGACCATCTTTGAAATGATTAAGAGAGGTAGCTCCCTTGGGTTCCAGTGAACCAGTCCATGCTCCCCAGTCCATGTCTGGAAAACCTACAGGGAAGGAAAAGGAAGTCTTTGGGACCTGATTCCCAGAACCTAAGGCTTAACCCTAACGATGACAGGGGCCAAGTATAAACTAAAGGAAAGGGAGCCCTACTGGCTGGTCTTTGGGTCATTAGAGCAACTGCACTTGCTTGGACTTTTACAGGTAATTCCCCAGGTACTGACACAACGCCAGGGTCTTGTAGAGAGGACACATTGAATGGAGCTATATTAGTTCCAGGAACGGTTCCTAGGTGATCTTGAGGAAGTCCTCTAATGTCCTTGGGTCTCTTTTTCCTCATCTTGGATATGGGCATGATCATGGTTCTCCTCTTGGACTTCCCTTGTGGCTCAGCTGGTAAAAAATCTGCCTGCAACGTAGGGGACCTGGGTTTGATCCCTGGGTTGGGAAGATCCCCAGGAGAAGGGAAAGGCTACCCATTTCAGTGTTCTGGCCTGGAGAATTCCATGGGCTATATAGTCCGTGTGGTTGCAAAGAGTTGGACACAACTGAGTGACTTTCACTTTCACAGTTCTCTTCAGGCTTCCCTGGTGGCTCAGATGGTAAAGAATCCACCTGCAATGTGGGTAAACCTGGGTTCGATCCCTGGGTTGGGAAGAGTCCTGGAGGAGGGCATGGCAACCCACTCCTGTGTTCTGGCCTGGAGAATTCCATGGACAGAGGAGGCTGGTGACTACAGTCCATAGGGCTGCAGAGTGACCAGGCACACTTGCACGCACACACGCACGCGCGCACACACACCATCTGTCTGTATCTATATCCATGTAGGGCTGCTGTGGCCTCTGGCTGTACTAATAGGAATCTGCCAGCTGAAATGCTGGTGATAAATGCTCAGTGTCTTCCCTAGCATCGTTTTGTTTTCAGCTGGTCTACCGCTGACTCAGAGCTGTAGGGGGTCGTGACTGAAACACTGCCTCATTACAGTGGAGAAACAGCAGAAACTCTGCCCTCACATGGGTTCCCAATGCTTTCTTGCTATCTTGCTTCCCCTCTATTGTTGCTCACTTATGATTTGGATGCCATTTCAGTGACATCTGATATAACTCCTTCATGACAATCCTTTCAATTCTTTGGCATTTTATCTACCAGAAGAGCAAACTTAAAGTTTCCTAAATGTACATGATTTTTTTTTTAACACATATGTTCCTTTGAACCTTGCTTTTTCAAGCATGGTCTATGAACTAACAGCATTAGCATTGCCTGGGGGCTCCTTCGAATGCAAAGTATCACTCTATTCACTATTGAATCAGGATCTGCATTTTAATAAGATCCATGGGTAATTTCTATGCATATTAAAATTTGAGAAGCACTGTTTTAGCACGTACTCTTTCATTTGCTTTCCATGCCCTTTTCTTCCCACTTGCCTTCTTAGTAAACTCCTATGCATCTCTCAAAACCCATCTTGGACATTGCTGTTTTTCAAAAATATTTCTTGACGCTAATAAAGATATTCAGGTGATCTTCTATGCTACTCATGTACATCTTTCTGATTCTGCACAGGTGTTATAATTTTTTTTATTTTGTACCCCCAGCATTTAGGAAAGAGTCTGTCACATAAAAAGTGATTAATATATACTTGATGAAATGAACACAAGTGGCATATCAGAGAAGCAAGTAGCTGAGGCAACAGGGGCAATTAACCATTGTTACTTGCAAGGCAATTTGAAACAGAATTGAAGGATCTCTCTCTCTCTCTCTCTCTCTCTCTTTTATGTAGTTTATTGTTAAAACTAAAACTAAAACTTTGCTCTTTCACCTGCCCCTGCCTTTCCCAGATACCTTTGGTAGTATCAACACATAGCAAATGGCCTAGCAGCTCAGAAGAATCAAATTTAGTTTTAGAAATCTTCAGTGGGATGGGAAATTCTATTATTTATCACTTAAACTCAATTCTCAGCAGCTTGCTGATTTAAAATCAGTATCAGTGAACTCCTAGAGGGCAGGGAGAATGTGAATTGAATGAATGAACTATACATACATGATATTGTAATAGGCACCTGGGAATACAGAAGTAAGGGTAGTCATTTCTCTGCCTTCAAAGTGCTTACAACTTATGAAGAGTTCATAGAAGTAGTTACTAAGGTCTTACCCTGGGGAACAATAATAAGCATCGTGAATTATTTGTCTGGATAATAAGAAACTTACCTGGTATGAGTAACGATGTCTGTCAAGGCACCACCTTCTAGGAATTCCATGACCACCCAGAGCTCATCACTAACAAGGTAGCTGTTATACATGTCAACCACGTTGTCATGGTGATAATCCCGCATTATCACAACCTGGGCAAAATGGAAAGACACTATTTGACTTAGGAAGGTGAAATTAAGCTTTTTGTTTTCTTGTGACTACATCTGGGCTGTGAGTTTAATGATAGAGAAGTAATGATGGGGAGGGAGAGATAGATTCAAAAGTCTATTACAAATAAAGGGGCAGTGCTGGGAATTGCTGGTAGGAATAGAGGTGACGTTAGCAAAGTCAGAGAAAACAGCAGGTCAGTGAGACTTGGGAAGAATCAAGAATAAAGACAGGCAGAACCATAGAAGGGTCTCCATTCACAAGAGTGAGGTTAGGTGACTATTCTGGGGGATGCGATCAGATTTCTCAGGTTGCTCTTAAAACCCACTGTGCATGCTCTGCTGTTGGTTAACTGGGCAAAAGGGTCACCAACGCAAAGTAACTGAGTCTCATAAGTGAATGAAATTAACAGTCATTAGGGTTTGGGCCGCCTGAGACCAATTTAACTTCTTGGGAGGTCTGTGTTGAGTCTGAAACAGTTTGGGCTGAATACAAAGGACAGGTCTTGAAGGTAAAAACATTAGGATTTAAGCATAAAATGTCAACTTGTGTCTGCTTGCTAGAGAGAACATCCAGGAATTCCTGTCCTGGGGCTGCTTGTGGTGACACTTTCAGAATCAGTACTGAATAATAAATTATACAGTTATTTATCTAAGTTCATTTGTCCTGTCTGTTCCGGCATTGCAATTTGGAAATAAGTTCCAGAAATCAGGAGCTGTGGATCAGGAAGAAGCTGAGTCCCACTGACCTGGTGCTGTCTGTGATGTCAGGAGGGTGGGAAAGAAATGAATGCCTATGGGAGGTAGAAATGCACGGAGCTACTGGTGGCTTCGCATGAAGCCCCAAAACAGAAGGTTCACAGTCACAGCTGAGGGCACGGTTGCTGCTGTATGAACCTGCTGTCTGACCGGGGCTAGTCACATAAACTGAGTCCAGGTTTTCTTGTTGCTAAAGTGGAGATAACATCTTTCTGTCACTTGACCAATGCTTAGCACAGAGGGTGACTCACAGGAGGAACTTCATAAAGAGGCAGCCATATAGGCACAGAAAAAAGGATGCTGCTTTGTATTTACATTTTTAGCATTCTCTAATGTCATAAAACGTACAAGGGCTATTTCTAAAACGGGAAAGAAATGTTACAGAGGACAGAAGGATCGACCCAAACACACCATCTACCTCATTGAAAAGCAGCTCTCGCCTCTGCTGCTTCCGGAGGTCCATTTTCTTCACTGCGACTTGTTTCCCTGTGTGTTTCTCCGTGGCGATGCACACAATGCCGGTCGACCCCTCCCCAATTTTGATAAAGTTGTCCAAGTATTCCCTGGGGTCTCCTGGGCTGACCACCAGCTGCAAGGCAGCCCGGAACTGTTCGTGGGACACCCTGGAGGGCTGCTGGTCTGAGGAGGAGCCCCAGCTGGGTGGAGGGTAGGTGCTAGATGAGATGCTGAGAGAGCTCAGGTAAGAAGCTGTGGAGATGTACTGTGAACTGGTCTGCAGGGAGGGGTGGTGGTACAGGGTGGCTTTGTGGTACCCAGATGGGTACTGGTGGCTGTTTGAGGAATAGCCTGCTTTGCTTTGACTCTGAGGTAGTTTGCTGGGACCCCTGGGGTAGGTGTCGGACCCTGACAGTGGAGGGCTGAGGACCATCTGTGCTCGATCATAATCCACCTGGAAAGACAGACATAGATGGAGAAATTCATATGCTCTATCTGAACATCACAGCCATCACACAGCTGGTCCAAACGATGAGCACCACTTTTCACAACCTGCCTGGGGGAAAGGCTTACCTCATGAAGTCCTGGGATGTCTGCTCCCACCCTTTATCTGCCCTCCAGCTTCCCAATTCAGCCTCTTTCTTTCTCATTCCCTGTTAAAATCCCCAGAAGCAGACTCTGAGACCTGGATTAGAATGCAAGTAATAGGAGGTGATCCCTGGACTTATGAAATGAGACAGGAATGGGGAAAAAGTCAATAAAGTGTGAATCATAAAGTATGATGGTTAGTTTTAGGTGTCAACTTGGCTGTACAAGGAGCCCCATTACTTGCTCAAACACCAGTCTAGATATCACTGTGGAGGCAATTTTCAGATGTGATTAACACTTAACTCAGTAGACTTCGAGTAGAACAGATTACCCTACAAAATGTGGGTGGGCCATATCAAATCAGTTGAAGGTTTGAAGAGAAAAGATTGAGTTTACACAAAGAGGAAGATTTTTGCACTTACACTGCCCTTGGGCTCAAGTCTCTATCAGTTCTTGCTGGAATTTCTAGCCCCCACAATCGCATGCGTCAGTTTCTTAGTCTCTTCCTCTTTCTGTATGCATGCATGCACATACACGCGTACACTGTTGGTTCTGTTTCTCTGGTGAACTCTAACATACACAGCAAGATACCACTGATGGAACTGGAACTTAATCCCACCAGGCAGGTCTAAATCCTGGGAGACACACACTTTAAAACTGTCCCATCTCAGAGCAGAGAGTTAAGGTATTCAGCTACCAAATCTGCTTACCATCAGCTCCTTGGGATATGAATTCCTTGGCCTTCTGTGTCCTGGACTGAGCAGGCTCTGACAGTCAGAGGAAGGTCTAAGACCAGGATTTTTTAGCCTTGGTACCCATGATATTCTGGGTCAGATAATTCTTTGATGTGGACAGCTGTTCTACATGTTCAAGGATATTTAGCAGCATCCCTGGATTCTACCCACTAAATGCTATAGCAGGTTCTCCTCCCATTTATGGCCAAAAATTTTCATAAGATGTTGTCAAATGTTCCCAGGATATGGACAAAATCACCCTTGATTAAGGACTACTGTTTTAGACAAAGGAAAGCAGTGCTTGCAGATAGAAACAGTCAGCGGTGAAGGGATATGTCTGAGGCACTAACAGTACAAATGTAATGAGAGAAAACATATTTGCAGGGCTGTCCGTGTGTGTGTGTAAAAGAGAAATCTACTCAGCCCTCAAAAGGATTATAGCCAAGAACATTCTACTCTGATTGTGAAGAGTGGATTGAGAGACTCAGCAGAGCGGATGGGGAGGACAGACAGGAGAGGGGTGGGGGAAGCCACTGAGGGGTTTCTAAGACAGTAGAGGCAGATTTCAGCAATCACACTCTGGAAAAGACCAAGAAGGAGCTCTAGCCACCCCTGGAATGACTGAGGTCAAGGATGGTGACTATGCACAGCACACTACCCTCACCTCCTTGCCCAAAGCAGGAAGTGTTAGTAGATCAATGCACTCCTTTGTGCAAGATCCTGATAATAACAGAGTGTTGGGTAAGCAGAAGGTGCTTGAAAAAGATTTGTTGATGGGACCTCAGCCTCCTTCTTAACATAGCATCCCAGGAAATCTCTACTACTCTACTGGAATGTACACGGAATGACATCTTCATGCTGACCCTCATCTACCACAAGGATCTAGATTTGCTCTAAATGATGGTTACTGGCTACATGTGTCTATCTAATTAGAATCAATAGAAACCAAAGTTAAAAATTCCATTCCTCATTCACATTAGTCACATGTTAGGTATTTAATGAGTTGACATATCGAACAGCACAGGTAAGAAAACATTTCCACCATTGCAGAATATTCTACAGGGTTGCACTGTTCTAATCACTGTTGAATTCACTGGTCCTGTGTGGTCCATTCATTCATTCATTTAGTGCTGTGCTTAACTGCTTAGTCATGTCCAGCTCTTTGTGACCCCAATGACTGTAGCTTGTCAAGCTCCTCTGTCTGTGGGATTCTCCAGGCAAGAATACTGGGGTGGGTGCCCATACCCTCCTCCTGGGGATTTTCCCAACCTAGGGATCAAACCCAGGTCTCTCACATTGCAGGTGGATTCTTTACTGTCTGAGCCACCAGGGAAGCCCCATTCATTTAGCATGCAAATTAATATTTGAGCAACTATTATCTGTTAGGCACCATCTCAGGTGCCGTGGGAAGGTCCAGCAATAATCATAATGGATGGTATTTCTGTCTTCCTGGAGTTTACTAGAGAAGATTGATGATAGACAAGAAAATCAATAACTATGCAGTATATGGTCTAGTAGCAACGGGTGATATGAAAAATAAGACAGAGGAAGGGGGTTGAGAGTAACAAGGTGCTGTTTTGGATGGGTGGGCCAAGGAAGGCTTTCTGAGAGGTGCCGCACGAGTAGAAGCCTGGCTGAGGTGAGGGAGCGAGCGCTGGCCTGTGGGGAGGGGGACAGTCCAGGCAGGGGCTCAGCATGCACAGAGCTCTGAACACATAGAAGCTTGCGCAGCACGGAGCTGAGGGCAGGCGCCTGGGGAAGACGGACGGAGAAGCAGCGCTCAGGCAGCTCGTGCGGACCCACGGCAAGGACGCCGGAGGTTGCTGCGCAGAGAGGCGTGGTGGGGTCCTGACTCTCGGTGCTGAAGGAGCAGCTCTGGTGGCAGGGATGCCAGTGAGCTTACTGCAGCTAGTGTGGGCAGAGAGTAGAGTGGGTTCTCTACATGGCGTGAGGAACGGTGGGATCGGGGTCAAGTCTAAAGGCAGAGCTGGCAGGATTTTCTGACGAATGGGATTAGAATACGAAGCAGAAGAATCAGAGGGAATTCCCAGGATTTTGGCTTGAGGAACAGGCCACTTAGTAATATGAGGAGCGCAAGTGCAGAAGCAGGATTGTGGGCAGTGAATCAGCCTCCAAGACGGCTCCCAGGGATCCCTGCTTCTCGACAGGAATGTGCAGTCTTCTCCGCGGTATCAGGTGGATTTGTGTGGGGAAAAGAATATGGTGGAAGTGATCGCAAGTGCCCTCCGAGGTCAGTCTGGACATCGTGGCTTCCCTCCATTCTCTCCTATTGCTCTGGCTTTCTCTGGCTGCCATGTTGTGGGGCACTCAATAATCTATGGAGAGGTCTTCCTTCCAAGAGCCAGCTAGAAAGAGAAGCCTCCCACCAACAGCCCAGTGTGCCATCTCGGAGGTGGTCCTCTGGCCCCAGTCAAGCCTTCAGATGGCAGCAGCCTGGACTCTTCATTGCACACGAATAGCTACACATGGGGGAAAACCCCGAGTTCCATCATGGCCATATTAAGTGTGAGACAGCTATTAATCACCCACTCAGAGATGTCTCTTAGGCGACAGGCATGCCTCCAGTCCAGCGAAGAGCTGAGGCTGACGACATGAATCTGAGAGCTGTCAACATTTAGCTTGCATTAAAAGCCACGGCATTGAACGTGTAAGAGAAAGTTCAAGGACTCCAGCGTGTGGAGTCCATAAAGAGAAGGGGGAAACTGCATAGGAGCTGAGGAGAAGACGCCAATTTGGCGGGAAAGGCACGAAGGGCCTAGGGTGTCCTGAGGCCCAGAAGGACAGTGTTTCAGGAAGGAAGGAGTGAGGGACTGTCGCAGGCCACGGAGAAGTGAAGCAGGGTGCAGCAGGGTGCCCGCCGCACCTGGCCACATGGTGGTCATCGGAGCCAGGCACGGTCAGAGGCACTGGCCCTCACACCGCATGACCAGGGCCGCCTCCCCAAGTCAGGGGACAAGGTCTGCACACAGTGGGCCCCTGACAGGTGCCGTCATGGTCCTGGTCTACGCACCACCCTCTGGCTCCAGATCACACTGTGGGCCTCCTGCCTTGCTGCACTCTCGAGCCTCGCGCCAGCCAGGGCTGGGGTGTTTCTCAGTCTGAGCCCTGGCCTGGTTGCAGAGTGGAGAGAATGTATTTAAGGATGTATTGAAAGCTGAATTTTGATTCTGGTGACTTGAGTCAAACCACTTAGTAAAACCAGGGTCATCATACCTTTCTCTGAGAGTTTTTATGAGGCTTAAGGTAAAAGCCTCAGGGCCCCCTAGAGCAGCCTACTGTTTAAGAAAAGACTCTGGACTCAAAGCCTTTATTTGCCATTTACAAGTTGTGTGACATTGGGCAAGTTATTTAAACTCCTGTGCTTCAGTTTTTTCATCTTTAAAATGGGAGTAATAATAATAATACCTACAGAATAATAATGGACCTGCCTAATAATAATAATAATAATACCTACCTCCTTTAGTCACTGCAAATGCTATAGAATTACAAATTAAAAATTACAAATTAGCAAATTACAAATTTGCTATAGAATACAAATTAAAGAATTTAAACAGAGACTATTCCATACAATCTATTAATTCATTCTAGGTAGTGCTATTATATAAAGTGCTTAGCAAAATAGAAGGAATGTGAAAGAAAATAATAAATAGTAACTACAATGGTAATAAAACTAGTGAACATTTATTGAATACTTACAATGTACTTGTGTATATACTCCTATTACACGCATCTTCTAAAACAAAGTGGCTCATTATAATATAGTGAACATTATTGAAATGCTGTATTTGAGATCAAGTTGGTTTTTGTCTAAGGCCCTGGATTTGTGCCATACACAAAAGTGGTCTGTGTATGTGCTAGGGTTGGGGGATGACAAATGTTGGTGTAAATTAAATAATTAAGTTCTTCCTGCAAATTAAGCTCAGATTAGCAAAGCCCAGGCTAGTTACAAGGCCATCATGTGAGGGGAAGTGGGGTCTATGACTTTTACTCTTGAAAGTGTGTCCTGGGAGCCATCACATGCCATTATCTCCTGCTGTCTTTATGACAGTATTTCCTCCTGTACTTTGAAACAGAATTGCTTCTCTGCAAGCAGGTATCTGATCTCTGAAGAAATGTTAGAAGTAAAAGGTGTCTCTGGTAGGAATCACATTCCTCCACTGCTCTTCTTTATCAGACTCTACTTGTCTGATACTGTCTATGACTGTCATGTGACATCAAGAAAACACCATTTGAATCTGATCTTACATTTAGTTTTGTGTATGGTGTTAGAGAATGTTCTAATTTCATTCTTTACCATGTAGCTATCCAGTTTTCCCAGCACCACTTATGAACGAGACTATCTTTTCTCCATTGTATATTCTTACCTCCTTTTGTCTTGCAAATCAACTATTCTCCAATATAGAATAAAAAATAAATTAAAAAAATAAATACCAAAAAAGAAAAGAAAAGGATGCTTGTCTTCATAAATGGGAGGATTTCCAGTTAGACAGACTGCAGAGTCCAATGTGAGCTAAAGGTCTTTGAAATTAAGTCTTAGAGATAAAAGAGTGCCATTGTCTTTCAATGGCTGCTAGGGGGAGGTGCAGACTCTTAAAAAAGCAATGGATGAGGCACAAATGCCATCACAAGAGACAGGTTTTGGTACCAGACTCAAGGGATATGGGTCAAAGGACAATGGCCATTTGGCTAGTGGGAGAGAATGCGTGTTCCTCTCTCCATGCTCCATCCACTCAAAGAGATGATGGTGGACAAACGGCTGGCTATGTAAAGGAGAAATTCATAAGCAACCTGTTCTACTGACTGTGTTGCTGAACCATGGTCCCCAGGTAATCTTCATGACCCAAGGGTCCCATGAGGGTGACTGTCACTGGCTCAAACACTGTGGCTAGCCTCATGATTTTTCACTGTAACAGACAAGCAGAAGGTAGACAATCCCACTGTATGGTTGATAAAACTGAAGCTCTGGGAGGCGAAACTCTCCCCAAGCAATCCAAGGTCAAGTGCCCCAAACCGCAATCTACCATCTGATTCTTTGGTTCAGGTCAGGTCACCCCCAGTGGGACAGTGTCCACGTCCCAGCTGATGGGCACACTGGCACCACAGCCTGGTTTACTGCCTGCCCTGGCAATTCTTATATTTGTTGTCACCTCTACAAATCAAGACTTAACATTCTCTTTTTGATAAAAGTTGGAATGTTTTACTGGGAGCCAAAGTCGGGTTCCTTCCTTTAACCAGCTGCTTTGTTAGAAGCCTGTCCTGTAGGAGTAACTCACACTGATGTTAATAATGATACCTGACATTTGCTGAGTGCTTTCTATGTGCCAGGGACCATTTTAAGCATTTCATATATGTGCCTGTGTTTAAATCCCACGTAACACAATGAGATAAAGTCCTGAAACTCTTCCATTTTACAGATAAGGAAACTGAGAAACCATGGGTTTAAGTAGGTCAGCGAAAAGTCTCATAGCTCCTAAGAAATTGAGCTGGGATTCACATCTAGACAGTATCACCTCAGAATTTGTGATAGCTTCTCAAGGTCTCCTTCAACGGTAAGAAGATAGCCGGGGTCAGGACTGAGGCAAACACAGTATAGAGAGACAGCTACAGTGCCAAAGCCTGGTTGGGTGTTTCACTAGGGGCCCAGATGTCTAAGCAGCCTGGGGCAGGATGCAAGAACGTGGCCAGAAAGTGATGGGTGATAACGCCTGAGGAGGGGGATGGAAGAAAAATTAACTGTGTGTTTTAATAGTCTTGGCTTATATAAATCAGCTCAAAATATATTAAAAGGGATAATCAATCGTTATAGCAAAATGAGTTGATCGTTACAGGAAAATGAATGCATCACTTTCATTTGTCTGTGGCCACAGCAGAATTTTGTGTTCATCTACTAGGCTCAAACTTTCTTCTAGGTGTTTGTCTAAGCTCTCTTCTATAACAAGGTCTCCTGGCCTTTTTACATGGCTCTTAAACGGTTATAACTATTTAATTTTCCTACTGTGAATAATCTTTCCCATGATACCTTAAAATCATAAATGGGTGAAACAAAAATGATGAATTTGTCCATATATGCTATTTTGTACATACATACATACACACTTGTGCCTGTAAGAAAGACTTTTAAAGGAGTATAGCTTGAACTGGCAACCTTTTCTACAGCCTGACTTACAAATATATTCTAGGGAAAAAAGAAGTACATTTGCAGTCCATGTGGGCAGGCCTACAGCATCTTGAGATGAAGGTAAGATTTTATCATTTAGTAAAACCACAATGGAGTAAAATTAGACTAGGGAAAGGTATAGATATTTAAAAAGAGAATCCAATGTGCCTCTCACCACCCATGTCTCAAACCATTTCCAAAAGATCTATGCATCTAGTGTATGCTCTAAGACCTTATTGCAGAAAGACCTTATTTCAAGGGCACGGGGTGGGAAGGCAGAAGGCAGGAGAGAAAGCAGTGAAGAGCCACCAAGAAAAAAGTCCTGCGATTTTGTGGAAAAGTAGCTTCATACAAATCAGACCGTGTTCTACATACACTGAATGTGGGTTTCCATACGGCAAGGTGCAGCAGTAATAGAGAAGACCAGATCAATTTGTAAATTATCACCTAGGCTGATGTCACCAGACTGCCAGATTGCTTAGCTGAGGTCACAGGATGATTAACTGTCACTAAAAATCAGATACATTCTGAAAAGGGACTCTCTCTACAGGAATCTTTAAAAATACTGAAAACAACAGAGAATGTCTCAGTTTCCTTCCTTTTTGAAGTGGCTAATAACATTCATTTTTTAGTTTCCCAGTGACTTTCAGAATTTCATATAAATTAAATCTTGCTTTTTCATGGCTTTATTCAAACCCTGTCAAGAATTAAGAAAGGCCACACACAAAAAAGCAGTATTATAAGGGAATAAAAAATTCTCAGTTAACAACTCAGCCAGACTGCCTTTGCACAATAAGCACAACATCTTCAAAGATAGGGTCAGACACAGGCTTGTGATGTATCGAAATTATAAATAATTATAGCAATGAATTCATTTAATCAATCAATTTCACCAGCGGTGTCCTGGGGTGGACAGGACATAAAACTCCACACAGCTATCAATTGCTCTGATTACAGCTGGCTGTCAGCCAGAATTCCTGTGATCCATGTTAGTTAAATGCACATTAATCTGAATTTGGCAGTGTAATCAAGGACCTAACTGAACTGTGAAATTGAATTCTGCAGTGGAACATCATTTGGCCATTTTATGCCAAGGCTGGGGAAAAAAGGCTCAGTGGGAGGAGGGAGAGAGAAAGAAAAGAAGGAAAAAACTCCTGCGGCAGCATCTATTTGTCATCATGGCCTTCCATGCTGGTGACAGGCAGGCTGCGGCTGGATTGTGCTGGGTGTGTGTGTGTGTGTGTGTGTGCGTGGTATAAGTCTGCACCCACATAATGGGGACTGCAGAAGCTTCCATGAAGGATAGAGTCTCTCTCTCCATGCCCTGCAGTTACAGAGAATGCAGAGGCAGCTGTTTCCAGTACCTGAGTGTGCTGCTTTAATGCACCTTTTCAAAGTACAACAAAGCAAAGAGACTGCTCGTGCCCAGAATGAAAAAAGCCAGACTGCGTGCTGCTTGTTCTCTATAAATCAAATACAGGATAAGAGTGAACCATAAGGCTCTAAGTAAGAAAAGGACATCTTACCCTGTCCTTCCTTGACTCAAAGGGAAATGTAACAGGGCCAGCCTTGGCTTGGGAAAAGGAAAACATTTGCTCGTAAGGACCTGGGAGAGAATCTGGAGCTGGTTTTCTCTGCAGGGACATTTCAGAGACGGATAAGCAGGGGAAGGGGATTCACTA
The DNA here is from genome assembly GCF_042477335.2 of Ovis canadensis. NCBI lineage: Eukaryota > Metazoa > Chordata > Mammalia > Artiodactyla > Bovidae > Ovis > Ovis canadensis. The sequence continues at coordinate 17,751,494 of NC_091257.1, forward strand.
AATCCCGTGAGCTGCATCCCTTGGTTATGCTCTGCAACCCCAGGCCTTCCTGCTGTGGGGCAGAGGTGCTGCTAAGGGGGCTGATCGGCTTCTGTGTCTCCACCCTTGACTTTCCAGCCTCTGCTTCTCCCAGCAAGGTGGCTGCTGACACCAGTGCTATTATTACAGGATGGTGGGGAGTTTTTCCACCTCCAATGGCATTTTAATAAACAGTAGCTACTGTTCCCACAGCTTGAGGCAAAACCATGACACGTGCTGAGCCATGGTCAGTTTCCTCCAAATTACTTATGTTCATTTAAAAAATGGAGTGGCCCTGTTTCAGAGTCTGTGACACTGGCCGGATGACACAGAGATACAGCACACACTTTGAGCTGGCATTCAGTTTTGGTGAAAGAGGCACACACATCACAGCAGGGAGCAGGGGTCATGAGCTGGACCCCCTAGGACCTCAGGGATCAAGGTATCTCCTTAAGATCCTTGTTCAGGGAACTTGGGAAGTATGTGATGTTCTGGACTGTCAGACACTTTCTGGGTTTCCAAACTGCATGTAGCAGAAAGCTATTCACCATATTTAACTTTTTTGCAGGAAAATCTCCCATCTGTGATGCTGGATACCCGTCTAGGTGTGTAGGAACTTACACATTATGCCATGAAGTTTGAAGAGTCATGCATTCCCCTGCTTGCCTTTGCCATGCATCCACAAAGTGGATGGTAAATACACACTGAGAGTCTGACAAGTGGCTCATGACCTGTACAAAGAGGCAAACCTTGAGTTACATGAAGAAGTGAAGCAATCTCTGATCAGCAGGCTGTCCTCCCACCTTGGAGTCAGTATATCCAATTAACCCCCCACAGTTGCTGCTCCAAACTCTGCAGATGCATCCTGTATTCAAGAGCAGATTACCCCGACCTGTCCTCTGTCGCCAGCTGCAGGCATGTTGTGGGGTGGGGGTGGGGGTGGACCTCTGGGGATTAGTTCACTGCTGAAGAACATGGTTCAACAATGTCAGGGCCTCCGAGAGCGCTGGGGCGGACAAGGCCAGGTTAGATTTATTTCACTTTTAATTTGGTAATGGGAAAACCCACTTATAATGACCAAATACAATTTACTTTGAACCATAATAACATTCACGGGGAGATGAGTTCATTCATATGCAAAAGACGCCTCAAGTCTCCATCAGAAGGGACAGATGTCAGAGCTATTGCTCTGAGTCACCTCTTTGTGTGTTTTATGAGCCTTAATGAACAGCCTACAGGAGACCATATGTAAAGGAAAAAGGTCTACAGGCAGCACTCTCCGTTATTCTATTAGGCGATTAAGCACTTCTTTCTTTCTCTCTCTCCCTCCCAGCCCTTCCCCTTCTCAGATTGTTGGTGCAGCCTATCAGATTTCACCAGCCTAGTCATTTCATTACCCATAAGGCCCCTAAAGTGTTTCTGAAAAGTGTTCTGCTGGGACCCTTAGGAGATCAGGAGCTGCAGTTTTGTTCCTGGAGCCTTGGTTGAATCTGGGTATGCCAGTACCACAGAGAATGGTGAGTCACTAAACTTGATTCAGTAAGGCTGAGCACACTGGTTCAACTTCTCTTTCCTTCCAGGGAAAGCAAAGTGATAGCTGAGCAATGAAAAGTCATTGCACTGGTGACTCCAGGAGGGTCTGGGGACCCATGCCACCGTTTTCCTTGTGTCCTCTATCTTCACTCAGAAGTCCTTACTTCACTGTCTGTCTGGAATGACGTGGGCCCAGCATGGCTCACTTTGCTGCTCTGTGCAGTGGAGATGAAGTGGGCAACGTGGAAGGGTTGGTCGGCAAGGAGTCATCACAGCTATCCATCTACAGTGGTGATGGTTCTTGCTTTCATGCTGCTAAATCTTCTGTTCTCTCTTAGCATCTGGCTTTCATAGGAGGCCTGAGAATTTCATTTCCATTTTGGAGACCAGAGAAAGAATTGGGGTGGCAGGATTGGGGTCCTTAGGCCAGCTCAGTCATGACCTAGAGCTTTGCATGACCTTGAGGAAGTCACACAACTCCTCTGGCCTTCTGTGACCCAGATCTCTAAAGTGAGGACAGTTGTAATTATGAGACTGCACAGAGTGACTGAGGGCTGAGTCAGATAGAACTTGTTACCATATTTTGAAAATATGTGAAAGTTTATATCGATAGGATGCTCCTGTGACTGGGACAAGAGATGCGGCGACATGTTTTCCAACCAGAAACATTCCTGAGTATAAGGTCTGATCTGAGGATGTGCCAAGTGATAACTCCTTCACATTCATCAAACTTTTTCCTGCCACAGGCCAAGCTGGAAGCAGGTACTGAGATGCCCTATTTGCAGATGAAGGACCTGAGGCACAGACGAGATCACACAGCTGGACAGTGCTCGAATCTTGGGGATCTGACTCTAGAACGTGTACTCTTCAATGTCTTCTGTAATGGGTGAGACAATCTGAACTCTCTTCTGCAAAATTAAATAAGACCATCACTCAAGGTTGAGGGAGTACATATGGAAGACTCCAGGGATCCCTACTCTTAATGCTTTACCTTTAGATCACAGTCTGGTGACTCTAGAAGCCTGTCAAAGGAGTCCAGCCTACCAAGAACAGACAGAATAAAGTGCGCTCCTGTGCACCAAATCCATCTGTGAGTCAGCACCCATTCCTTGTCAGCAGGGTGAGGGCTGCCCGTGGTGTGAGTATCTGGGCCCCGAGGGCTTACATCCATTCTCCAAAGCCTTATGTGCCTCGTCTTGTTCTTTTTTCCCTGTAGAAACAGAAACATCCTGGAATTGATAGACTTTGGAGTCAAATGGACCTAACTTTGGATCTTGGCTCAGCTGTTTGTCTCACATCCTTGGACGTCTAGAAATATTAAGTCCCTTTGAGTCTCAGTCCTTCACTGTAAAAAGGGAAATGATCTTGAATTCTTCAGGAGTTGTCATGAGGACAAAATCAGGTCATGTTTGCAAAAGGCTTAGCATAGCACCTGCCACACGGTAAACCCCAGCATCACATCACAGCAGCCATCCATCTAATAGAAGCTATACACACAGACTGATGTATGTAGAGGATACATATTAATAATTATGCTACTCTAAGTATTAACTTATTTAACCTCACTCTGCATCATAAGGTGTCTTCATGCCTATTTCACAGATAAAGAAGTAAAGGCACAGTTTAGCAGTTTGCTCAGTTGTAAGCGGTGACATCAAGACTCAAGCCAGGGAGTGTATCTTCCTGACCTACAGCCCTGACTACCGGAAAGCACTTGAGAAACGACAGTGAGGGGGAAAGGGTTCCCAGCTGGAGCTGCTTCTGCTCCCATGTGACACTGGGCTGTTTCTAGAGATATTTTGGTTGTTGTAAGTGAGGGAGGGGTGCTATTGGCCTGTAGTGAGCAGACAACAAGGATGCTGCTAACTATCCTACAGTGCAGGAGGCACCCCCACAACCAACAGTTACCAGACCCCAAATGTCGACAGTGTCCAGGCTGAGAAATCCTGCTATAGAGTAGAACAGGGTGACACAACCCAACCCTCCACTGCTGCAGGTGTCGGAGGAGATTGTAAGAAGCCAGGTTAAGGCTTGGCACCCACAAAAGCTATTCCTGTGCCACTGGGGCTGTAGCCAGTGTCTAGTGAGGGGCTGAGCCCAGAAGGCTGGGTCCCAGCTCTCCTATGAGCAGGCTGACCAGGCTGTTTACTGAGCCTCTCAAAGCCCTGGTGGGCTCATCTGTTCAAAGGGGGCAAGAATTCACAGGACATGATGCTCAACAAGGCAACACATGAATCCGACACCCAGCCAGTGCCTAGTCAACTGGCAGATCAGGGGTGATACTAGGGGCTTCTCAGCAGCTGGAGCCAGAACAAGGGACGGATGTCCCAGGCCAGCACCAGACACCTAAGCCAGCAGCCGCCTGGTCCCTGGAGAGTGTCGGAATAAGCACAGTCGCATGCGTGGTCAGGAGCTCCAGCCAGCTTCCCTCCCTCTAAGGCAGGCATGTCTGCAGGGCAGGGTGGAAAACAGTCTCTTTCCACACTTTTGTAGTTCTGTAAGTCCTGTATGGATTTGGTTTGACCTTATCTTCCTCTTAAGGATTCATCTGCTTAGCCCCAGCAGAAAAACCATTTAGAATGGCATACTGACGGATGCCAGTATCTACATATTCATAACAACCTTAATTCTTGTCACTCTAATGGGAAAATTAGGTAGGTAGATAACATGGATTATAATACATATATAACAGGATTTTTTTTACTATAAGTTATGCGTAATTTTATTTTTTTCAATTTAAGCCAAAATGTAAAACTGTTCTCTCTCTCTTTCTCTCTCTCTCTCTCTCTCTCTCTCTCTCATACACACACAGACACCCTCCTCATTTTTGCTCTATCTGGAAACCAAGTTTCACGCTTTCTCTCATTATTGTGAACATTACCCACCGGTTTCTAGAATTTTCCATGAGGCAAAGTCAAAATTATCTGAGTTGTGATTGTCATTTCTTCTCTCAGCAGAAAATCCAAATGTGTTTGGTAGATTTTCAAGAGTTTAGTTCTAAGGACACAAACACCTAACTATTTTTAGAATGATGTTATATTTTTAAGCAAATATTTTAATTACTAACAGGCCCCTCACCTCCTACCCTCCCACAAGACCTGCTCATGAATTTCTCATGGGTCTCCTATGAAACATGGAACAACAGCTTGGAGTTCTGATTATAAGGGATGAAAATGACTTGGTAGGAGTGTTATGTGGTTTTTTCCTGAGCCATAATAGTTTCTACATTGTTTCTGGGTTTGAGAAAACCAGATGTCAGGGCAGCTCTGCTCTGCCTTATGTTTGGGAATCTGCAAGAAGAGGGCACGGTAAGGATGGGGCAGTTTATCCCCTCCCTGCTGCCTCCTCCCTCCCTGCCTTGATCCTTCACTCCATCTCCTCTCTATTCCTCCAGTGAACCTAAAGTTCTGGTGGCCACCAGGACCTCTCGTGGGTTTTACTGGCAAATGCAGTTGAACTCCTAAAATTACATATACCAATATAATGGGAAGAATGTTGAATTGGGAGAAACTCCAGGCCTGGATTCTTGTTCTTGTTTTGTAACGAGCAAATGAAACCTTAAGTGTGCCATGTGACTTTCTGGACCTCAGTGTCCCTTTCTGTGAAATGAATAGGCAAGGGATGTTGGTGGTTATAGTAAATCTTAAATGCCCCAAGGGATTAGGCTAATGGGAAAAATGAGTGAAGTGTGCTAGGCAGAGCTTATCTTTTCTAATTGGGCTAGCTTTTATCTCCAGACAGTTCTGTTTCCAATGCTACATGGAAACGTGGGCCCAGGGACAACAAATGGTTCCATCTCTCACAAGGGAAACCTGAGACTCAAAAGCTGAGCATTCTAAGTGAAATATCTTGGCTTTTCAGATGTTGAAAATGACTGCTGGATGACTAAACATGTTAATGGGCAAAATACAGCTCCATGACTGAAAGGTTAAAGCCCTGGAACACAATTTCCTCAACAACAATGACCTAAAACAGCTCTCAACACAAGCATTCAAATATACTGCACAGATAAATCATATTCAACCATGTATAGCCAAAACAATTCTGAGGAAAGAGAATACATACAACTGGAGGTATCATATTTCCTCATTGCAAACTATATTACAAAGTTAGAGTAATCAAAACAGGATGGTTTTGGCATAAAACACACTTAGATCAGTGGAACAGAATACACAACCCAGAAATAAACCCCACACATGTAGTCAATTATTGAAAAAGGAGCCAAGAATGTACAATGGGGAAAGGATAGTCTCTTCAATAAATGGTGCTGGGAAAACTGGACAGCCGTGTGTCAAAGAATGAAATTCGACCCCTATCTTAAACCAATCACACACAAATTCAGCTCAGATGGATTAAAGGCTTGAAACCATAAGGTTTCTAGAAGAAAGCTCTTTGACATTGTTCTTTGCAATGACTTTTTTAGACTTGACACTAAAAGCAAAGGCAACAAAAGCAAAAATAAACAAGTAGGACTAAATTAGACTAAAAAACTTCTGCTGAGCAAAGAAAGGGGCTTCTCTGATAGCTCATTTGGTAAAGAATCTGCCTGCAATGCTGGAGATCCCGGTTCAATGCCTGGGTTGGGAAGATTCCCTGGAGAAGGGAAAGGCTAACCACTCCAGTATTCTGGCCTGGAGAATTCCATGGATAGCTGGAATTCTCTCTTCCATTGCTTTAAGATAGGGGTCCAGTTTCTTTGTATTCTGTATTCTGTTATTCTGTTCCATTGGTTTAAGGTAGGAGTCCAGTTTCACTCTTTTACACACGGCTGTCCAGTTTTCCCAACACTATTTATTAAAGAGACTAACCTTTCCCCATTGTACATTCTTGGCTCTTTCTTCAATAACTGACTACATGTATGTGAGGTTTATTTTTGGGTTGTGTATTCTGTTCCACTGAAGTGTGTTTTATGCCAAAACCATCCTGTTTTGATTACTATAACTTTGTAATGTAGTTTGCAATGAGGAAATGTGATACCTTCAGCTGTACAGTAAAAAAAAAAAAAAAAAAAAAAAAAAAACCACCAACAAAATGAAAAAGTAACCTACAGAAAAGGGGAAAATATTTTCAGATCACATATTTGATATGGAGTTAATATCAAGTATGCTGGAAACTCATAGCAAGGAATTCAATAGCAAAAATACCATATTACCATATATCATAATTTAAAAATGGGTAAAGGACCTGGATACCAACAGGTATATTAAAAAGGGCTCAACATCACTAATCATCAGGGAAATGCAAATTAAGAGCACAATGAGATACTACCTCAACCTGTTAGGATAGCTATTATTAGAGGTGTGTGTGCTAAGTTGTTTCAGTCATGTCCAGCTCTTTGTGACTCTATGGACTGTAGCCCACCAGGCTCCTTCGCCCAAGGGATTCTCCAGGCAAGAATACTGGAGTGGGTTGCCATTTCTTTCTACAGGGAATCTTCCTGACCCAGGGATCGGACCTGCCTCTCTTTATGTTGCCTGCACTGGCAGGAGAGTTCTTTGCCACTAGTGCCACCGATGAGGATGTGGAGAAAGGAGAACCCTTGTGTGCCGTTGGTGGGCACGTGTGCTGGCACAGTCACAACGGAAAACAGTGAGGAAGTGTACGAGAAATGGAAAGCAGAACTACTACACGATATAGCAATCTTGCTTCCAGGTATATATCCAGAGGAAGCAAAATCATTATCTGGAGAAGATATCTGTACTCCCATGCGCATTGCCGCGTTATTAGCATAGGCAAGATATGGAAACAATCTATGTGTCCATCAACAAATGAATGGATCAAGAAAATGCGACTCAGAGAAATGTATACATAAAGGAATATTTCTCAGCCTTGCAAGAGAAGGAAATCTTGAACCTTGTCATCCGCAATAACATGGAGGAAACTGAACGGCATTATGCTAAGTGAAATAAGCCATACAGAGAGTGACAACTACTGCAAATGGTATCGTTTATATGTGAATTTTAGAAAATGAAGGAAGAAGTCAAACTCACGGAAACAGAGAACAGAAAAGTAGTTGCCAGGGTCTAGGAAGTGGAGAAAAGGAAGTTGGTTAAAGGATACAAACTTTCAGCTCTAAGGTCTGAGGATGGATTGTATCACATGGTGATTGTAGTTGACAGTACTATATTGTAGAATTGAAATCTGCTAAAAGAGGAGAACCTAAATTTCTCATACATAAGCAAAAAGGTAAATATGTGAGGTGATGACTGTCAACTCAGCGAGAGAAATCCCTTCACAGTGTATATATAGATCAGATCATCATCTTGTACACTTCAAATATCTTAAAATTTTGTCAGTTATAAACTTGGTAAAGCTGAAAGAAATCACATTATTTATTCCTAAAGTAAGCACTGATGTTCACAAACTGGAGACTGTAACTAGATTCAGCTATAGAATGTGTTAATTTGCTTAGTTCATTCTATAGCTGTGATGCTCCGCAACCTTGGGTTGGGTGATGTGCACAGGAAATTACATAAATGATCTACTGCATCATGACGCATGCATATGGCTTCCTAGAGCTTTTGTCTGTCAGTTAGACAGACCTCTTTCTAACCATATCCCTGGGGAGAAAACAGGAAAAGGCAGTCATGATACCTTCATCATGGGAGTTCAAATAGATAACACAGTGAGATGGAAAGCACTCTCAATATTTACATTTTAATTGGCAGTATATATTTCAGGTCTTTATTTCCTTAGGATTTATTTTTATATATTGGGAACTAAAGTGATAGTTATTTTGCTTTTTCTAGAGTATGGCTTAAGTCACTCTCAATATGTCTCTAAAAGACTTCAATATCTTGGATTATGTTTATGAGAAATAATAAACAAAGGGAAAATATTGGGCATTGATAATCAATCAGACGATGCAGGCAGCCCTGCCCTCCAAGATTTGCTGTGCGGCTCACCAAGCTGTTGAAGAGACAGTATTGGGTTGCAAACGTCCACGATCATGCTTCTAGAAGCCAAGTCTCCCTCAACTGGTCTGAGACCTCTGTAATCTAGAGCTCACAGCCAAATGGCTCATCTTCACTTAGCTGTAGCAGGGAGGTAGCAAAAACATTTCTAAGTTAACTGGGAAAATAAACTGCTGGCACACTTTCCAAGGTATTTTGCAAAGCCAGTAACTCCTCCAACAGTGGTTCCCAAACTTTGGGATATCATGGCCCAGCTACATTTTAAAGCAAATTTACAACAGTTAACATTAAGAAAAAAATATTAAAAGAGAAATTACCATAAGACAAAACAAAATAAAAAGCACACCAAGGAAGGCCTAGCAACCAGATTCCATCTATCCTAAAGTTGCACACACACACACACACACACACACACACACACACACGACATGTCAACACTAACCTAGTAGAAAGAACATACTCTCAAAATACCAACAATCCCTTGAATTGAATACGATTAACTTTCTTAAAAACTTACCACATTATCCTGACTTTTTTCCCCTTGTTGGCAGTTCTGGGTACCCTTTACCAGAGTGGAGGAACTACTGTGTTACTCGCTCTGGCAGTCTGTAACTCTATACTCCCTAACACAAGACACAGTGCTGTACCAGCACAGAACATTTCTCACGAATATAGCAGAATATCTTTTGAAAAAAATTTTCTTTTGCCTTTTAACCCAGATAGCCTGTAGGAACTCCACAGAGGACTTGATTTAATGAATAAATGTGTCTTGCCCTAAATTCTCTGCTCTGGGGGCTTGAGGATGGAAACCAGGCAGAATTTTGATACGGATTCTCACTTAGAGACTAACCAGCGCTCCAGAATCCAAATAAGAGGGTGGTGGAGCGCACCTTACGGAGGTCCCGCATGCTGGAGGGAGGGAGGCAGTGAACGTTACCTTTGGAACGCACACTGCGGGCTCAGACAGGCGCGGGTACGTGTAGGAGCTGTAGGAGTGTCCTTGGGGGTGGGTTTTAAATGCACTTTCTCCGAAGGGCATCATGGGCTCCTGGAGCCCGGAGCCTGACCGGGACCTCTGCCGCATGGCGGGCTGAGGGCTCGTCGGACACAGGTGCGATGACTTGGGCCTCCTGTCATAGTCATCCAGGCTCGGTCCCCATTCACTTTCGCTGTACGCCAGGCTCTCCTTTGAGCACCCACTGGTCCCTGCAGTTCTAGAAGGCATGAACTGGAATGGATAATCCAGAGGGGAGCTGCCCGAGGCTCTCTGGAAGCCCCACTTGAGGTCACTGTACTCGCTGGGTTTGCTCAGTGAGTCCAAGTGTGCGTGATAATCTGCAGGAAACCGGGCTCTGTCGGACTGCAAAGGCTGCATCTCAGGATAATAGGCCTCCCCGTGTTGCATCTTCAATACGTGCCCATTTTGCCTGGCAGAGTGGCTGCCTTTATAAAACGGCTCCAGATCATCTCCATAGAGACTCTTTTCTCTGTACTTTTCAGATGCATAGTCAGCAGTGGTGTCAGATTCGCTGGAATACTGCGAGAAGGTGAGAAAGCCGTTTTCTTCTCGATGGCCTGGACCACGGCTGGAGGCTCCCTGGTCTGGGGTGGGTGGGCTTTCCTTCCTCAGGGAGTTGGAGCGGGTCACGGAGATGTTGTCAAAATCCTCCAGCAGGCCGTTGATGGAGGTCTCCTTGCAGGGTTTGTTTCCTCTAACGATTGTCTGGGAATAATAAAGGGAACACTGTTTAAAGAAAACATTTCACACTTTCAAACTGATGGAAGAATCCTATCCTGATTCCGTCCAGTTTAAACCACAGAGGAAAATAGGCCCCAGGGGCATTTCATTAAAAAACGATAAAGAAAAAAGCCTGTTGGTTGTTTGATTTCTTGACTAGTGAAATAAATCAAATATTAAACAGTAGTCTCAAACTGCAAATTCTTCCTTACCTGTCTCAATAGAAATATCAAATATCAAAAAGCCATTTAGAAGGCTATTTATAGGGTATCACTCTTTTATGTGCCAGTGAATTGCTTCTTCACTAAACTCTAGCTATCTAACAATAAGCTGATGATTATAATTTTAAGGTCATAACTCTTTGCGTATAAAACTATACTTACTATCTTTTTACATTCATTATCCAGATTACTTCCAAAATTAAAACAATTGTTACTTAAACAGTAACATACTTAGAAAGAGGTGCACATTTTTTTTAACCTTTTTATGAAAGATACACAATAATTGAAGCGATCAGATTTCATAGAATAGGAAACTTTCTAAGCTGTAAATAGGGAATTGCATGAAGATTACTTGTATGATTTAATTTGTGATCAAACGTGATATAACTGTAATGGTTTCTTGACTGTAGGTGTATCATCAGTATCATCATTGCCAAACTTTGCATGGCTTGGTAATGATGTGGTAGTACCTGAACCTTAGTGACAAACTGCCAAGCCCAAATGTTCCCTTTAATGAACCTAAATAACACCAGGATGAATGGCAGGAGCGGAAAGAAATCAGAAACTACTTACAAAGCTAGTCAGCTGCACCTTGATAATGACAAGGTTTTCAGTAGAATATGACAAGGGTGGATAAAAGAGCAAAGTGTGACTTCAGACTTCCAGGGATGTGAGAGGAAAAGACCGTGGCGGAAGTAGCAAGGAGTTCAAAGCCATCTCAGTTAGTACAAGAGATTTCAAACTGGAAGAAAAAGTCAAAGTCCTCCTAGACCTGTGTTTATAGATCAGTGCTTCTCCAACTACCACAGTGAAAGACAAGTTGTTTTTTTTTCCACCTCAGTCAGTCCTGGACTTAAGCCTTGGTCTTCACCTTTTCTTTTAAGTAAATGTTTAAGTCTGGAATACTTTCAGATTAACACAGAACCTGCAAAAAGAGGTCTCATATATGTCTCATTAGTCCCAATGTTTTTTATTAATCACATTTTTAAATTTAAACTTTCTATTTTATATTGGAGTATAGTTGATTACCAATGTTCTGATGGCTTCAGGTGCATAGCAAAGTGACCCAGCCATACATACAGATGTATCCATTCTCCACTGAAACTTCAGCGAAGTTGCTAGTGCCATTGTTAACATCTTGCAATACTACAGTTTATGTAGATTTCATTAGATTTTTTTCTTAGTGTTTCAGAGTCCTATCCAGTCTACCTCACTACCTTTATTTGTCATGTCTCCTTAGACATGAGATAATTCTCAGACTTTCCTTGATGACCTTGACAATTTTAACGAGCACTTGTCAGCTATTGTGCAGAATGTCCCTCAACTGGGTGTATCTGGTATTTTTGTCATGTTTAAACTGAGGTTATTGGTTTACGGAAGGAAGATCACAGAGTAATATACCAATTTCATTACATCATATCCAGGATACACACTATCAGCATGGCTATCGATGATGATATTGACCTTGATCACCTGGCCATGGTAATAGTTGCCAAGTTTTCACACTGTGAAGTTTTGCTTCCTTCCTTCTCCCCTCTCACTGCACTCTTTGGAAGCAAGTCACTAAGTGCAGTCCATACTCAAGCGGTGTCCAGTCAAGATCTACCTTCCTGGTGGGGTGTATCTACATAAAGTACTTGGAATTCTTTTGCATAGGACACTTGCCCACTTTCCCTATTTATTTATTTTTAGTTTTATATCATTTATGTGAATCAGTAGGGATAGAATCATGACTTTGATAGAAAGTGAAGAGGAAGTAAAGAGTTTTTTGATGAGGGTGAAAGAGGAGAGTGTAAAAGCTGGCTTCAAACTCAACATTTAAAAAACTAAGATATAGCATCTGGTTCCATCACTTCATGGCAAATACATGGGGAAAAAGTGGAAACAGTGACAGATTTTATTTTCTTTGGCTCCAGAATCACGGTGGACAGTGACTGCAGCCATGAAATTAAAAGATGCTTGCTCCTTGGAAGGAAAGCTATGACAAACCTAGACAGTGTATTAAAAAGCAGGGACATCACTTTGCCAACCATGGTCTGTATACAGTCAGAGCTATGGTTTTTTTCAGTAGTCATATACCATGTGAGAATTAGGCCATAAGAAAGGCTGAGCACCAAAGAATTGATGCTTTTGAACTGTGGAGCTGCAGAAGACTCTTTAAGAGTCCCTTGGACTGCAAGGAGATCCAACCAGTCCATCCTAAAGTAAGTCAACCTTGAATACTCATTGGAAAGGCTGTTGTTGAAGATGAAGCTCCAATACTTTGGCCACCTGATGCGAACAGCCAACTCATTGAATAATACCCTGATGCTGGGAAAGACTGAAGGCAAAAGGAGAAGGGGGCAGCAGAGGATAAGATCGTTAAATAGCATCACTGACTCAATGGACATGAATTTGAGCTAATTCTGAGACAGTGAAGGATAGAGAAGCCTGGCATGCTGCAGTCCGTGGGGTCTCAAAGAGCTGGACACAACTTAGCAACTGAATAATACTTTGGGTTATAATTCAATACAGGCATACTTCATTTTTATTGTGCTTTGCAGATTTCTTTCCTTTTTTTTTTTTTTTAACAAATTGAAGGTTTATGGCAACCCTGCCTCAAGCAAGTCTACTGGCACCATTTTTCCAACAGCATTTTCTCACTTCTTGCCTTTGTGTTACATTCTGGTAATTCTCGAAATATTTCAAACTCTCCACCAGCAAAAAAGATTATAATTCACTGATAGCTCAGATGATCATTAGCATTTTTCAGCCATAAAGTATTTTAAAATTAAAATACTTTTAGACATAATTGTTTTTAGATATAATGCTATTGTACACTCAATAGGCTACAGTATAGCATAAACATCATTTTTATATGCACTGGGAAATCAACAAATGTGTAGGTCTTGACTTACTGCAGTATTTGCTTTATCGTCGTGGTCTGGAGTTGAACTTGCAATATCTCTGAAGTTTACCTGTACTTTGTTGTTTTGTTGCTCAAACTGTTTCAGCTTTGGTTATTAAGAGTTCTTTGAGACTGGCTGCTGTGCCCCTATGACAAGGCCCAATTCTTTTATTTTTCGATCACTTGCTTACTTTCTGGCACTCTGACAGTGCCAGAAAGTACCTGAAACACCCTGAGCTTAGCTTGTATTTTCTCTGCCCCTGCCCTAAAATCAGCCATTTCTCCATGGTGCCCTGGCCCCTTTTAGTGGAGGGTGCTATTAGAAGCCAGTGTCTGGCTGCTGGGTGTGCACACTGCTACCGGGCTGGCACTGCCTCCAAGCCCCTTCAGTGATGAGAGCCATGGAACCGTCACATGTAAAGTGGCCCATGTACACACACATGTCTATAATTCTACCCGTTCATCTCTGTCTGTAGCAAACTTAACACGAGTTCAGATGGATGTCTCTGAATCCAATCTAGCACCATGCGGTTATTCTAGTTTTCCCCTTATTATTTACTTCTCAGATGCCCCTGGAAATGTAGACGGTGATGGAGGGTGTGAGGGATTAAAAAGCAGTTTTAAAACACACTGATACTCTCATTAAACAGACTGCCTTTGGGTGGACACAAATGTGCAAATAGAAAATGTATTTAGAATGTTTAAATACAACTCATCAGTGAAGGTAAGTTAAAAGGTGAAGGTTATTATTTTCTCCCATTCTGAAGGCTGTCTTTTCACCTTGCTTATAGTTTCCTTCATTATGCAAAAGCTTTTAAGCTTAATTATGTCCCATCTGTTTATTTTTGCTTTTATTTCCATTACTCTGGGAGGTGGGTCATAGAGGATCCTGCTGTGATTTATGTCAGAGAGTGTTCTGCCTATGTTTTCCTCTAGGAGTTTTATAGTTTCTGGTCTTGCGTTTAGATCTGTAATCCATTTTGAGTTTGTTTTTGTGTATGGTGTTAGAAAGTGTTCTAGTTTCATTCTTTTACAAATGGTAGGCCAGTTTTCCCAGCACTACTTGTTAAACAGATTGTCTTTTCTCCATTGTCTATTTTTGCCTCCTTTGTCAAAGATAAGGTGTCCATAGATGCATGGATTTATCTCTGGGCTTTCTATTTGTCCAGTTCAGGTTTGATGCATGAGACAGGGTGCTCAGGGCTGGTGCACTGGGATGACCCTGAGGTATGGGATGGGGAGGGAGGTGGGGGGTGTTCAGGATGGGGACACATGTACACCCATGGCAGATTCATATCAATGTATGGCGAAAACCACTACAATATTGTAAAGTAATTAGCCTCCAATTAAAATAAATAAATAAATTAAAAAGATATATACCTAGAAAGGCAATAGTGGCAATAAAATGGACTATAGCTGCCAAAAAAAAAAAAAGGTGAAGGTTATAGAGTAAAGGAAAGATCAGAGAAAAACAAATGAAAAATCTTGGAAAGTTTTCAGGAAGAGGAGAATTTGTAAGCTAGGTCCAAGAGAGAACAACATGTGTAAACTGTCACTTACTGAGTGACCGAGTGACTTACTGAGTGACTGTCACTTACTGAGATGACCAGGATGTGTTACAGTGCCACATATATAAGGCTATCAGGATGCAGTGTGACCACAGGAGAAACACTCCCTGCTCAAACTTGCATCACAATCACTTGCCTCTGGAATTTATACACAGAAAACCTGTTGGTTCATCTTCAGCAAATTAATAAATGACTATATTGAGTGCTAGACTTGGAAATTCCCTACCAGGACACAGATATTTAGAAGAATATTTTCTTCTTCTTCTTCTTCTTAAGAAAAGAAGAAGAAGAAGAGGAAGGAGAAGAAGAGGAAGGGGAAGAAGAAGGAGGAGAAGGAGAAGGAGAAGAAGAAGGAGGAGAAGGAGAAGGAGAAGAAGAAGAAGAAGAGGAAGGGGAAGAAGGAGAAGGAGAAGGAGAAGGAGAAGGAGAAGGAGAAGGAGAAGGAGGAGAAGGAGAAGGAGAAGGAGAAGGAGAAGGAGAAGGAGAAGGAGAAGGAGAAGAAGAAGAAGAAGAAGAAGAAGAGCCTTCTCTGTATGATGTGACTCCTTTAAGATCAGAACATTATTGAACACTTCCTTTGAAATTGCTGGGTCCTCAAATCTCACTATTTCCCCACCAATACCCTTACAAGCTAATTAATGATTTGAGTGGGCAGACTTGAAATTAACTCCAGTTCTGGAGAATACTGAAAGAAAAGAATGTAATTGACAAAAAGAAGCATCTATCTTATCCATCCATCCAGCCATCCATCCACCTCTCCGCCCATTCTTCCACCTATCTGGAGAGTGATATCTATAGATAGGTATAATAGATATCTGTAATATCTAAATCTATGCTATCTGTAAGGATTTTTTTTTTAAGTGATTACTGAGCAACTGAACTGAACTGAAAGCAATAACATAATTTGGGATAGATTTTTCTCTCATTAGTTGTGCTATAAAAATCTTACATTTGAAAAAGTAAAAACCAAACCATGACAAACAACTATTCCACAGTTTTTTTTTATTGCTCAGTATGTGTAGATTAGATTTTTGTGGGAATTAGAGGGTCACCGTTTCAGCATACAGATTAATCTATGGCCTTAGAATTGGAAAGTCCACTGTTTCTGTGCATTCGTCATTAAATGGCTGAAGTATGTTCAGTTTACATGCAAAATTATAGTGTGAATCCAATAAACAGAATTCTATGCATTTATTAATATGGAAAAAGAAATATTAATATTGCTATGAGCTAAATGCTAATTAAAAGAAAAAACAAAAGACTATTCACTGAGTAGACCATTCAGGTATGACCTAAATCAAATCACTTATGATTATACAGTAGAAGGGAGAAATAGATTTAAGGGACTAGATCTGATAGAGTGCCTGATGACCTGCGGACAGAGGTTCATGACATTGTACAGGACACAGGGATCAAGACTATCCCTGAGAAAAAGAAATGCAAAAAAGCAAACTGGCTGTCTGAGGAGGCCTTACAACAACTGTGAAAAGAAGAGAAGTGAAAAGCAAAGGCAAAAAGGAAAGATATACCCATTTAAATGCAGAGTTCCAAAGAACAGAAATGGAGAGATAAGAAAGACTTCCTCAGCGATCAATGCAAAGTAAAAGAGGAAAACAATAGAATAGGAAAGACTAAGGATCTCTTCAAGAAAATTAGAGCTACCAAGGGAACATTTCATGCAAAGATGGGCTCAAAAAAGGACAGATATGGTATGGACCTAACAGAAGCAGAAGATATTAAGAGGAGGTGGCAAGAATATACAGATGAACTATACAAAAAAGAGCTTCACGACCCAGATAATCATGATGGTGTGATCACTCACCTAAAGCCAGACATCCTGGAATGTAAAGTCAAGTGGGCCTTAGGAAGTATCACTATGAGCAAAGCTAGTGGAGGTGATGGAATGCCAGTTGAGCTATTTCAAATCCTAAAAGATGATGCTGTCAAAGTGCTGCACTCAATATGTCAGCAAATTTGGAAAACTCAGCAGTGGCCATGGACTGGAAAAAGTCAGTTTTCATTCCAATCCTAAAGAAAGGGAATGGCAAAGAATGCTCAAACTACCACACAGTTGCGCTCATCTCACATGCTAGTAAAGTAATGATCAAAATTCTCCAAGTCAGGTTTCAGCAATATGTGATAAATGAACTTCCAGATGTTCAAGCTGGTGTTAGAAAAGGCAGAGGAACTAGAGATCAAATTGCCAACATTCACTGGAACATCAAAAAAGCAAGAGAGTTCCAGAAAAACATCTATTTCTGATTTATTGACTATTCCAAAGCCTTTGACTGTGTGGATCACAATAAACTGTGGAAAATTCTGAAAGAGATGGGAATACCTGACCACTTGACCTGCCTCTTGAGAAATCTGTATGCAGGCCATGAAGCAACAGTTAGAACTGGACATGAAACAACAGACTGGTTCCAAATAGGGAAAGGAGTACGTCAAGGTTGTATATTGTCACCCTGCTTATTTAACTTAAATGCAGAGTACATTATGTGAAATGCTGGGCTGGAATAAGTACAAGCTGGAATCAAGATTGCTGGGAGAAATATCAATAACCTCAGATATGCAGATGATACCACCCTTATGGCAGAAGGTGAAGAAGAACTAAAGAGCCTCTTGATGAAAGTGAAAGCAGAGAGTGAAAAAGTTGGCTTAAAGTTCAACATTCAGAAAACTAAGATCATGGCATTCAGTCCCATCGCTTCATGGGAAATAGATGGGGAAACAGTGGAAACAGTGGCAGACTTTATTTTCTGGGGTTCCAAAATCACTGCAGATGGTGACTGCAGTCATGAAATTAAAGGATGCTTACTCCTTGGAAGGAAAGTTATGACCAACCTAGACAGCATATTAAAAAGCAGAGACATTACTTTGTCAACAAAGGTCCATCTAGTCAAGGCTATGGTTTTTAACAGTGGTCATGTATGGATGTGAGAGTTGGACTATAAAGAAAGCTGAGTGCAGAAGAATTGATGCTTTTGAGCTGTGGTGTTGGAGAAGACTCTTGAGAGTCCCTTGGATGTCAGGGAATGTTTAACAGGAGGATTCCTATGTGCTGTTTCTCCTAAGTTCTCTGTTCCTTATCAGTTCCTATTCCGAGAACGAGTAGAGCTGCATGCAGCTCTCAGGACTGAGATCATGAGAAACGTTCTCTGCTTGGATTCCTTTCAGTAACTCCCTTCAGTGACTCTTTTCAGCGTCAGTGGCCTTGTATGTATTAGACTATCCATACTGCGGCTATTGATAAAATTTCATCCTGTGTAATAGCTGAGTAATCATCTTACTAAAGATATATAAGCCTGCATTTCTGCTAATAAAATACGTTTGCTCCATCAGAGCTTGGGTCCCCGTGTCTTTCTTTCTCTCTCTCTCTCTTCCTCCCTCTGGCTCTCTCTTTCATTTTCTTATCGTCTACTCCAGACCACCAGGTTTTGGTCCATTAAAGGACCCCAACACTTGGACTGCAAGGAGATCCAACCAGTCCATCCTAAAGGAGATCAATCCTGAAATTCATTTGGAAGGACTGATGCTGAAGCTGAAACTCCAATATTTTGGCCACCTGATGCAGAGAGCTGACTCATTGGAAAAGACCCTGAAGCTGGGAAAGACTGAAGGCAGGAGGAGAAGGGGACAACAGAGGATGAGATGGTTAGATGGCACCACCGACTCAATGGTCATGAGTTTGGGTAAACTGTGGGAGTTGGTGATGGACAGGGAGGCCTGGAGTGGTGCAGTTCATGGGGTCAAAAAGAGTCGGACACGACTGAGCGACTGAACTGTACTGAAGAAATATATATTTTTTAAAAACCAAGTAGCACATATTTATTATCCCTGTTTTGAATCTTAGGCTCAAACCACTTGTCAGCCTTGTGATATTGGGCAAGTTAGTTTACCTTATAACCTTTTAAGTCACAGTTTCTTAATTCATAGAATGGCAAGAATAAATCCTTGCCTCATAGGGTTAATGTGATGATTTAATGAAACAACATGTGTGGAGCAGTTGGCATGATTCCTGGCATATAGTAAGTACTAATAAAGGTAGTTACATCACTGTTTTATGGGTAGAATTTACTTTTAAATTAGGCTGAAAATAATTTAGGAAAAAAAGAAGCTGCAAACAACATATAGAAGAAATAAATCTCAGCTTTGTATACTTGGATAAAAAGGATAATCGATGTAGCAGACTTTAATAAGCTGTCAATTATGAATGTCTTGAATCTAAACTGGACAGCATATTCAAAAGCAGGGACAGTACCTTGCCAACAAAGGTCCGTCTAGTCAAGGCTATGGTTTTCCCAGTGGTCATGTATGGATGTGAGAGTTGGACTGTGAAGAAATCTGAGCACTGAAGAATTGATGCTTTTGAACTGTGGTGTTGGAGAAGACTCTTGAGAATCCCATGGACTGCAAGGAGATCCAACCAGTCCATTCTGAAGGAGATCAGCCCTGGGATTTCTTTGGAGGGAATGATGCTGAAGCTGAAACTCCAGTACTTTTTCCACCTCATGCGAAGAGTTGACTCATTGGAAAAGACTCTGATGCTGGGAGGGATTGGGGGCAGGAGGAGAAGGGGATGACAGAGGATGAAATGGCTGGATGGCATCATTGACTCAATGGACGTGAGTCTGAGTGAACTCCAAGAGTTGGTGATGGACAGGGAGGCCTGGTGTGCTGTGATTCATGGGGTCGCAAAGAGCCAGACACGACTGAGCAACTGAACTGAACTGAACTGAAGGGTGGTTTGTTTTCAGACCAGTGTTTTTCAAAGGTTACGGTGTACTCAAATCACCAAAACCGCTGTTAAAGAAGATTATGACTTAGCAGGTCTGAGGAGGGGTCTGAGACTCTGGATCTCAAATGCTGCTGCTGCTGCTGCTAGTCTGTGGTTCTTGCTGTCTACTTGTAATAGAGAAGAACGAATCTGACTCCTTGTCGGTCTTTTACTTTAAGCCTCTGTGCTCTGTTGCCTGTGCTTAGTCATGCTGGCTCTGCACCTTCTTAAAAGAATGTTGCCTGTAGCCAGAAATACACAGGACAACCCACTCTGGAGGCTTTGACCTTTAAAAGTATAACACTCTTCTATTTATATAGAGATAAAAAGTTGCAGAACAGAGAATAACATTTGTCTTATGGAGGCTTTTAGGAATATCATGACCTGACCTACCTGGACAAGAAGTTTGCAACAATCGACCACACCCCCTCCCCTTTCAATATACAAGAAGCCTGAACTCTGATTGGGTAAAATGTTGCTTTGGGACACTAGTTCATCATCTTCTCTGCTTGCTGGATTTCTGAATAAAGTCATTATTCTTCTTCCAAACAACCGGTCTCCTGATTTATTGGCCTGTTGTGTGGCAAGCAGAACTGAGTTTGGACTTGGTGACATACACATGGCATTATGTATTTTCCAGATTCTCCTATAATCAGAGTTACTTTTATAAAAATAAAAGTTAGACTGATATATGCTTTTCAGTATAATAGGATTCAGAAATATATATATATACTATTAAATATATAATGCATATTTTATTATATATAGCATTTAATAATAAAATAGCATTTTTATTATTATATATAGCATAGTGTTAAATATATCATATATATTAATATATAAGTAATGTTAGCTATGTACATATTGTGTACATTTTTTGATGTTGTGGTTGGTTATTGCTATCGTTGGTCAATATTTCTGCTTTTCCTATGAAGTGAAATATTTATGTTTAACCGAAATGAAGACTTTAATAGATCTTAACATTTGAGAAAATATTCAATAATATCATTATCTTACCATAAAATTCCAAGCCTTGGAGTTATTGATACATAAAAGCTGAGTACCACAGAAATGAAGGTGTGGTTGCAAATATTTGGAAAGAAGAAATTTTCATCTATAGTAAAAACAAACGAAACTCCAAGAACTGAAAGCACAGTCTACTTGAGGCATTTTCTTGGATCTCCTTTATAGCATTTGAAAATGTTTACTGATGGTATACACGAATCCCTCTTAATTTTCTTTCCTTCAGTGAAAACTATTAAATCAGTGTTAACAAGAAGGGGCTAACAAAATGTCAACATTAAAAATAAATTGCTGACTCATCCTCCAATTTTTTTTTTTTAAAGAAGGGTATAATAACTTTATTTAATCAGAAAAAAAAACATTTAACCTGAGGCAATCTGTGTTTCCATGACATGGGTTTCACTTTAAAGGACTCCTAATTGGCAAAGGGATGATAATGAAATCCAAACATGCAGAATTTTACAACACAGCTTAACCAGGCTTCAAATGATAATAACTACTATTTATTACTTTCAGCATCTGATGTTTATGAAAGCAAGATTGTGCAGTTTTGCAGAGATCAATAATACAATAACTGCAAGAGTACCAGTAAATCTCATGCTGCAGACCAGTCAGGCATTAAAAATCAATGCAACCCAATCTACTTGAGTTTGACACCATGGTTCTCATTGTCTCTCCTCTGTGCCTGGACCAGCTCGCCATCAGCTCTGGCTCTCAGTGACAGGGGCCATATTTCATGGTCCTTCTTTCTGAGGCTGCTGGCCGGTGATAAGCTATAATGGATCTGTCCCTAAGAACAGCTGTCTCCCCTTGATCCCAGGAAGAGAAGAAAAAGTGCCTCTGCTCTCACAAACTGTATTAATCCTGACAATAATAAAGTGTGTAATTAACAGCTTTGCCCTAATAAGACCTCACATTTCTTTTCAAAACAATGACTTTTATTCTCCTCGAGAATGTGTTTCATTTTGTCTTTCTGGTAAACACTTCTCAGGAGGTCAATAAGCTAGACAGTCCTCTGAGTCGAGGAATAAGCCAGGACTTCTTAAAAAATAACTGACTTTCAAACAATCCATCTAAACTTATACCCTCTTTGCAGAGAACCAATTCCCTTTTTTTTCACTAAGGAATATGGCTAGAAACAGCTGGGTACATAATCCCAACAAACAAACAGATCTAATATACTTTCATCCTTATGGGAAGAAATGTTGGCTTTTTTTTTTTTTAACATCAAAAGAACTCAGATCTTTTAACTTCTTTCAGTTTTCTACACATACTTTTTTTTGGTAACCACAGAGAGTGAGGCTAATTAGGTGAGTTAGTCGAGAATCACATACTCCTGCAAAATATGAGAATGAGGGCAGGGTATCTCAGAATGGAGGAGGTGTTGAGGGTTTCTAACCATTAAAGCCATTTTAAATGAATTATACAACAGTCTTAATCATGCAAAATCCAAATAAACAAATTCCTTTACTAAAAATATTATGTTCAACAGAAAATTAAAAAAATTAACAGAGTGCATCTAAGGAAGGTTCTGTGAATTTTGTAGAGATCAAGATTTGATCATTAGAGTAATTGGATTTTCTCTGCCTTTGAAAGCGCAATAAATCTGACACATTTAGTCATCAGTTCATACAAGGATAACCCCCAAAGGTGATTTCCTATTTATTGTTAACTTGGCAAAACAAATGTATAGTTTATAGCCCTAGTTTTTGCTGCTTGCAACATGCAGGGCAGCCAGGCTAAAGTCAACTGAAGTCGGTTTGCCCAGAGTTAATAGTTAGAAGGGTTTTATGTTTGTATTTAAGACAGTTTGAGACTTTGAGTACCATAGTTGAGAACTTTACTGCTATTTGCTAGCCATTTTTTGGTTCTAGTGTCTAGGTAGCAGTTTAGTTTATGGAAGTATCTCTGCTCATTAATTTATGCATTGAATTGAACAAAAAATTATTTCTAGGTACAGGGAGCACTTGGAGATTAATGAGACAATATTCCACAGCCTATTTCTTGAGCAAGAGATGTGAGAATTGAGCATCATTTTCTTTAAGTTCTCCATGCTCTATATTCTCATCTTAGCTTGGTTTCCTGACACACAGAGCTGAGACAATGACCAGCATGTGAGCACTTTATTTTGGAAAGTGAGGTGAAGGAATAGCGTGGTGAGTAAACAGGGAAAGGGGTAAGACATGCTTTCAAGCTGGTTGTCTGTGGAGTGTTAGGGCTCAATTCTCAGCAGTAAAAAACCACCAGGTTCAAAAGCAGAGGTAAGTGGTTCAACTGAGTTGGCGGTAGTATGCCTTAGCAATGGCCGGAGGAAGAAAGGTTGGCCTAAAAGCTGTGAGATGGGACAAAAGAGGTGTTCAGTACCCTTTTTTAAGAAAAATATTTCACAGTAAAAATTTAAGGACTTCCCTGGCAGTCCAGCGGTTAAGACTCCATGTTGCCACTGAAGGATACACAGGTTTGATCCCTGGTAGGTGAACTAAGATTCCGCATGCCATGTGGCACAGCCAGAAAAGAAAATTAAAAAAATTTGAAAATAAAAGTTTGTAAATAAATTTCAAATAAAGGTGGAGTCCTCTTCTCAAAAACCAATGAGCTTGGATATTGGTATTCTTGATTAATGTGGTATTAACAGACATGCTAGGTAACCACCAAAGATACAGGCTCCCTTTCCGCAGGGTGACCTTACTGTTGCAAGGCTGTCCCCAACCAGGGGCCACATTTCCCAGCATCCTTTGCACCTAATGGACCATCAGACCAACTGTCACCCATGGGACATGAGCAGGTTTTGATGTGTGCCCGTCTAAGCCATATTTACAAACAAATATCTTTTCTTCTCTTTATTTTCTTGTCTGTCAGGTGGACAGAGAAGATCTAACAGGATACTCTCAGAAGTTGCCAGGAGATGCCAGAGCCACATGATGGAACCTACAATGCCCAGTGAGCACGTGCTTTGTCAGGCTCTGGACAGAAAGTTGCACACTGTATAAGTTCAGTCCAGTTCAGTCGCTCAGTCATGTCCGACTCTTTACGACCCCATGGACTGCAGCACGCCAGGCTTCCCTGTCCATCTCCAACTCCTGGAGCCTACTTAAACTCATGTCCATCGAACTGGTGATGCCATTCAACCATCTCACCCTTTATTGTCCCCTTTCCCTACTGCTTTTAATCTTTCCCAGCATCAGGGTCTTCTTTTCCAATGAGTCGGCTCTTCGCATCAGGTGGCCAAAGTGTTGGAGTTTCAGCTTCAGCATCAGTCCTTCCAATGAATATTCAGGACTGATTTCCTTTAGGAAGGACTGGTTAGATCTCCTTGCAGTCCAAGGGACTCTCAAGAGTCTTCTCCAATACCACAGCTCAAAAGCATCAATTCTTTGGTGCTTAGCTTTCTTTATAGTCCAACTCTCACATGCATACATGACTACTGGAAAAAACATAGCTTTGACTATACGGACCTTTGTTGGTAATGTCTCTGCTTTTTAATATGTTGTCTAGGTTGGTCATAGCTTTTCTTTCAAGGAGCAAACGTCTTTTCATTTCATGGCTGCAGTCACCATCTGCAGTGATTTTGGAGCCCAAGAAAATAAAGTCTGTCACGGTTTCACTGATTCCCGATCTATTTGCCATGAAGTGATGGGACCCAATGCCATGACATTAGTTTTCTGAATGTTGAGTTTTAAGTCAACTTTTTCACCCTCCTCTTTCACTTTCATCAAGAGCTTGCAAAACTGTTAGCTTGCAGACTCTAATTCAGCAGGTCTTATATTGGGCACAAAATCCTGACTTTCGAACAAGCTCTTCAGTAAGGCTGATGGTCTGAAAGACAATTTTAAGTTGCAAAGTCCTAAAGAACAGATCAAGTTTCTTAGATGACTGAGCTGAGGTCTGTATATTCTAAGAAAAATGATATCACCACTATATCGTAGAGAGAGTGTGGGAGACGAGTTCAGCAACCTGGGTTCTAATTCAAATTCTGTCATGGGCAATTATGAAGCCTTTGTCAAGCTACTTTACTTTGCTGGGTCTACCATTCCCTTTGTGCTGAGATTTGCCTGGCTCCCTTCCAGCTCAAAAAATTTCTGTTGCTTTGAAGACTCTCTCCACATTCCAGCTGCTCTCAAGAGTTACAGCTAATACAAAGCACCAAGTTTGCAAAGGAATTGCCTTGATTGAAAAATAACCTGACAGATGCTTAATGTCTCGGAGAGAAAATTATGTGTGCTAACAGTGAGTATGTATACTTCCCTACACGTTTAAATTCCTAGAATAGGCACTGACCCTCTATTTTAAACAACTCCTAGGTTAGATACATGAGCCCCAAACCATTTGGTGTCCTGACACGTTCTGTATCAACAATGTCAGATTGTGGTAGGTTGATGCACAATGATACTAATTCTCCTCTCCTGGATGTACCAAGTCCTTTTCAATGTGACTCGGCAGTTCCTCCCATCAGAAGATGGCATCTGTTTCTCTGCCTGTTTGGCCACATGACTTGCTCTGGCCAAAAGGGTGCAGAGAAAGTGATGTTATGCCTATGCAAGCCTATATGTCTAGAGGCTGTGCAGCTTTGGACCCTGTCCACTTACCATGAGAACAAGCCTGAGATAGCCTGGGGAATGAGACTTATGGAGCAAAGATGGGTGATCCCAGCTGAGGGCATCCTAGGCCAGCCAGCCTACAGCCCACTCAACTGCATGGGTAAACCCAGATGAGACCGGAAGACCTGCCAGCTGAGCACAGCTCAAACTGCCAGCTTGCAGAATTGTGAGGAACAACAAATGCTTGCTGTTCTTAGCTCTTAAAAAAACTCATAAAATATAAAATTTACCATTTTAACCATGTTTAAGTGTATAATTCAGTGGTATTAGCTACATTCACATTGTTATACAACCATCACGACTATGCATTTCCAGAATTTTTTCATCATCCCAAACTGAGACTGTGCCCCTTAAAAAACAACTCCTCGCCTGCCTCCCCCAGTCTCTGGTAACTTGGAATCTACCTTCTGTCTCCACAAGCTCACCTATTCTTTGTCTCTCATATAACTGGAATTAGATGATATTTGTCTGTTTGTGTCCGGCTTATTTCACTTAGCATGATGATTTCAAGGCTCATGTTGTAGCATGTGTCAGGGTTTCATTTTTTAAGGCTGAATAATATTCTATTATACATATATACCATTTTGCTTATCCATCCACCTATTGATGGATCACCTTTTGGCTTTCAAATAATGCTATTGTGAACGTCAGTGTATAAATATCTGAGTTCCTACTTTGAATATCTTTGAGGGTATATAACAATAAGAATCTATAGTCTTTCCCATTCTATTGTTTTCCTCTATTTCTTTAAATTGATTGCTGAGGAAGGCTTTCTTATCTCTCTTTGCTATTCTTTGGAACTCTGCACTCAAATGGGTATATATTTCCTTTTCTCCTTTGCTTTTAGCTTCTCTTCTTTTCTCACCTATTTGTAAGGCCTCATCAGACAGCCATTTTGCCTTTTTGCAAATAAAAATTTTCAAGAAAATTAGACATACCAAGGGAACATTTCATGGAAAGACGAGCACAATAAAAGACAGAAATGGTCTGGACCTGACAGAAGCAGAAGACATTAAGAAGAGGTGGCGAGAATACACAGAAGACCTGTACAAAAAGGATCTTGGTGACCCAGATAACCACGATGGTGTGATCACTCACCTAGAGCCAGACATCCTGGAATGCGAAGTCAAGTGGGCCTTAGGAAGCATCACTAAGAATAAAGCTAGTGGAGGTGATGGAATTCCAGTTGAACTATTTCAAATCTTAAAAGATGCTGCTGTGAAAGTGCTGTATTCAATATGCCAGCAAATCTGGAAAACTCAGCAGTGGCCACAGGACTGGAAAAGGTCAGTTTTCATTCCAATCCCAAAGAAACACAATGCCAAAGAATGTTCAAAATACCACATAATTGCACTCATCTCACATGCTAGCAAAGTAATGCTCAAAATTCTCCAAGCCAGGCTTCAATAGTACATGTACTATGAACTTCCAGATGTTGAAGCTAGATTTAGAAAAGGCAGAGGAACCAGAGGTTAAATTCCCAACATCTGCTGGATCATCAAAAAAATGAGAGTTCCAAAAAAACATCTACTTCTGCTTTATTGACTACCCCAAAGCCTTTCACTGTGTGGACCACAACAAACTGTGGAAAATCCTTAAAGAGATGGGAATGCCAGATCTCCTGACCTGCCTCCTGAGAAATCTGTATGCAGGTCAGGAAGCAACAGTTAGAACTGGACATGGAACAACCAGACTGGCTCCAAATAGGGAAAGGAGTATGTCAAGGATGTATATTGTCACCTTGCTTATTTAACTTATATGCAAAGTACATTATGCGAAATGCTGGGCTGGATGAAGCACAAGCTGGAATCAAGATTGCCAGGAGAAATATCAATAACCTCAGATATGCAGATGACACCACCCTTATGGCAGAAAGTGAAGAACTAAAGAGCCTCTTGATGAAAGTGAAAGAGGAGGGTGAAAAAGCTGGCTTAAAACTCAACATTCAGAAAACTAAGATCATGGCTTCTGGTCCCATCACTTCATGGCAAATAGATGTTTCCCAATGGAAACAGTGGCAGACTTTAGTTTTCAGTCTCCAGAATCACTGCAGTCATGAAATTAAAATACACTTGCTCCTTGGGGGAAAATCTATGACCAACCTAGACAGCATATTAAAAAGCAGAGACATTACTGTGGTCTGTCTATTCAAAGCTATGGTTTTTCCAGTAGTCATGTATGGATGTGAGAGCTGGACTGTGAAGAAAGCTGAGTGCTGAAGAATTGATGCTTTTGAACTGTGGTGTTGGAGAAGACTCTTGAGAATCCCTCGGATTGCAAGGAGATCCAACCAGTCCATTCTAAAGGAAATCAGTCTTGAATATTCATTGGAAGGATTGATGCTGAGACTGAAACTCCAATACTTTGGCCACCTGATGTGAAGAACCAACTCATTGGAGAAGACCCTGATGCTGGGAAAGATTGAAGGTGGTAGAAGAAGGGGATGACAGAGGATGAGATGGTTGGATAGCATCACCAACTAGATGGACATGAGTTTGAGTAGGCTCCAGGAGTTGGTGATGGACAGGGAGGCCTGGGGTGCTGTAGTCCATGGAGTCGCAAGGAGTCAGACATGACTGAGTGACTGAAGTGAACTGAACATTGACAATTGCTGTTTCACAGTAGTATAAAGCAATTATCCTTCAACTGAAAATAAATTAAAAAAAAAAAGGATTGCTGTTTCACATGGTAAGTCTAGTTTTAACTTTTGAGTAACCCTCAAACTCTTTTCCAGAGCAGCTACCTCATTTTACATTATCACTAGCAATGTATGAGGGTTCCAATTTCTCCACATCCTGGCAAGTTTCTGTATTATTTATTTTTAAAATTTTATAATAGTCATCCTAAAGAATATGAAGTCATATCTCATTGTGATTAAAAAATTTTTTTATATGGACATATTTTGAAGTCTTTATTGAACAATATCATTCTGGCTTTTTTTTTTCTTCTAATGTTTTGGCCTTTTGCCTAGGAGGCGTGTGGAAGCTTAGTTCCCTGACCAGGGATTGAACTTGCACCCTGTACATTGGAAGGCACAGTCTTAACCACTGAACTGCCAGGGAAGTCCCTCACTGTGGTTTTGATTTGCATTTCCCCAGTGATGACTAATGATGTTGAACAGTTTTTTATGCACTCAGCTGTTTGTATATCTTCTTTGGAGGATGTCTATTCAAGTCCTTTTGCCCATTCTTCCCCATCCTTTTTTTAAAATTAATTTTATTGGAGTATAGTTGTTTTGCAGTATTGTGTTCATTTCTACTGTAAAGTGAAGTGAATCAGCTATATGTACATACACATATATGTATATATGTATGTATATATATACATCCTCTTTTTGGGATTTCCTTCCCATTTAGGTCACTACAGGGCACTAAGTAGAGTTTCCTGAAATATACAATAGATTCTCATTATTTATCTATTTTATACATAGTATTAATAGTGTATATGTGTCATTCCCAATATCCCAATTCATCCCACTCTCCCTTTCCCTTGGTGTCCATAAGTTTGCTCTCTACGTCTGTTTAATTTCTGTTTTGCAAATAACATTTTCTAGATTCCACATATGTATGTTAACACATGATATTTGTTTTTTTTTCTTTCTGACTTGTTTTACTCTGCATGACAGGATAAGGAAGATGTGGTATATATAAAAAAGAACAAAACTCAGTCATTTGTAGAGACATGGATGGACCTTTGCCCATTTTTACGCTGTTTTGTTCTTGATTTGTATATTCCAGACATTATTTCCTTAGTGGACAAATGCTTTTCAAATATTTTTTCACATTTCTGGCTTGTGTTTTCACTCTCTTGGTAGTGTCTTTTGACATACAACGTTTTTATAAATCCAGTTTTTTATTTTTATTTTTTGATTTTGGTACACGTGTTTTTTGTGTCATATCCAAGAAGTCACTGCCAAATACAAAGTCATAAAGCTTTTCTGTTATATTTTCTTCTAAGTGTTTTATAGTTTTAGCTCTTATCTTTATGTCTTTCATTCATTTTGAATTAATTTCTCTATATGGTATAAGGTAAACCTCCAAGTTCCTTCTCTTATGTGTGGATATCCAGTTTTCTCAGTACTGTTTGCTAAAAAATTGTTCTTTCCCCATCCAAAGATCTTGATACCCTTATTAAAAATCACTTAACCAAAAATGTGAGGGTTTGCTTCTGGGTTCTATATTCTATTCCATTGGTTTAGATGTCTATGCTGATGCCAGCTCTATACTTTAGCTTTCAATATTGCAATTTTTATTGCTTTGTAAGTTTTGAAATAACTAAGTGTAAACTCCCCAACTTTGTTCAGTTATTTGGGGTGCCTTAAGATTCCATATGAATTTCAGGATAGGTTTTTCTATTTCTGCAAAAAACACTAATGAGATTTAGACAGGGACTGTATTGATCTACAGATCACTTTGTGTAGTATTGTCACCTTAACAATACTGAGTCCTCCCATCCATAACACAGGACATCTTTCCATTTATTTATGTCTTCTTTAATTTCTTTCAGGAATATGTTATAGTTTCAGCATGTTTTAAGCTCTTTGGTTTTGGAGTGCTTTGTTACACAGCCTTATTTGTGATAATAGATGACTACTGAGAAGGCTCCCAGCAAGGGATTAATCTTCCTCATTTGTTAAACAAGTTGTCAGGGAAACTGCTTATCCCCTGTCCTCCTATTTCCATGATGGGTCTTCCACTGGAACAATACTTTCCTTCTCTTGCTTTTGCTAAGCTCTTGTCTGCATGTGACTGGAAGCATGGCTTATCTGACTGAGGGTAAAGGGGAAAGGTTAGGGAGCATGCATGGCTCCAGGGCCCTTCTCTTTATTGTTCTGGACAATCTTCTGTCTGCTTGCCATGGATATTCTTCTGCTTCCATGTGGTAAGGACCCAGAATGTCTTGTCTACAGGTCAGCAGTCCTAATCTGATCAGTGTATGAGGCCTCGTTAGTAAATGGGGTTTCACAATCATAAAGCTGATATCTGGATCTCAATCGATCTTTCCCATAGTCGAAGAGAAAAAGTTAAAATTTTACATAACCTCCTTCTTCTGCCTCTGTAACTCAGTTTGCTCCTTGCAAAGTCTGGATCATGTAGGTCACATCGTCTCAGAAAGTGGTGACTTGCAATACTAGGAACTGGAGATTATCTCACTCACCCTTGTCCTGCTCTTTGCAATTGCCCAGCCCCTGCAAACCTGCTTAATCATGCCTGTCTGTGTAAAGGTCAGACATCTCCCTCCCCATATTGACCACTGTTCGTGTGCATGCGAAACCCCCTAGTTTAAACCAGCCTATTAGCAGCTAGTATAGGAGAAGGCAATGGCACCCCACTCCAGTACTCTTGCCTGGAAAATCCCATGGATGGAGGAGCCTGGTAGGCTGCAGTCCATGGGGTTGCTAAGAGTCGGACACGACTGAGCAACTTCACTTTCAATTTTCACTTTCATGCATTGGAGAAGGAAATGGCAACCCACTCCAGTGTTCTTGCCTGGAGAATCCCAGGGACGGGGGAGCCTGGTGGGCTGCCGCCTACGGGGTCGCACAGAGTTGGACACGACTGAAGTGACTTAGCAGCAGCAGCTAGTGTCGCTCACTACAGTCTGTCTATAAAAACTCTGTAACCCCTTCGTTCAGGGCTCAGAGCTTGGAGTGTTAACTCCTCTGGGCCCGCTGGCATAATAAACCTGAGTTCTCCCACTCAGTTTCTCGAGTACTGGTTTCTGCAACAGAAACATAAGGGAGAGTCTGCAAAGAAGCTCACATTTCCCTCACCTCATGCACAACTATAATATTTGAATCAGTTCTGGAAATGAGAAGAGGTCAGGCAGGAGAATTCAAGAATTGAAGAAGCGACATGATGCTGTTGGGGTGGTGGAGAAGAGATCAGGAGAGAAAAACAGTTTAAAGGGAAAGGGCAGATTCTGCTACACTCAAGGTCCCTTCGTTAATCACTCACTATGTGCTATCCTCTACCTTCTGCTTTTATCTTCTCAGCAGCTCTAGGTAGCAAGCACTTGCCTTACAAATGACAGAAGGGAAATTATCAAGGTTTTCAGCTTGTTAATGGTGGTGATAGATGAAATACTATTTCAATTCTTCATCCCCCTACTTGTAATTTTGAACTGTGGTGTTGGAGAAGACTCTTGAGAGTCCCTTGGACTACAAGGAGATCCAACCAGTCCATTCTAAAGGAGATCGACCGGGGATTTCTTTGGAAGGAATGATGCTAAAGCTGAAACTCCAGTACTTTGGCCACCTCATGAGAAGAGTGGACTCATTGGAGAAGACTTTGATGCTGGGAGGGATTGAGGGCAGGAGGAGAAGGGGATGACCCAAAATGAGATGGCTGGATGGTATCACTGACTCGATGGATATGAGTCTGGGTGAACTCCGGGAGTTGGTGATGGACACAGAGGCCGGGCGTGCTGCGATTCATGGGGTCGCAAAGAGTCAGACACGACTGAGCGACTGAACTGAAATGAACTGAACTCGTAATGATAATAAAGTCAACCCTTTGTATATGACTTTTTAGTGTCTATTAGTACAGTATGTTGAAGACATATCCCCAATCCATTGACTTTGACCTTGGTCATGGGGCTTGCTTTGGCCATTGGAATGTTGCTGAATGCAAGCAGGCAGAGGCTTTAATGTGTCTGCATGATTTGGCTTGGTTCCTGAGTTCTTGCCATCTTCCCTAAAAAGAACCTGACCTGGGCACTTGTTCATCCAAGGATACCAAGAGGCATCCAAAGCAGACTTGAACACAACCTAAAGCCTGAAGCCAACTTTAGGTATCCTGAACTTGAAGCAGAGTAACCTTACCAGCCTGTAGACACAGAAGAAAGAAAAAGAAGTGTTTGCAATTATAACCCATTACATTTTGGGGGTTGTTAGGCAGCATTTTTAAAATCATAGTTGAGTAATACAGCGGTCAAGTCAGGATTAAATTCCAGGAATGTCTGACTTCAAAGGCTTTGCTCCACAACTACTTAATATATGATCTAGGGAATCATGCTGCCCATGGCTAGCTCCATTGTATTCAGGTGGAACAGAGCCTCTGGATATCTGGGATAAGCCTAGTACAGATGCTCACCTGCCATAGTTTAATCATCTTCAGGTTGCCTTGTCAATCAGCTCCTCAGAATCTAAAGATTTCTTTTGCACTTCATTCTAATCATTTTGCACTGGAAGACTTTCCATGCTAGATTGGTAGCTAGTAAAAAGCTTGATTTACATCCAACATTTGACAGAGCTGAGATTTCAGAGCTGCTTCAAATCGGTCAAACATGACCACAACATCTGAGCAAAATACAGAAAAGATCCACTTTATCAACCAAAGTTTGCTTTCCTCTTGGAGAATAATTTGAACTTAATCCAATAAATTTCTCATTTTGCCTGAATTGATATGTAATAGAGCTTTTCCAGGCCAAAAACTGGGGTGTGGGGGGAGCTTCCCTGCTAGCTCAGCTAGAAGAATCCACCTGCAATACAGGATACCCTGATTTGATTCCTGGGTCAGGAAGATCCACTGGAGAAGGGATAGGCTACCCACTCCAGTATTCTTAGGATTCCTTGGTGGCTCAGCTGGTAAAGAATCCACCTGCAATGTGGGAGACATGGGTTAGATCTCTGAGTTGGGAAGAGCCCCTGGAGAAGGGAACGGCTACCCACTCCAGTATTCTGGCCTGGAGAATTCCATGGACTGTATAGTCCAAGGGGTCACAAAGAGTCAGACACGACTGAGCAATTTACTTTCACTTTCACTTTACAGGCAAAAATAAGCATTGACTTAATCTAGTCTTTAACCAGAAAACAAAACAACAAAACAAAACAAAGCAAGAAAGCGAATGATCTAAAGAAAAATAACACGTATGCACTTTATTTCCTATTCCTCTCAACCCAATCGTGGTTGAGACAGAAGTGTCTTTGATGGGAAAGGCAAGCTGGATGGGACCATTTTCAACACAGAAGCATCACAAAACATAGAAGGGTGGCAGGTATAGTGACCTGGAGAGAAAAAATCACAGTCACCTCTAGATATTAATACAAAAGTAGCCAAAAGCCTGGACAGCTACCTGGCCAATGACATAATGGCTTTCTGGGTAGATGGAGCCCCTAGGGAGGGACCCCCCTGTGGCTTCTCCTGGGAAGTGCCTGTAGGTGGAGAGGCGGGGACAGATGAGCAGCAGCTGGCTTTACCTGTTGGGGAGGAAGTAGCCATCCATTTTCTTGAGCTCCATTCACTCCTTCTCCTCTGTTCTTCCTCCCGTTTCTGTGAATCCCTTCTCCTTATGCCACCTCATTGCCCAAAGCCTTCAAGTTCTATCCTAATCAGAGAATCAGCACCTCATAGCTCCTGGGGATTTGGTCTCCCCCAGCTCATCTCCAGTGCATAAAGGGCTTCTTCCCAGAGGGAGAGTCAAGCCTGGCTTTCTACACTGATGACTGGCCAATGTTCCTCCTACACGTGGTCAGCCCACACCCTATGGTCTTACACTCCACGACCATCTTCCGAGACACTGTCTCCAAGTAGTTTGTCTAGATTTTCTACTGCTTTTGATGCATTACACACGGTTTAAAGGTCCCTCTCTGAAGGAAAGATGCACAGCTCAAAATAGCCTGGAGTTAAAACTCCCCTCCAGGTCCTCCCCACCATTCTACACAGAATAAAGAACTTTCTCCCCTGAAGAAAGGAATGGATATTAAGATTGATTACGTTCAGCTCCCAGCCGATCCCAGTCTCCAGCCGGTCTCAGGAATTCCTTGCTGCTGTTGTTGACAGCTAACTAATCAAAAATAATCATGAGGAAAAACAGACCCCCTCAAAACAATGTATCTCCACATATATATGTTTTCTATATATACCTACTCTCTTCTTGACCTAGCGCAGCAGCCCACTGATCTAACTGCTGCCCCTTCTCATTTCATTAAAGGTGATCTGTTCCTGTAAAGTGCTGGTCTTGTTTTTATTTCCCTGAACCTTGCCTTCTCTAACTCCCTTACCTTACACTGTCCCTCTCTCCACCCTTCTCTGTTTCTCTCTGTATTTAATCATCATAACAACTCTATGAGGTCTTTACTCTTATCATCCCCATTTTACAGATGTGGAACTGAGGCTTGACGCAGTAAGTAGGAAAGCTCTGCATCTGAACCCAGCCTTCCAGCCAGCACACCCACATGGTTAAGATTTTTTTTCCTTTAAAAAATTATTTTTTTATTATTTTTATTTTTTTTAACATTTTGCTATATTTAATACAGATTTACTTTATTTTTATTTTTTTTAATTTTTATTTTTACTTTATTTTACTTTATAATACTGTATTGGTTTTGCCATACATTGACATGAATCCACCACAGGTGTACATGCGTTCCCAAACATGAACCCCCCTCCCACCTCCCTCCCCATAACATCTCTCTGGGTCATCCCCATGCACCAGCCCCAAGGATGCTGTATCCGGCATCAGACATAGACTGGCGATTCGTTTCTTACATGATAGTATACATGTTTCAATGCCATTCTCCCAAATCATCCCAACTTTTCCCTCTCCCTCTGAGTCCAAAAGTCTGCTATACACATCTGTGTCTTTTTTGCTGTCTTGCATACAGGGTCATCATTGCCATCTTTCTAAATTCCATATATATGTGTTAGTATACTGTATTGGTATTTTTCTTTCTGGCTTAATTCACTCTGTATAATTGGCTCCAGTTTCATCCATCTCATCAGAACTGATTCAAATGTATTCTTTTTAACGGCTGAGTAATACTCCATTATGTATATGTACCACAGCTTTCTTATCCATTCGTCTGCTGATGGACATCTAGGTTGTTTCCATGTCCTGGCTATTATAAACAGTGCTGTG
Organism: Ovis canadensis; assembly: GCF_042477335.2. Lineage (NCBI taxonomy): Eukaryota > Metazoa > Chordata > Mammalia > Artiodactyla > Bovidae > Ovis > Ovis canadensis. The sequence goes on from NC_091257.1 coordinate 17,786,632, forward strand.
ATGAACACCAGAGATAAATCCACACACATATGGACACCTTATCTTTGACAAAGAAGGCAAGAATATACAATGGTGTAAAGACAATCTCTTTAACAAGTGGTGCTGGGAAAACTGGTCGACCACTTGTAAAAGAATGAAACTAGATCACTTTCTAACACCGCACACAAAAATAAACTCAAAATGGATTAAAGATCTAAATGTAAGACCAGAAACTATAAAACTCCTAGAGGAGAACATAGGCAAAACACTCTCTGACATAAATCACAGCAGGATCCTCTATGACCCACCTCCCAGAATTCTGGAAATAAAAGCAAAAGTAAACAAATGGGATCTAATTAAAATTAAAAGCTTCTGCACAACAAAGGAAAATATAAGCAAGGTGAAAAGACAGCCTTCTGAGTGTGAGAAAATAATAGCAAATGAAGCAACTGACAAACAACTAATCTCAAAAATATACAAGCAACTTATGCAGCTCAATTCCAGAAAAATAAATGACCCAATCAAAACTAAATAGAACTAAATAAACCCAAAGAACTAAATAGACATTTCTCCAAAGAAGACATATGGATGGCTAACAAACACATGAAAAGATGCTCAACATTACTCATTATTAGAGAAATGGAAATCAAAACCACAGTGAGGTACCGCTTCACACCAGTCAGAATGTCTGCAATCCAAAAATCTGCAAGCAATAAATGCTGGAGAGGGTGTGGAGAAAAGGGATTCCTCCTACACTGTTGGTGGGAATGCAAACTAGTACAGCCACTATGGAGAAGAGTGTGGAGATTCCTTTAAAAATTGCAAAAAAATTATTTTTTTAAATTGGAGGCTAATTACTTTATAATATTGTGGTGTATTTTTGCCATATATTGACATGAATCAGCCATGGGTGTACATGTGTTCCCCATCCTGAACCCCATTCCCACCTCCCTCCCCATCCCATCCCGCAGGGTCATCCTGGTGCACTGAACATGAGCACCCTGTCTCACGCATCGAACATGGACTGGCAATCTATGTAACATATGGTAATATACATGTTTCAATGCCATTCTCTCAAATCATCCCACCCTCGCCCTCTCCAACAGAGTCCAAAAGTCTATTTTTTACATCTGTGTCTCTTTTGCTGTCTCACATATACATGCTGTCTCTCATTGTTACCATCTTTCTAAATTCCATATATATGCGTCAGTATACTGTATTGGTATTTTTCTTTCTGGCGTACTTCACTCTGTATAATAGGCTCCAGTTTCATCCACCTCATTAGAATTGATTCAAATGTATTCTTTTTAATGGCTGAGTAACACTCTATTGTGTATATGTACCACAGCTTTCTTATCCATTCATCTGCTGATGGACATCTAGGTTGCTTCCATACCCTGGCTATTATAAACAGTGCTGTGATTAACATTGGGGTACATGTGTCTCTTTCAATTCTGGTTTCCTCAGTGTGTATGCCCAGCAGTGGGATTGCTGGGTCATATGACAGTTCTATTTCCAGTTTTTGAAGGAATCTCCACACTGTTCTCCATAGTGGCTGTACTAGTTTGTGTTCCCACCAATAGTGTAAGAGGTTTCCCTTTTCTCCACAACCTCTCTAGCATTTATTGTTTGTAGATTTTTTAAAACAGCCATTCTGACTGGGGTGAGATTCTACCTCATTGTGGTTTTGATTTGCATTTCTTTGATAATGAGTGATGTTGAGCAAGAATTTTTTTTTTTTTTTAATATTGTCTCCTGGGAGTTGTATTTAGAGCTTTACCTACATTTCCAAATTTAATCCACTCAACAACCCCGCAAAATTGGCAGAGTTATTATCACCCTTTGGCATGAGGAAAGGCAGGTATGGAGAAGACTAGCTGACTCAGTAAAGGTCATGACCAGTTTCAGTGGAGGAGTCAAGGTTTGAAATTAGATTGCTTTAGATGCAAAGCTTTTGTTTGTAAACAGTTTTAAATGTCTACTCAAAATAGTTTCATCTAATCTTGGGAAGTTGCGCCCATTTGCCACCCACACACCAATACCAGCCTTTCTCCTCTCTCCTTAGACACGCTCTGGACAGAAGAGAAAGATGCCTGATTGTCTTGACACTATTTTCTTCCCTCAGAGGTGCCACTGAATGCTGAAACCAGGCATCCCATGGGAGGGAGGGAATAACCCAGGGCTCATACAGCAGCCACGTGCTGTTATTGGGGATGCTACTCTATCAGAGGCATTTGATGTCCCATTAGGGAGCTGCATTAGAACTGGTGTCCTAATCTGGGTTCTCCTGAAAATGGACCCTGACAAGGGACTTTAGTGCAGGTTCTTTATATGGGAGGAGATTCCAGGAAGCCATGGAGAGACTGAGGAAAGTGCAGAGGAAATGAGAGAAATCCAGAGAGGGAGCATGAGAGAGCTGGTTACCAGCATAGGTGACTGGGGGTCAGGGCTGCAGTGGCCCTTCTAAGGATGCAAGCAGAAGGCACGTCAGAATTAACTCCCAAGTGAAAGGACTGCAGTCAAAGTGTGTCTCTCAGTGCCAGTCTCTGCCTAATGTTCCAGATGTTCTGCAGGTTTTTGTGAAACAAAAGAAGAAATAAAAAACCCCAATTCTGGACAGTGGCCTGGGGGAGACAGTAATGAAAACTGAATAAGACGGCACAGATGAGAGTGAAGCTCATAATGAAGAGTGAAAGATGTAGGCAGATCGTCAAGTCTGCAAAAAACAAATGCTGGAGAAGGTGTGGAGAAAAGGAACCCTCCTACACTCTTGACGGGAATGTAAACTGGTGCAGCCACTATGGAGAACAGTGTGGAGGTTCCTTAAAAAACTAAAAACAGAGCTAGCATATGATCCAGAAAACCCACTCCTGGGCATATACCTGGAAAAGAAGGAAACTTTTATAAAAAGTTAATTAGTTTATTTTAATTGGAGGATGATTTCCTTACAATACTGTGGCGGCTTTTGCCATACGTTGACATGAAGCACCCATGGGGGCACATGCGTCGCCCCATCCTGAAACCCCACCCACCTCCCTCCACACCCCATCCCTCTGGGTGGTCCCAGTGCACCAGCTTTGAGTGCCCTGCTTCATTCATCAAACTTCCACTGGTCACCTGTTTTACAGACAATAATATGCATGTTTCAATGCTATGCTCTGAAATCATCACACCTTCGCCTTCTCCCACAGAGTCCAGAAGTCTGTTCTTTACATCTGTGTCTCTTTTGCTGCCTTTGATATAGGATCGTCATTACCATCTTTCTAAATTCCATATATATGCATTAGTATACTGCATTGGTGTTTCTCTTTCTGACTTACTTCACTCTGTATAATAGGCTCCAGTTTCATCCATCTCATTACAACTGACTCAGGTGAGTTCCTTTTCACAGCTGAGTAATATTCCATTGTCTGTATGTATCACAACTTCCTCATCCATTCATCTGCCGATGGATATCTAGGTTGCTTCCACTTTCTAGCTATTGTAAACAGTGCTGCGATGAATATTGGGGTAGATGTGTCTCTTTCAATTCTGGTTTCCTCGGTGTGTATGCCCAGCAGTGGGATTGCTGGGTCATATGGCTATTCTAGTTCCAGTTTTTTTTTAAGGAATATCCAGACTGTTCTCCATAGTGGCTGTACCAGTTTGCATTCCCACCAGCAGTATAAGAGGGTTCCCTTTTCTCCACACCCTCTCCAGCATTTATTGTTTACAGATTTTTTGATGGTGGCCATTCTGACCAGCATGAGAAAATACCTCATTGTGGTTTTGATTTCCATTTCTCTAATAATGAGTATATGTTGAGTATCTTTTCATATGTTTATTACCATATATATGTCTCCTTTGGAGAAATGTCTGTTTTGTGCTTTGGTCCACTTTTTGATTGGGTTGTTCCTTTTTTCTGTTATTCAGCTGCATGAGCTGCTTGTATGTTTTGGAGATTAATTCTTTGTCAGTTGCTTCTTTGCTATTATTTTCTCTCATTCTGAAGGCTACCTTTTCACCTTGCTTATAGTTTCCTTCATTGTGCAAAAGCTTTGAAGCTTAACTGGTCCCATTTGTTTATTTTTGTTTTTATTTCCATTACTCTGAGGGTGGGTCATGGAGGATCCTGCTGTGATTTATTTCAGAGAGTGTTTTGCCTATGTTTTCTTCTAGGAGTTTTATAGTTTCTGGTCTTATGTTTAGATCTTTAATCCATTTTGAGTTTATTTTTGTGTTTGGTGTTAGAAAGTGTTCTAGTTTCATTCTTTGACAAGTGGTTGACCAGCTTTCTCAGCACCACTTGTTAAAGAGATTGTCTTTTCTCCATTGTCTATTTTTGCCTCCTTTGTCAAAGATAAAGTGTCCATAGGTGCATGGATCTGTCTTTGTGCCAGTACTATACTGTCTTGATGACTGTAGCTTTGTAGTATAGTCTGAGGTCAGGAAGATTGATTCCTCCAGTTTCATTCTTCTTTCTCAAGATTGCTTTGGCTATTGGAGGTTTTTTTGTGTTTCCATACAAATTGTGAAATTATTCTAGTTTCTGTGAAATATACCATTGATAGATTGATAGGGATTGTGTGTACTCTTGCCTGGAAAATCCCAAGGATGGAGGAGCCTGGTGGGCTGCTGTCCATGGGGTCGCTAAGAGTCGGACACGACTGAGCGACTTCACTCTCACTTTTCAGTTTCATGCAGTGGAGAAGGAAATGGCAACCCACTCCAGTGTTCTTGCCTGGAGTATCCCAGGGGTGGGGGAGCCTGATGGGCTGCCGTCTATGGGGTTGCACAGAGTTGGACACGACTGAAGTGACTCAGTAGCAGTGTTGAATCTATAGATTGCTTTGAGGTAGTATACTTATTTTCACTATATTGATTCTTCCAATTTACGAACATGGTATATTTCTCCATCTATTTCTGTCATCTTTGATTTCTTTCATCAGTGCTTTTTAGTTTTTTATATATAGATCTTTTGTTTCTTTAGGTAAACCTATTCCTAAGTATTTTATTCTTTTCATTGCAATGGTGAATTCTTTTTCATTGTTCGTGTATAGGAGTGCAAGGGATTTCTGTGTTTAATTTTATATCTTGCAACTGTAATACATTCATTGATTAGCTATGGTAATTTGTGGTATCTTTGGGTTTTTCTATGTAGAAGATCATGTCATCTAAAAACAGTGGGAGTTTTACTTCTTCTTTTCCAATCTGTATCCCTTTTATTTCCTTTTCTTCTCTGATTGCTATGTCTAGGACTTCCAAAACTATGTTGAATAGTAGTGGTGAGAGTGGGTACCCTTGTCTTGTTCCTGATTTTAGAGGAAATGCTTCCAATTTTTTTGCCATTGAGGATAATGTTTGCTGTGGGTTTGTTGTATATAGCTTTTATTATTTTTAGGTATGTTCTTTCTATTCTTGCTTCTGGAGAGTTTTTATCATAAATGGGTATTAAATTTTGTCAGAGGCTTTCTCTGCATCTACTGAGATAATCATATGGCTTTTATCTTTCGATTTGTTAATATGGTATATCATATTGATTGATTTGTGAATACTGGAGAATCCTTACATACCTGGAATAAAGCCCACTTGGTCATGATGTATGATCTTTTTAACATGCTGTTGGATTCTGTTTGGTAGAATTTTGTTGAGGATTTTTGCATCTATGTTTATCAGTAATATTTGCCTGTCGTTTTTTTTGTGTGTGGCATAAAGGATGAAAACTTTAATTCAAAAAGATACATACACCACAGTATTCACAGCGACACTATTTATAATAGCCAAGACATGGAAATAACATAAATATCCACTGACAGATGAATGGATACATAAGATGTGGTATATATGTATATTTATACATAAAATGGAATACAACTCAGTCATAAACAAGAATGAAGTAATGCACTTTACAGCAACATGGATGGATCTAGAGGTTATCACACTAAAGTGAAGTAAGTCAGACAGAAAAACAAATATCATATGCTATCAATTACATGTGGCATCTAAAAAATGATACAAAGGAACTTATTTACAAAACAGAAATAGACTCACAGACATAGAAAACAAATGTATGGTTACTAAGGGGTGAGGGAAAGGGAGGGATACATTGAAATTTTGGGGTTAACAGATATACAATTGTGTGCTAGTCGCTCAGTTGTGTCTGACCCTTTGTGACCCCATAGACTGTAGCCTGCCAGGTTCCTCTGCCCATGGAATTCTCCAGGCAAGAATACTGCAGTGGGCTGCATTCCCTTCTCCAGGGGATCTTCTTCCCAGCCCAGGAACTGAACTCGGGTCTCCAGCATGACAGGCAGATTCTTTAACATCTGAGCCACCAGGAAAGCCCCAACAGATACATACTACTATATATAAAATAAACAAGGACCTACTGTATAGCACAAAGAACCATATTCAAAATCTTATAATAACCTACAACAAAAAAGAATTCAAAACAGAATATATATATATATGTACACAAACATACACACATGCATATATAAAACAGAATCACTTTGCTGTACATCTGAAACACTGCAAGTCAACTACACTTCAATTAAAAAAAGTACCCCCCTCCCCCCCATCAAAGTTAGAAACAAGATAGCAGATCCTGCCTAATTCAATCACAGTCAAATCCTCAAACTGGCCAGCTCTATGATGGACAGTGGTTACCTCTGGGCGTGACTGGGGATGGAAGTGGGCCCGGAGGGGCATCTGCTGGGGCGGGGGCAGGTGATACAATAAGCTGAGTCCAGTTGGCCCTTTGTTAGATGTGTTGGGCTGTTCATTTATAATTTGTGCACTTTTCTGTATAAATGTTAAACATCAAGACTTTGAAAAGTGGAAGTGGGGCCATGCAGGCTTGGCTTTTAAACGTTTTTAGGGCTTGTGTCCCCACCAAATGAGAAACACAGAGACACTCAGGGTTAATTTCCCTCTGGGTGCATTGAGGGAAGTTCTAAAACAACTTTGGAAAGCCAAGATTTTTAGAAAAGTAACTGACATTTAGAGTCAGAAAACCTTTTACCGATGGCTGTTTTTAAAATGAAGGATCGTGTTTCATCTTCTCGAACTACCTCCCCCTCCGATACTTACTATGAATTACAAAGGGGAAAAGAGTAACCTTACAGCGGAAGAGGCCTGGCACACACCACCTTTGCTGAGTGAGCCCAGCAGCAAGGGGACACCTGGAAACTGGCCAGACACAAGAGGCAGGCCCAGCACCATTTCTCTGACAGCACTTCAGAGGTGATTCACCTGAACCCCATTACAAGGAAGCGACAGACAGAACCAAGCCAAGGAACATTCCACGAAGTGAGTGGCCTAGGTCAAGAAGTGCCACGGCCAAGAAAGACAAAGTAAGGCTGAGGGCCTAGTCCAGACTCAGTGAGACCAAAGAGACACGACAAGCAAATGCAACACGTGACTTTGTTTCATTCTCTCTCTCTCTCTCTCTCTCTCTCGGCGGCAGGGTGGGGTGGGCTGGGTGGTGGCGGTGGGGTTGCACCATGTGGCTTGTGGGATCCTAGTGTTCTGACTGGGGACTGAAACCTGGCCTTGGCAGTGAAAGTGCTGAGTCCTAACCCCTGAACCACCAGGGAATTCCCCACCCCACAACAAGGAGTTCGTTTCAGCTGGATCTTTCTGCTATAATGGCTGTTGCTGGGACCCTGGAGAACCTTACTGGGGCCTAAGGATGAAATGGCTGTAAAGTCTCAGCATTAACGTTCTGTGTAGGTGGTGGCATGTGGCTATTCTGAAGATGCTCTTTTTTAGTAGGAAAAATACACTATGGGATTTGGAGGTGATGGAGCATTGGGTTGACAACTTACTCTCTGGAGATTCAGGACAAAGAGTTCTTTACATGGTGCTTATGACCTTTGCATAAACTTGAGACTATTTGAAATAAAAGTGAAGAGTAAAGGAGCATCCACAAATGCTTTAACCAAGATTTCTGATCTCAGAGGGCAGCCACGCAGTTCGAGAACACGAGGTACAAGTGTTTCTTCCTAGAGTGGATTTAAGCTGATGAGTGAGTTTCAGTTATTCCTGTGCTAGACAAGGTGTTCAGACACCCTTAATCCTGTATAACATCTTCTTCTTTGATTTTTAAACATATTTGAAGCCAGAGGGAAATAATTTAAATATTCAATATCTTCTCTTCAAAATCTGACGTTTGTTTTTTTTTTTTAAAGAGAAGTGCCTGTATAATGTACACATACTTTCAAATTAAAACAAAATCAATAGGAAGACTCTAAAATGAATTAATGTATTGGAAGCTGCTGAAACACTATAATCATTCAAATTAAATCTGCTTTGCTGGACGAGTCCACTCCCACCATCCTCTATTATCAGTGGTAGATTGGCATGACAACACTAATAAATTAAACTGTCCAGCTGCTGCTCCTTCATCTGATGCCACTGGTCACAGCAATGAGACTGAAAGAGGAGAGAGGCAAATCTCAAGTACCGGAAGCTATTCAGTGTGATGAAGAAAAGAGCAAAGCATCTCCTGAATGAACAAAGTACTGATGCCGTTTCACCAAGTGATACTCCTCATCTGGAACCTCTGAATTCAACCACCTTCCCAGGATCAAAGAAGGGCTTCCCTTTACAGCCAGACACCAGGCTTTGTGTAACAGGGAATCGGTGGCCTCGTGATGCTGGTGTGTGTGTGTGTGTGTGTGTGTGTGTATACACATGTGTGTGAATATTTATGCAGAGCATCCTCCAGGCCCTCTCCTTAGCAGTAAAGAGGGACTTTCTTTCACTTCCTTAGGCCCAGGCTGGTGGCTCTCACCTGCCAGGTGGTTAGCTGGTCTTCAGATAGCGTCTGAGCTGTGACCACGAATCACCAGGTCACCTGCCTTTGGAGCCCATTTGTGCTGCCCTAAGCAACCGAGCTAGAACCATCACCTTCTAGACAGATGAGGACCAGACACATCACAGTTTTATCCTGCACAGGAGCCCACACAGCCAGCTGAGGGCAGACACCAAGGATACGAGCAGGCACAGATGCAAACTCTTCCCTCCCCTCTGTGAGGCTGGCATTCATGGTGAGGGGTCACACAGGGCATATGAGCCCATGGTTCTCAACTCCAAGGCTAAGCCTCCGCCACCAGCAGTCAAGGCCACTAAAGGCAGGGACATGAGGGCTTGTGTGCATTTGGTCACTAGGCATATCTTACTGGAAGATTTTACACTAGCAGAGCAAGAACACACTAAAAATGACTAATACTGGGGGGCTTCCTTGGTGGTTTAGTAGCTAAGAAGCCACACTCCCAAGGCAGGAGGCCTGGATTCGATCCCTGGTCAGAGAACCAGATCCTGCATGCTGCGCTTGAAGATCCCACATGCCCCAGCAAAGACCCAGGGTCCTGCGGGCTGCAGCCAAGATCCAGCACAGGAAAACAACGACAACAATTTTTTAATGACTTAATATTGGTAAATTTCCTATTTTAGGGACTTGTAAACTGTGACCCTATATTATCTGGTGGGTCTTTAACACAGATAATATATCCTCCTGTGTAAAACTCAACTGTATCCTTAAAAATTGTCCCAAATGGAGTAGAAAGAAAACACAGACTGGACAGACGGAGAGAAACACGTTTAAACCTAGTCCACAGAAGGTTTGTAACCGGCCCGTGACAGTGAAAGGAGTAAAATGCCGGGTGGTAATTTTCCTTGGAGGTAGCCAAGTGTAGTGGGTTTTGGTTTTGGTCTTATTTTCTTTTAAAATAACACTCAGCTATTGTTTTTTCAGGAGACGCATCGAATTTCAGACTCAAGTCTGCCCCCTGGTGTTGAAGATAGTAAAAGCAACTGAAGCTACTTCAGTTCTGTTCAGTTCGGTTCAGTCGCTCGGTGGTGTCTGACTCTTTGTGACCCCATGGGCTGCAGCAGCTACTTGAGGCGCTTAAAAGACATAATACCTCATATATATACTTTATATATACTTTATTACACACATATATAAGTATAATAAAGAATAAGGCTGAAATCACTCTGCTATACAAAACCTGTAGTATGTAAGCAGGGCTATCGAAGTCCACGATGGTTTTTGCATTGAATAATTCTAAAGCAGGCTAGCTACTAAGAAGGATGTCAAAGAATGGAAGAATTCGCCTGTGTCTTCTACATAGTCAGACTGTCACTAAACATTTCCAGATTTGCTGCCCCAGGTAGAGTTTGCATGTGGCTTTGAACATAGGGCTGGTACTATCAGCTATTTCTGCTTTCCTTTCTGACTTTCTAAAACAAAATTGCTTGGGCATGGGGTCACATTCCTTGAGTGGAGAGCGAGTGTGTTCACAGTGTGTTTATCACATCCTTAACCAGAATCATATATCTAATAGAGTTGACTGAATCAGATATAGGAGATGTACCTAACATTTGAACTACAAATAGGCAAGTATAAGGTGCTGACACATTTACAAGATCCTAAGCTATTTCCTCTTTCTTTTTGTAATTTCTCCTCTAGCCTGTTTCCCTGGCTCTCTGACCAGTTTCTCCTGGAATCATGCTCTTTAGAAATCCTTCACACATGAATCTTTGCCTTAAGGAATCCATCCTGAGATAGCTCCGTTCTCCTCTTAAAAAATATTTTAAAAAATTGAGATGCTTTACATTCTTTAAACAGGTATGAATAATGTTATCCTGCTGCATTATGGAAATCCAGGATGCCTGGAAAAATGGCGCAGTGGTATGTGTTGATCAGACTCTGAGGCAGGATGGATAGTGAACATCCGAACCCACAGTGTCCTCTGAGGTGCCACCCCTGGGCCCTCCGGCTCCCTGCCTGCAGGCTGCTGTTCCCCCTGAGTGCCTCGCTGGGACACTCATCGTCAGCCTGCCTTGTCTGCCTGGAGAGCGCACCCCCAGACTTGCTCCCTCACCCTCTCCCTTCCGTGCTGAAACGCCGCTGGCTCATCCCTCACCACCTGTCTATTCCCTCGCACTTCCTGTCCCCTTTACTTTTCCTCTTGGCACTATTACCACCTGATAGTTATTAGCTTTTCCTTATTCTTCCCTCATTACAGGACAAACTCCACAAAACCAGGAACTTAATTCACATATCATTGGGTCCCTATCATCTAGAGAAGGGATGGGCACAATTTCTCTGCAAATGCCCACACAGTAAGTCTTCTCAGCTCCGTGGGTCAGTCTGTGGTGACCACTCAACTCCACAGCTGGAGCACTCAAGCAGCCAGAGACGGCACGGAAATGAATGCCATGTGGCTATGTTCTAATAAAACTTTATTTGTAAAAAACCAGACTTCTGGTTTCTAGTCCAGCATGTAAGAATCTTAGAAGTTGCCAGGCCTAGCAGCAAGTAACATGCTAAACAAACTGAAGAAATCCAATAGCTCTTCTTAGCTCTGTCAGAGAAGTGAGGTCTCAAGGCAAACTTCTGCCCTCTAAATTGGAGAAACAGATGAATACAGCTTATCAGAACAGAAACTTCCACGGGAGCTAGTGCCCCGGTAGGAAATCTTGGACTATAACGGACAAACTGCTGGAGGCTCAGTCATTTGGGGGGCGGGGGTGCAGGGGCGGGGTCCCCCGCTTTTGTGTTTTACCTCTAGGGGCTCAACCAGGTTCTTATAGCAAATATCGGAGAAAAATCCACTCCTGATTCCCACAGAGGACAAGAAAAGGAACCATTTTGCAAAATGTCAGAACACTCTGTTTTTCTTAAGAAGGTCTGCCTTCAAGGGAAACTATCTTACCAGAGTTAAAGTACTTTTTTTTTAAGGGCCTAATATTTAAGGATGAAATTATACCAATTTCCTACAATCTTTTCCAGAATATAGAAGAAGAGGGAATTCTTCCTAATTCATACTCTGAGACTGGCATTTCTCTCATACCAAAATCAGATGAAGATATCACAAGAAAAGGAAACCACAGGTCAACACCCCTCATGAACAGAGATGCAAAAGTCCTCGATATAATATTAATGAGCTGAATCTGGCAAGGTATAAAAAGAATTATACACCATAACCACAGATTTATCCCAGGTCTACAAGGTGGGTTAAACATTCAAAAATAATGCAATCCGTAGGGCTTCCCAGGTGGCACTAGTGGTAAAGAACCCGCCTGCCAATGCTGGAGACGTAAGAGAGGCAGGTTCAATCCCTGGGTCGGGAAGCTCCCCTGGAGGAGGGCATGGCAACCCACTCCAATATTCTTGCCTGGAGAATCCCATGGACAGAGGAGCCTGGCAGGCTACAGTACAAGCATGCTTAGTTTCTCAGTCATGTCTGACTCTCTCAGTGACCCCATGGACTGCCAGCCAGGCTCCTCTGTCCATGGGGATTCATCAGGCAAGGATACTGGAGTGGGTTGCCATGCCCTCCTCCAGGGGATCTTCCCAACCCAGGGATTGAACACAGGTCTCATGCATTGCAGGTAGATTCTTTACCAGCTGAGCTCCCAGGCTATGGTCCATTGGGTTGCAAAGAGTCAGACACGACTGAAGTGCTTTAGCACAAAAGCATGCATTACATCAACAGAAGAAAAAAATCACACGATCATATCAACAGATTCCAAAATAGCATTTGACAAAATCTAATACTTATTCATGATCAAAAATTTTCAGCAAACTAGGATTAGGGAAAACTTCCTCAACTTGACGAGAACATCTATAGGAAACCTACAGTCAACACCATACTTAGTTGTGAGAAACCAGAAGCTTTACTGCTTAGATCAGAAGCAATGAGAGATGATCCTCCTTTCCACTCCTTTAAGCACTGTACTGTAAGTCCCAGATAATACAATAAGATAATAAAAGGAAATAAAAGTTATCCTGATTTAGAAGGAGGGAATTACACTGTTTTCTTGCAGATGATGTGACTGTCTGTCTACGCAGAAAATCTGAGAGAACTGACCATCTCCTGAAACTAATAAGCAATTATATCCAGGTTATAGGATAAAAAATTAATATAAAAATCAACCACTTTCCTTTATACCAGTAATGAACAAGTGGAATTTGATATCAAAACATAATGCAATTTACATTTGTATCCCTTAAAATGAAATACTTAGGATGGATAGGAAGGTTCAATATTATAAAGATGTCAGTTCTTCTCAACTTGATCTATAAATTCAGTGCAATCCCAATTAAAACCCCAGCATGTTATTTTGTAGATATTGACAAACTGACCCTAAAAATTATATAAGAAGCAAAGACCCCAAACAGCCAACCTAATAATGAAAAAGAAGAACAAAGTTGGAAGGCTGCCACTATCTGACTTTGCCCTGTGCTGTGCTTAGTTGCTCAGTCGTGTCTGACTCTTTGCCAGGCTCCTTTGTCCATGGGGATTCTCCAGGCAAGAATACTGGAGTGGTTGCCACGCCCTCCTCCAGGGAATCTTCCCAATTCAGGGCTTGGACCCAGGTCTCCTGCATTGCAGGTAGATTCTTTACTGTCTGAGCCACCAGGGAAACCCTATCTGACTTTAAGACTTATTATAAAGCTACAGTAATCAAGTCAGTTTGGTATTGGTGAAAGAAGAGAGAAATAGACCAATGGAAGTGAATAGAATATATAAAAATAGATCTGCATAAATATAGTCTTCTGATCTTTGATAAAGAGTAAATATAATAGAGCAAAGATAAGCTCTTCAACAAATGGTGCTGGAATAATTGACATCCATATGTGAAAAAAAAAAAAGAAAGAATTTAGACCCAGACCATATGCTCTTCACAAAACTAACTAAAAATACATCATAGAACAACATACAAAACAAGTAACTTAAAATTGCAGAAGATAATTTAGATATATAACCTTGGGCATGGCAAAAACTACTTAGATTCAACACAAAAGGCAGGATCCATTAACGAAACACTTGATAAACTAGGTTTCATTAAAATTAAAAATTTCTGCTCTGTCAAAGACACTGTCAAGAGAATAAGACAAGGCACAAACTAGGTGAAAATATTTGAAAGTGATATTTTTGACCAAAGACTATTCACCAAAACATACAAAAAACTTTTAAACTCAACGGTATGAAAATGAACCATCTAATTAAAAAGTGGGCAAAAGACCTGATGGCCACTTCACCAAAGATGATATACAGATGGCAAATAACAGTATAAAAAGATGCTCAGCACCATTTGTCAGTAGAGAACTACAAAATAAAACAACAATGGGATACTACTACACACCTATTAGAATGGCCAAACTTCAAAACACTGGCAATACCAAATGCTGGAGAGGATGTGGAGCAACAGGAACTCACATTCATTGCTGGTAGGAAAGCAAAGTAGCAACAGCCACTTTGCAAGACAGTTTAGTGGTTTCTTATAAAACTGAACATATTCCTACTATATGATCCAGCAGTTGTGCTCCTTGGTATTTATGTGAATGATCTGAAAACTTGTGTTACACAGAATCCTGCACATGAGTGTTTACAGTGGCTTTTATTTATAACTGCCAAAACCTGGAAATAAACAAGACATCCTTCAGTAAGTGAATGGATAAATAAACTGTGGTACATCCAGACAATGGAACACTATTCAGTGCTAAAAACAAATCAGCTATCAAGCCATGAAAAGACACAGAGGAATCTTAAATGTAAATAACTAAGTGAAACAAATCAACTTGAAAACACTACACACTGTATGATTCCAACTATATGATATTCTCAGTTCAGTTCAGTCCAGTTTTTCAGTCATGTCCAACTCCTTGTGACCCCATTGACTGCCGCACGCCAAGCTTCCCTGTCCATCTTGCTCAAGCTCATGTCCATTGAGCCGGTGTTGTCATCCAACCATGTCATCCTCTGTCGTCCCCTTCTCCTCCTGCCTTCAGTCTTTCCCAGCATCAGGGTCTTTTCAAATGAGTCAGTTCTTCACATCAGGTGGCCAAAGTATTGGAATTTCAGCTTCAGTATCAGTCCTTCCAATGAATATTCGGGACTGGTTTCCTTTAGGATTGACTGGTTGGATCTCCTCACTGTCCAAGGGACTCTCAAGAGTCTCTTCTAACACCACAGTTCAAAGCATCAATTCTTTGGTGCTCAGCTTTCTTTATAGTCCAACTCTCACATCCATACATGACTACTGGAAAAACCATAGCTTTGACTAGACAGACTTTTAGCAAAGTATTGTCTCTTTTTTTAATATGCTGCCTAGGTTGGTCATAGCTTTTCTTCTAAAGAACAAGCATCTTTTAATTTCATGCCTGCAGTTACCATCTGCAGTGATTTTGGAGCCCAAGAAAATAGAGTCTGTCACTATTTCCATTGTTTCCCCATCTATTTGCCAGGAAGTGATGGGACCAGATGCCATGATCTTTGTTTTCTGAATGTTGAGCTTTAAGCCAACTTTTCACTCTCCTCTTTCACTTTCATCAAGAGGCTCTTTAGTTCCTCTTCACTTTCTGCCATAAGGGTGGTGTCATCTGCGTATCTCAGGTTATTGATATTTCTCCTGGCAATCTTGATTCCAGCTTGTGCTTCTTCCAACCCAGCGTTTTGCATGATGCACTCTGCATATAAGCTAAATAAGCAGGGTGACAATACACAGCTTTGACATGCTCCTTTCCCAATTTGGAACCAGTCTTTTGTTCCATGTCTGGTTCTAACTGTTGCTTCTTGACCTGCATACAGATACCTCAGGAGGCAAGTTAGGTGGTCTGGCATTCCCATCTCTTGAATTTTTCAGTTTGTTGTTAAACACAACACTATGTGACTATGACACAGTCAAAGGCTTTGGCATAATCAGTAAAGCAGAAGTAGATGCTTTTCTGGAACTCTCTTGCTTTTTTGGTGATCCAATGGATGTTGGCAATTTGATCTCTGGTTCCTCTGCCTTTTCTAAATTTAGCTTGGACATCTGGAAGTTTATGGTTCATGTACTGTTGAAACCTGGCTTGGAAAATTTTGAGCATTACTTTGCTAGCATGTGAGCTGAGTACAATTGTGTGGTAGTTGAACATTCTTTGAACATATGACATTCTGGAAAAAGCAACACTACAGAGACAGCAAAAAGATCAGTGGTTGCTGGGAGTTGGGGAGGAGAGAGGGATGAACAGGCAGAGCACAGGGACTTTTAGGGCAGTGAAGCCATTCTGCACAATGTAATAATAATGGATATAACACTGAGAGTGAACTGTCACCTCAGGTATGGAGTTTGGGTGGTAACGACGTGTCAGTGCAGGCTCATCCACTGTAACAGATGTCCACACTGATATGAGATGCTGATACGGGAGATGCATCCCCGAGGCGATGGGTTAGGTGAGACATCCCCCTCTTTTCTGCTCAGCTGTACTGTGAGCCTAAAACTGCTCTAAAAAACAGAGCCTGTTAACAACAACAATAAAACCCCTGTAAGAAATGGCAGGTTATATTTGGCCAGTAGATTTAGTTTATTGACTCCTGACTTAGGTTTGTTTTCGAAGAAATAAATGAAACAATCCCCAAACCACGTAATGAATGATCCTCAAACAACTGTTTCTTTGCTCATCATCATGAGGGTCAGGAATCTGGAAGGGTGTGGCTGGGCAGGGCCTGTAACTGAGGTCAGGCACTGGCTGGGGCTCCAGGCCTGGGACTGAGCATCCAAGAGGCTCACTCATGTGGCAGCTGGGGGCAACTCTGGGCTTGGAGCTCTGCAGGCTCTCTGAGCACCCACATTAAGCCTCGCCAGCATGGAGGTTTCTTACACCTTGCCTGGCTCCTCCCAGAGACAGCATTCTGAGAGAACCAGGCGGGAGCTGCAGGGCCTGTCCTCATCACCCTGAGAGTCCCGTGGTGGCACTTCCCCCAAATTCTCCTGGGCACCAGGAAATCAGAACCCAGCCTGAGCTGAGGGGAGGGAAGTTAGACACCACCTCTTCAGGGAAAGTATCAAAGAACAACGCCATGCTGAAACTACACTCAAGTACATTTTCACCAGGAGCAGGGCTGGGTCAGTGGAGAAAGGAACGGATATTCAAGGGAGTGAGGAAGGTACTGGGCCAGGTGCTTTAACCTTAGCCTACGACTCTTGAAGCAGGAATCACAGTCCCCATATAACAGCCAGAGACTGGAGGCAGAGAGCGATGAAGGAGCTGCCCATAACAGTGGCCATCAGTGGCAGATTCTGATGAAAAAGCCACAGCTGCCTGGTGCCCACCCTTCCAGACTAGTTGATGCCCCTGGGAATGCAGCAAAGAGAAGCAGCACATTGAGAAGTGAATCAGAATTCTCTGGCTAAAACCTCTGTGTTCTCCAGTGCTTCTTAAACTTTATCGTGTGTGTGCATCACCTGGGCATCTTGTTGAAACACAGATTCTGGTTCAGCAGGTCTGGGATGAGCCTGAGGTTCTGCATCAGACAAGCTCCCAGGGGATCCAAAGCTGCTTGTCTGTGGCCTGAACTCTGGGAAGTAGGGCTTTATGGTACAAAAAGGATTCATTGCCCAGGCAAGGCCTGTGATGCAAGAAAAGTTTGTCTTCTTCTCCAATGAGCCTGATAAACTTAGCTTTCTGTGGGCAGTTAGAAACTAAGGCTAGAAGTCCAGGGTGGGTGGCAGGTGGTGGAGGAAAGCTGCTGGATTCCTTGGCAGTCTGCTGCTCACCACCAACAGGAATAGGGTGGGGTGAGGAATTGCATTTTCCTCTGCAGAAGTCTTTCATTCCTTCACTCTGGTCTTCCAACTGTGTGTGCTTGCTCAGTTGCTAAGTTGTGTCCGACTCTTTGTGACCCCGTGGACTTCAGCCCACCAGCTCCGCTGTTCATGGGATTTTCTAGGCAAGAATACAGGAATGGGTTGCCATTTCCTACTCCAGAGGATCTTCCTGACCCAGGGGTCAAACCTGCATCTCTTGAGTCTCCTGCATTAGCAGGTGGATGGTTTACCACTGCAGCACCTAGGAAGGCCCCCAAAGTTGTGTGTAAAAATACAGATGTTTGCAAAACGTTGGACCACCTCAACTGTGTGTGATTCAGATACAACAAGGTTGAGAGGCATAACTGAGTTCAGAAAAAAAGCCTAACTCATAAATCAATGGGATAGCTGCCCAACTATTCCAAGTGAATTCCAAGATAACGCTGACTTATCTTGTGACAGCATTGACTTCACTAATTCAATGCAAATTTTATTGCATTTTTAACTGGGAACACTGACAAGTTAATGCTTCAGTATATCCATATTAGATGTAGCAAGATGAAATTCTAGGGGCCTCCACTGCTTCATCCCTTCAGCCTCTCAACGTGAGGCTGTACAAACTGTTTGGAACCACTAGATGGTGCCATAGCATCTTTTTTTATAAAACCAGAATTTAAACCTGGAATCAACAGAAAACATCTGTTAGTTCAGTGGTTCTTAAAGACACTGAATTGAACTCTGGAGACTGGAACTTGAAAAATAGTATTTTAAGTAACTCTTCTCAGATGATTTTTCTACATTGTCAGTTGGCGTGCTGGCATGAGGTGGCATTAAACACAACAAATGATTAAACCCTTTGCTGAAAAATAAGGAAACTGCCACAGTACATGGGGTTGCAAGGAGTCAGACACGACTTGGTGACTGAACCACGCCTAGAAGGAAACAGGCTATTTATTCAATTTTCAGGGACCAGACGAGGAGCCAGGAATCCAGATTGTTTCAGTGAATCTAGCTTGTCTCAATGGCTTTTCTACCAAATCACGGAAAACAAAAAGTGAAAATTCTAAAGAAGTTTTATGGTCAAAGTATCAGAGAGACTGCTAAACCTCTAAACTGGGTCCTGAAATTGAAGCTGCACCATGGAAGAAAAGGTCAAGGCCATCGAAAGAAATTATGCAAGTAGCCTTCAGTTCAGCTTCATATTAATAATATAATGAAAACCAAGCTTTTTGTAAGGATACAAGACAGGTGGGCTTGTAATGTGAACCCAGTCCCAGCAGATGGCAGCGTACTCTTAGGAATGTCCAGAGCTTGGGCCCATCAAGCGTGAAGCTTTGCGTAATGCAGTAAATACAAGTTCAACAGATGAGCTAAATGCCTAATGTGTAAAGTTTAAAGTTACCTCTTGTAGATGGATAAAACAAATCACGAGTTTCCCAAATTTTATTAGCCTACTACATTATAATCTGATTGAAGAAACAGCTCTACCCCACGGGGCTGCAGTATTTTCTATAAGATCCAGGATCAAGTGTTATTGCTCGGGCATATGTTGATACATATGACAAACTATTATGGGCTTGAGAGGATGAATTCAATCATTAAATATTTATCGAGCACCTGCCTGGTGACAGGCACAGTTCTATAAGGAGAATGTTACAAGTAAATTAAAGAAAGTTCAGATGAATGAATATTTCATGACATAGCATACGTTTCAGGACTAAGGTTTTGAAAAGAGGTAAGCAGCTAAACTCTATTCTTAATTATTGTTTTACTGTAGGTGGACCAGAGAGGAGAAGGAAAAAAAAAATGGGAAAAAGAAAGCATGACTGTATTCAACCTTAGGCAATTTAGATGTGCCCCAGGGTTTGTAAAGATATAATTGAAAAGCAATTCCACTCTTTGCTGACTTGTCCTTGAACCGCGGTCATACTTCTCCTGCCCTTCCCTTTCCACCCTCCCCACTCTCCTGTTCCGGGCATCCTCAGTCTCTGAGACACCAGGGCCCCACACGCCTCTCCTCTGGTCCTCCTGGTATCATCACTGCCTGTCTGCATGCAGGTCTGTAGTTGGGCCAGCACTCTCCAAGGCAGCTCCGTCCACCGACAGAGGACTACAGCACTGAGTCCACTCTGCCTGCTCTCCTTAGCTTGTCCCGCATTTCCTTCCTGGGGATTTTAGAGGATCCTGAATTCTCCTCTTGTGGGGCAGCCACTCGGCAATTGAAGAAAGCCATCATGTCCTGCCTCCCTGGAGTCTTTGACTGAAGATCACCAGTGTTCTCAAAAAGTGAAAGTGTAAGTCACTTCAGTTATGTCTGACTCTTTGCGACCCCAAGGACTGTCGCCCACCAGGCTCCTCTGCCCAGGGGATTCTCCAGGCAAGAATTCTGGAGTGGATTGCCATGTCCTTCTCCAGGGGAATCTTCCTGACCTAGGGATCGAACTTGGGTCTCCCACATTGCAGGCGGATTCTTTACCAAGCAGCTGTCAAACAACTTCCATCCTAGACTCTCCATCATCTTGGCCACCTTTGTTTGGATGCCCTTGGTAAACTCTGTCCAAGATGAACTGGAGTGAAATGGATACCTTCTGAGTGAACCTAACAGGGCAGGGTGTTTGTTGTGACACTGAGGTGGACGCGGAGAGCAGAAATGTGGGAAGGACACCCTGGTGCTGTGGGCAGTCCTCTACAGCTCCACCTCTGGACACATCTGCAGTTATTTCCCCTCTGGAGTAAACGTTCTTGGAAGGGCTCATGCCTACGTTACCCACTGCTGTGTCCCCAGCAAGGCGCATGCAGCTTGGCACATGGCAGGCATTTGTTGAAACAAGATAACCTGAAATGGAAGAATGGAGACTTGCATTCAAGTCTCTCTGGAAGGACAGAGTGGAGGAGCATGGAGGGGGACTCTGGCAGCATGAAGACCCAAACACTGCCCCCTTCCTCCCCATGTTCAGTGCCAGCCTGCCTCCTCTCTAAATGGCTCCTGAGAGCCGTGGGCAGCTGGCCAAGCAAGGCTGCATATTTAGGATGTCTCAGTAGAGAAACTGGTGGGTTGCCTAGTGATGCAAATCCTTATCGAATGGATAAGGGGGAAGGAGAGGAAGAGGTGGAAGTTTTCTACATATCCTATGAGAGAACAGGATAGGGAGCAAATATAGCATCTTTGAGGGGACACAGTATATCTTATTGGAGAAATTGTTTGGGATTTGACTTACACAGTATAGTAAGAAGGGAGGTATATGATTCCAAAAGCAGAGAAAGGGGAGAATTCAGTTATGGGACTTCAAATTAATAAATGAAAAGCAGTGATGTCGGATAGGAGGGAAAGATGGCGGAGGAATAGGACGGGAAGATCACGTTCTCCCTCACTAATTCCTCAAAAGAACATTTCAACCCCGAGCAAACTCCACAAAACAACTTCTGTAGGCTGGCAGAGGACATCAGGCAACCAGAAAAGCAGACCATTGTCTTCAAAAACAGGTAGGAAAAAATATAAAAGACGAAAAAGGAGACAAAGGAGGTGGGGAGGGAGCTCCGTCCCGGGAAGGGAAGCCCGTCCCGGGAAGGGAATTTTAAGAAGAGAGGTTTCCAAACACCAGGAAACACTCTCCCTGCCGAGACTGTGGCGAGCCTTGGAAACACAGAGGGCAACATAACAGGAAGGAAAAATAGATAAATAATTAAAACCAAGAGATTACAAGCCCACCAGTAACTCCCCCAGCGGAAAAGCAGCACAGACGCCTGCATCCGCCATTGGGAAGTGGGGGCAGGGCAGGGACGCGCGGGAGGCGCGGGCTGCAGAGCTTTGTAAGAATCGGGCAGGAACGCCCCAAGCTCCACCAGAACGATCTAACTTGGGCTAGCAAACCAGACTGTGGGATAGCTACCACGCGAAAAGCTCGAACATAAGACACTGCCAGGACCCAGCACAGAACAAAGGACGGAACGGAAAAAGCCAGCTGCAGACCATTCCCCGCCGGGGACAGGCAGCCAGAGCCGTAAGGACTGGAAAGGGGCAATTGCAGACCCGGAGAGACTTTACTTACCTAACTGCAAGCAGGCTCCTTTGCTAAGACTTCTGGGGGTGCTGGACAGTCACAGTCTGCCTCACGGGGTGCGCCAGCGGTCCACCCAGAGAGCTGAGCGGCAGCGGCGGAAAAGGTGACAAGCCGCGGCGATTGCGCTCGCCAAACTCCTGAGCTACTCGGACCTGGGAAGGGCACAAAGCGCAGTCCCAGCCGCATTTGTGCCTCTGAGGGCTGCCTGAGGGCCGAACCTGAGCGGCTTGGACCGGGGAAGTGCACGCAGCCTAGGGCCGGCCCCAGACGGTTCCCGGCTGAGCATCATAGAGCCGGAGCGGTTTGTGCACCGCGAGAAAGGACAGGTCAAGCGGGGCAGAGATACTGTGTACACACGACAGTGCTATTTGTTTGCAGCATCCCCCCTCCCCACAGCGCGACTGAACCAGTGAGCCTAAAAACCAGCAAACAGAAGAAGTTAAACAGAGGGAACCACCTTGGAAGTGAGCCCACACGGCCCATAACATCAGAGAAGAGCCAGATATATTTTTAATTTTTTAATATTTTTAAAATCATTCTTTTTTTTTTTTTTTTGCCTTTTGCATTTTTTTTTCTTTTTTTTCCGAGCTTTTTTTTAATTGTTAAATCTTCTATTTCTCCTCTAATTTTTATTTCTATAACCTAGTATTACTATTTTTTAAAAAAAAAGACTTTTTTTTTTTTTTAAGGCAAACACCATATATACTCTTTGGATGGTTGTTGGTGTTTTGTTTTGTTTTTTTTTTTGTTTGTTTGTTTTTTAATAATTCTTTTTTTTTCTTTCTTCCTTTTTCCTTCTGCTTTTCTTTAATATTGTATCTTTGAAAATCCAACCTCTACTCCAGATTTTTAATCTTTGTTGTCAATTTTGTACATTTAAAAACCCAAACTTCACTACCCAAGTTTACCTGAGAGCGAGATTACTGGCTTGTCCACTCTCTCCTCCTCTGGCCTCTCCTTTTTCTCCACCAGGTGGCCTCTGTCTCTTTTCTCCCCCATCTCTTCTCTATCCAACTCTGTGAATCTCTGTGTGTTCCAGATGGTAGAGAGCACCTAAGGAACTGGTTACTGGCAGGATTTGTCTCTCTCCTACTCATTCCTCTCTCTTATCCTCCTGGTCACCTCTGTCTACTTCCTCCCTCTCCTCTTCCCTGTATAACTCTGTAAATACCTCTGAGCGGTCCAGACTATAGAGCGCACATAAGGAAGTGACTACTGGCTAGCTTGCTCTCTCCTCTCTTGATCTCACCACATCTCATTCCAGTTACCTCTAACTACCCCCTCCATCTTCTCTTCTCCTTGTAACTCAGTGAACCTCTCTGAGTGTCCCTCAAGGTGGAGAAACTTTTCATCTTTAACCTAGATGTTTTATCATCGGTGCTGTATAGATGGAGAAGTCTAGAGGCTACTGTGAAAATAAAACTGAAAACCAGAAGCAGGAAGCTTAAACCCAAAGCCTGAAAACATTAGAGAACTCTTGAATTCAGGGAACATTAAGCAATAGGAGCTCATCAAAAGCCTTCATACCTACACTGAAACCAAGCTCCACCCAAGGGCCAACAAGTTCCAAAACAAGACATACCACTCAAATTCTCCAGCAACACAGGAACACTCCCCTGAGCCTCAATATACAGGCAGCTCAAAATTATCCCCAAACCTTTGATGTCTCATAACCCATTACGGGTCACTCCACTGCACTCCAGAGAGAAGAAACCCAGCTCCACCCACCAAAACTCCAACACAAGCCTCCCTAACCAGGAAACCTTGACAAGCCACTGATAGAACCCCACCCAAAGTGAGGAAGCTCCATAATAAAGAGAACTCCACAAATTATCAGAATATAAAAAGGCCACCCCAAACGCAGCAATATAACCAAGATGAAGAGACAGAGGAATACTCAGCAGGCAAAGGAACAGGAGAGTTGCCCACCAAATCAAACAAAAGAGGAAGAAGTAGGGAATCTACCGGAGAAGGAATTCCGAATATTGATAGTGAAAATGATCCAAAATCTTGAAATCAAAATGGAAACACAGATAAATAGCCTAGAGACAAGGATTGAGAAGATGCAAGAAAGGTTTAACAAGGACCTAGAAGAAATAAAAAAGAGTCAAAATATAATGAATAACACAATAAATGAGATCAGAAACACTCTGGAGGCAACAAATAGTAGAATAACGGAGGCAGAAGATAGGATTAGTGAAATAGAAGATAGAATGGTAGAAATAAATGAATCAGAGAGGAAACAAGAAAAACGAATTAAAAGAAACGAGGACAATCTCAGAGACCTCCAGGACAATATGAAACGCTCCAACATTCGAATTATAGGAGTCCCAGAAGAAGAAGACAGAAAGAAAGATCATGAGAAAATCCTTGAGGAGATAATAGTTGAAAACTTCCCTAAAATGGGGAAGGAAATAATCACCCAAGTCCAAGAAACACAGAGAGTCCCAAATAGGATAAACCCAAGGCGGAACACCCCAAGACACATATTAATCAAATTAACAAAGATCAAACACAAAGAACAAATATTAAAAGCAGCAAGGGAAAAACAACAAATAACACACAAGGGGATTCCCATAAGGATAACAGCTGATCTGTCAATAGAAACTCTTCAGGCCAGGAGGGAATGGCAAGACATACTTAAAGTGATGAAAGACAATAACCTACAGCCCAGATTACTGTACCCAGCAAGGATCTCATTCAAATACGAAGGAGAAATCAAAAGCTTTACAGACAAGCAAAAGCTGAGAGAATTCAGCACCACCAAACCAGCTCTCCAACAAATTCTAAAGGATATCCTCTAGACAGGAAACATGAAAAGGGTGTATAAACCCGAACCCAAAACAATAAAGTAAATGGCAACGGGATCATACTTATCAATAATTACCTTAAACGTAAATGGGTTGAACGCCCCAACCAAAAGACAAAGACTGGCCGAATGGATACAAAAACAAGACCCCTCTATATGCTGCTTACAAGAGACCCACCTCAAAACAAGGGACACATACAGACTGAAAGTGAAGGGCTGGAAAAAGATATACCACGCAAATAGAGACCAAAAGAAAGCAGGAGTGGCAATACTCATATCCGATAAAATAGACTTTAAAACAAAGGCTGTGAAAAGAGACAAAGAAGGCCACTACATAATGATCAAAGGAACAATCCAAGAAGAAGATATAACAATTATAAATATATATGCACCCAATATAGGAGCACCACAATATGTAAGACAAATGCTAACAAGTATGAAAGGGGAAATCAACAATAACACAATAATAGTGGGAGACTTTAATACCCCACTCACACCTATGGACAGATCAACTAAACAGAAAATTAACAAAGAAACGCAAACTTTAAATGATACATTAGATCAGTTAGACCTAATTGATATCTGTAGGACATTTCACCCCAAAACAACGAATTTCACCTTTTTTTCAAGTGCTCATGGAACCTTCTCCAGGATAGATCACATCCTGGGCCATAAATCTAAACTTGATAAATTCAAAAAAATCGAAATCATTCCAAGCATCTTTTCTGACCATAATGCATTAAGATTAGATCTCAATTACAGGAGAAAAACTATTAAAATTTCCAACATATGGAGGTTGAACAACACACTTCTGAATAACCAACAAATCACAGAAGAAATCAAAAAAGAAATCAAAATATGCATAGAAACTAATGAAAATGAAAACACAACAACCCAAAACCTGTGGGACACTATAAAAGCAGTGCTAAGAGGAAAGTTCATAGCAATACAGGCATACCTCAAGAAACAAGAAAAAAGTCAAATAAATAACCTAACTCTACAACTAAAGCAACTAGAAAAGGAAGAGTTGGAGAACCCCAGAGTGAGTAGAAGGAAAGAAATCTTAAAAATTAGGGCAGAAATAAATGCAAAAGAAACAAAAGAGACCATAGCAAAAATCAACAAAGCCAAAAGCTGGTTCTTTGAAAGGATAAATAAAATTGACAAACCATTAGCCAGACTCATCAAGAAGCAAAGAGAGAAAAATCAAATCAATAAAATTAGAAATGAAAATGGAGAGATCACAACAGACAACACAGAAATACAAAGGATCATAAGAGACTACTATCAGCAGTTGTATGCCAATAAAATGGACAACGTGGAAGAAATGGACAAATTCTTAGAAAAGTACAATTTTCCAAAACTGAACCAGGAAGAAATCGAAAATCTTAACAGACCCATCACAAGCACGGAAATTGATACTGTAATCAGAAATCTTCCAGCAAACAAAAGCCCAGGTCCAGATGGCTTCACAGCTGAATTCTACCAAAAATTTCGAGAAGAGCTAACACCTATCCTACTCAAACTCTTCCAGAAAATTGCAGAGGAAGGTAAACTTCCAAACTCATTCTATGAGGCCACCATCACCCTAATACCAAAACCTGACAAAGATGTCACAAAAAAAGAAAACTACAGGCCAATATCTCTGATGAACATAGATGCAAAAATCCTCAACAAAATTCTAGCAATCAGAATCCAACAACACATTAAAAAGATCATACACCATGACCAAGTGGGCTTTATCCCAGGGATGCAAGGATTCTTCAATATCCGCAAATCAATCAATGTAATTCACCACATTAACAAATTGAAAAATAAAAACCATATGATTATCTCAATAGATGCAGAGAAGGCCTTTGACAAAATTCAACATCCATTTATGATAAAAACTCTCCAGAAAGCAGGAATAGAAGGAACATATCTCAACATAATAAAAGCTATCTATGACAAACCCACAGCAAACATGTTCCTCAATGGTGAAAAATTGAAAGCATTTCCCCTAAAGTCAGGAACAAGACAAGGGTGTCCACTTTCACCGCTACTATTCAACATAGTTCTGGAAGTTTTGGCCACAGCAATCAGAGCAGAAAAAGAAATAAAAGGAATCCAAATTGGAAAAGAAGAAGTAAAACTCTCACTGTTTGCAGATGACATAATCCTCTACATGGAAAACCCTAAAGACTCCACCAGAAAATTACTAGAGCTCATCAATGAATATAGTAAAGTTGCAGGATATAAAATCAACACACAGAAATCCCTTGCATTCCTATACACGAATAATGAGAAAGTAGAAAAAGAAATTAAGGAAACAATTCCATTCACCATTGCAACGAAAAGAATAAAATACTTAGGAATATATCTACCTAAAGAAACTAAAGACCTATATATAGAAAACTATAAAACACTGATGAAAGAAATCAAAGAGGACACTAATAGATGGAGAAATATACCATGTTCATGGATTGGAAGAATCAATATAGTGAAAATGAGTATACTACCCAAAGCAATTTACAAATTCAATGCAATCCCTATCAAGCTACCAGCCACATTTTTCACAGAACTAGAACAAATAATTTCAAGATTTGTATGGAAATACAAAAAACCTCGAATAGCCAAAGCAATCTTGAGAAAGAAGAATGGAACTGGAGGAATCAACTTGCCTGACTTCAGGCTCTACTACAAAGCCACAGTCATCAAGACAGTATGGTACTGGCACAAAGACAGACATATAGATCAATGGAACAAAATAGAAAGCCCAGAGATAAATCCACACACATATGGACACCTTATCTTTGACAAAGGAGGCAAGAATATACAATGGAGTAAAGACAATCTCTTTAACAAGTGGTGCTGGGAAAACTGGTCAACCACTTGTAAAAGAATGAAACTAGATCACTTCCTAACACCGCACACAAAAATAAACTCAAAATGGATTAAAGATCTAAATGTAAGATCAGAAACTATAAAACTCCTAGAGGAGAACATAGGCAAAACACTCTCAGACATAAATCACAGCAGGATCCTCTATGATCCACCTCCCAGAATGCTGGAAATAAAAGCAACAATAAACAAATGGGATCTAATTAAAATTAAAAGCTTCTGCACAACAAAGGAAAATATAAGCAAGGTGAAAAGACAGCCTTCTGAATGGGAGAAAATAATAGCAAATGAAGCAACTGACAAACAACTAATCTCAAAAATATACAAGCAACTTCTGCAGCTCAACTCCAGAAAAATAAACGACCCAATCAAAAAATGGGCCAAAGAACTAAATAGACATTTCTCCAAAGAAGACATACGGATGGCTAACAAACACATGAAAAGATGCTCAACATCACTCATTATTAGAGAAATGCAAATCAAAACCACAATGAGGTACCACTTCACACCAGTCAGAATGGCTGCGATCCAAAAATCTGCAAGCAATAAATGCTGGAGAGGGTGTGGAGAAAAGGGAACCCTCCTACACTGTTGGTGGGAATGCAAACTAGTACAGCCACTATGGAGAACAGTGTGGAGATTCCTTAAAAAATTGCAAATAGAACTACCTTATGACCCAGCAATCCCACTTCTGGGCATACACACCGAGGAAACCAGAATTGAAAGAGACACATGTACCCCAATGTTCATCGCAGCACTGTTTATAATAGCCAGGACATGGAAACAACCTAGATGTCCATCAGCAGATGAATGGATAAGAAAGCTGTGGTACATATACACAATGGAGTATTACTCAGCCGTTAAAAAGAATTCATTTGAATCAGTTCTGATGAGATGGATGAAACTGGAGCCGATTATACAGAGTGAAGTAAGCCAGAAAGACAAACACCAATACAGTATACTAACACATATATATGGAATTTAGGAAGATGGCAATGACGACCCTGTATGCAAGACAGGGAAAGAGACACAGATGTGTATAACGGACTTTTGGACTCAGAGGGAGAGGGAGAGGGTGGGATGATTTGGGAGAATGACATTCTAACATGTATACTATCATGTGAATTGAATCGCCAGTCTATGTCTGACGCAGGATGCAGCATGCTTGGGGCTGGTGCATGGGGATGACCCAGAAAGATGTTATGGGGAGGGAGGTGGGAGGGGGGTTCATGTTTGGGAATGCATGTAATAATTAAAGATTTTAAAATTTAAAAAAAAAACAAAAAACTTATTAATTCCAATTTTTGGTTTGGATATTTTTATTGGCCAATAGCTTAAAACCACATTATATTTATACCTCCTAAAGTAATCACTACACTGTCTTCTTTTTTTTTTTTATTAAGGTCAATACTTTTTAGAAAAAATTCTGTTAAAATTAATTGTAAAATGTTTTGTTACACATATAATTCTGATTTCAGTCAACTAATACTGTTGACACACTAACTGTTAATAGAAAACTCATTTGCTAGAAATGTTTGCTAATATTGTCCATTATATTATCTTAATGATTAGCATAATGAATAAAGCATTTTTGTATTGCTCTGAAAAAAAAAAAAAAAAAGAAAAGCAGTGATGTCAATTAGCCAGAAAATAAGTGAAAGAAGAAAATAAAAATGTACATTAAATAAAACACCAATATGGCAGAAATAAAATAAAGCATATGAGTCATGATGAAAAGTGAAAAAATGTGAAAGTGTTATTGTTCAGTCATGTCTGACACTTTTGTGACCCCCATGGACTATAGCCTGCCAAGCTCCTCTGTCCATGGGATTCTCCAGACAAAAATACTGAAGTGGATCACCATGCCCTCCTCCAGGGGATCTTCCTGACCCAGGGATCAAACCCATGTCTCTTATGTCTCCTGAATTGGCAGGTGGGTTCTTTACCAGTAGGGCCATATGGAAAGCCCTTCAGTTCAGTTCAGTTCAGTTCAGTCACTCAGTCATGTCCGGCTCTTAGCAACCCCATGAATTGCAGCATGCCAGGCCTCCCTGTCCATCACCAACTCCTGGAGTTCACTCAAACTCATGTCCATTGAGTCGGTGATGCCATCCAGCCATCTCATCCTCTGTCGTCCCCTTCTCCTCCTGCCCCCAATCCCTCCCAGCATTAGGGTCTTTTCCAATGAATTAACTCTTCGCATGATGTGGCCAAGGTACTGGAGTTTCAGCTTTAGCATCATTCCTTCCAAAGAACACCCAGGGCTGATCTCCTTTAGAATGTACTGGCTGGATCTCCTTGCAGTCCAAGGGACTCTCAAGAGTCTTCTCCAACACCACAGTTCAAAAGCATCAATTCTTCGGTGCTCAGCTTTCTTCACAATCCAGCTCTCACATCCATACATGACCACTGGAAAAACCATAGCCTTGACTAGATGGACCTTTGTTGGGCAAAGTAATGTCTCTGCTTTTGAATATGCTATCTAGGTTGGTCATAATTTTCCTTCCAATGAGCAAGTGTCTTTTAATTTCATGGCTGCAATCACCATCTGCAGTGATTTTGGAGCCCAGAAAAATAAAGTCTGACACTGTTTCCACTGTTCCCCCATCTATTTCCCATGAAGTGATGGGACCAGATGCCATGATCTTTGTTTTCTGAATGTTGAGCTTTAAGCCAACTTTTCACTCTCCTCTTTCACTTTCATCAAGAGGCTTTTTAGTTCCTCTTCACTTTCTGCCATAAGGGTTGTGTCATCTGCCAATGTGAGGTTATTGATATTTCTCCTGGCAATCTTGATTCCAGCTTGTGCTTCTTCCAGCCCAGCATTTCTCATGATGTATTCTGCATATAGGTTAAATAAGCAGGGTGACAGTATACAGCCTTGACGTACTCCTTTTCCTATTTGGAACCAGTCTGTTGTTCCATAAGCTTATGACCCAGCAATCCCACTCCAGAGCACATCTTGTGTATGTTAGTCCCTCAGTCCTGTCCACCTCTTTGCAACCCCATGCACTGTAGTTGTCCAGGCTCCTCTGTCTATGGGATTCTCCAGGCAAGAATACTGGAGTGGGCTGCCATTTCCTTCTCCCATGTCCTGTAGTCAAGAAAAAGTTTAACTCAACTCTGCATCTGAAGTCTAGCATCAGAGAATAAAATGTTACAAGAAAGTATATTAAAAGTCACAATCAGAGAGACACTTAAATATACCTCTCTTGTGATTTGGCAGAAATAGGGAATTTTTGCTATTAAAAAGAAATAAGGCATAGGAGAATTATATCAGGAAATTAAAAATTTGGTCCAATTCTATAAAAATTTTAGCTTTAGCTAGTTACCCATATCGCAGCCATGAGTACACATTTCACATCTCAGCAAGTACCATGCAACACCCAGCTCGACAAACAAATGAAACATTGAAAACCTAATAAAGGCATTGCCACAGCGCAAAAATCAAGAGCATGTGAACACTTGGAAGGTGTTTACAGGAGGGTTTTTCATGCAATGCCGAGGACTGACTGGGTGGAAATTCTATAGAGATAAAGCAAAGAGAGCCTCTTTCAACTTATCTGTTTCCTTGATGATTGAAGTCTCTGCTTCTCCACACATCTCTGCCTTGTAATGTGCTACCAGTACAGCTATACCCTCAGCAATTACCATTGCCCTAAACCAAGTTTTCAAGTTCCAGCTCTACCACGTGATGATTGTGTGGCCGGTGTGGAGCGCTTTGTGCTCTGAACCCAGATTTCCCATCTGTAAACTAAGACAGACGTACCTGCCCTCACAAAGGCTCAGGTGAGGTCATGTCTTTTCAAATGTGTTAGTACAATGAACTCCAGCCCTGATCCCCAGAAGTTCATATGCCACAGAGAAAACCATGTTAGCAACAGATCTGGAAGCAAGGAACACATGTGCCCAATATCCATACTGGTTTGTATACACCAAACTTTCTAACTGGGCTTAAATTAGTTGTGGGCCTCTTCTATTTACATGGAGCCTTTCATCAATGTTTTAAAAAATATTACTGGGATTCCCCTGATGGCCCAGTGGCTAAGGCTCCTTGCTCCCAGTGCAGGGGTCTGGTTTGAGCCCTGGTCAGGGAACTGGATCCCACAGGCCGCAACTAAGGCCTGGTGCAGCCAAGTAAATAAAGGTTAAAAACAATAAAACAGTCAAAGGATTATTACTTGTCCCCACCCCTACCCCCACCTCCACAATCACCTCTACAATTATTACCCCAACCATCACCACCTTTTTGCTTTTCTTTCTTTCTTCTTTGACTTGACCCACATAATAACTTTAAAAGGCGGAAATATGTAGTTTGGAGCTTAAGGAATGTTAACCCAGCATAGGGCAGGGATCTATTAACCTGACATGGGGAGTTCAGACTCCCAACCTGAATTATTGCCAATAAAACTATGCCAAGGAGAGAAGCAGAAAGCTGAGTAGCTCATTAATGTCTTTCTTGTTGAGACAAGCTCACCAATGGGGTAGGAGGTACTGTGAGCCCAGGTTTTTGGTGTGAAGCTACCAAAAATCAGTCTTTGGAATTTGACCACTTTTTTTTTAACTTGCCTGCATTATTTTCTGTGTTCTAGGTTAACTTCTCTCCAGTTGTCACTAATTCACAAAGTCTTAGCTTTATTTTTAGTCGTCAACTTGGAAACATGAAGCAGGGCTGATGGGTTACAAAACTGCTTCCTGTTTTAGGCTCAATGTTCTTAAAGCCAAATCACCGACAAACCATGAAGATCATAGGATGTGGAAGACAGAAAATCACAGCACTCAAGACTGCAGGTGCTACCAGTTAATTAGGCTCTGAAACTGCAAGGTGAGAGTGTAAACAAGCCAAGTAACTCTAGGTGTTAACTGTGCACTCAGAAATTTCACTGGTACAGAACTTCCTACCCTTTTGAAGATAGTGAACTTATCAATAAAAAGAATAAAATAGCAATCAACATAAATTTCCAAGAACAGGCAGGTTTTCAAATCTTGCCGTATCTGTCCTAATGTGGCACTGAAAATAATATTGCAGAAAACGTAAGAATATATCAGGTTCATGGTTCCCAAACTGTATATCCAAGTGTCTCAGAGACTGTGAACTCTCACGAGTGTGGTAAGATATTTTAAAATTTCAAAGGTATCAGTAACACTTAACCTTTTTTTTAAAAAAAAATAGTTAATAAGACTTTTTATTATAACAGTGTTTATTTGTGTATGGCTGTAATAACAAATATATTTTTCACCATTCATCCAAATACTGTATATATGATAGGATGCCTTGTAACACTTGATTGGGCTACAAGCCTGTTGATGACATCACTGAATGTAAAGCTGCACGTCTGGCAGTTGTCACAACAAAAACAGCAGACTCTGTGTGAAATTACCATGGAAGAGGAAGGGAGGGCGAGAGACTGAGGGCTGCAACCTGCTTCCGAGGCTGAAGACCACGCAGTGCCCAGCAGACCTGCGTGTTTGCATCAGTGCTTCTTTAAGAATGGCAGAAGGCCTTTCTGGGCGGTCCACTGGTTAAGAGTCTGCCTGCCAATGCAGGGGACACAGGTTCGATTCCTGGTCTGGGAAGATTCCTGTGCTCTAGAGTCCATGCTCCACAACAAGAGAAGCCACCACAGTGAGGAACTCACGCACCACAACTAGAGAAAGCCTGCACTCTGCAGAGAAGACTCAGCACAGCCATTAAATTAAATGGTTTCAAAAAGAACACATAAAGTGTGCTAACTTTGTGTACTACTTGTTTTTATCCACACTGCAGGTGGATTCTTTACAGTCTGAGCCACCAGCAAACCCACTATTTGTTAGGACATAAATACTTAAGCTGTTTGGATTGAACTATGTATTTAATAAATAAATGATTTATGGTTGCTTTTTGCCTAAGGGGCACTGTGACAAAATTACTGAGATGCTAGAGTCATTGGTCCTGTGAACCAAGAAAGTTTGCGAACTGCTGCATTAGGTGAAAAAAATAAAATAAAAGCTGCATAATCATTGCACTCAATAAAGGACAGAAATGGTATGGACCTAACAGAAGCAGAAGATATTAAGAAGAGGTGGCAAGAATACACGGAAGACCTGTACAAAAAGATCTTCACAACCCAGATAATCACGATGGTGTGATCACTCACCTAGAGCCAGACATCCTGGAATGTGAAGTCAAGTGGGCCTTAGGAAGCATCACTACGAACAAAGCTAGTGGAGGTGATGGAATTTGAGCTGTTTCAAATCCTGAAAGATGATGCTGTGAAAGTGTTGCACTCAATATGCCAGTATATTTGGAAAACTCAGCAGTGGCCACAGGACTGGAAAAGGCCAGTTTTCATTCCAATCCCAAAGAAAGGCAATGCCAAAGAATGCTCCAACTACTGCACAATTGCACTCATCTCACACACTAGTAAAGAAATGATAAAGATTCTCCAAGCCAGAATTCAGCAATACGTGAACCATGAACTTCCAGATGTTCAAGGTGGTTTTAGAAAAGGCAGAGGAACCAGAAATCCAATTGCCAACATTCACTGGATCATCAAAAAAGCAAGAGAGTTCCAGAAAAACATTTGTTTTTGCTTTATTGACTATGTCAAAGTCTTTGAGTGTGTGGATCACAATAAACTATGGAAAATTCTGAAAGAGATGGGCATACCAGACTACCTCCCCTGCCCCTTGAGAAAGCTGAATGCAGGTCAGGAAGCAACAGTTAGAACTGGACATGGAACAACAGACTGGTTCCAAATAGGAAAAGGAGTACATCAAGGCTGTATATTGTCACCCTGCTTATTTAACTTATATCGAGAGTACATAATGAGAAATGTTGGGCTGGAGGAAGCACAAGCTGGAATCAAGATTGTCGGGAGAAATATCAATAACCTCAGACAGGCAGATGACAACACCCTTATGGCAGAAAGTGAAGAAGAACTAAAGAGCCTCTTGATGAAAGTGAAAGATGTTGGGAGTCGTGTTAGGCATTACTGACAAAATGGAGGCATGGTCCCCAGTCCCCTCTCATTCAGCAGGCACGGATCCTGGGATGAAGGAGTTAGGCCTTGTAATTCTGACTTGTCTTTTCCTCTCCTTGGCTGAGTTGACTGAAAAGGAATATTAAGGTGCTTATTGCTCTTGAGAGGAGCATGAGAAGGCACAAAGCCTTCTGCAGCATTGCTCAGAAAATAATTCATAAAGTTAATCACTGACATTTGTTCAAGGACTTTTACAAAAGAGTGTTCCAGGATGAGCACATAGGCCGTAACTTGAGGCCATGGGAGGGATTGATATCTGAAGCCTATTTGTGAGGAGAATGTTTATGGTAAAGGAGTTTACTGAATTTAGGGTTTGCTGCTGCTAAGTCACTTCAGTTGTGTCCGACTCTGCGCGACCCCATAGACGGCAGCCCACCAGGCTCCCCTGTCCCTGGGATTCTCCAGGCAAGAACACTGGAGTAGGTTGCCGTTTCCTTCTCCAATGCATGAAAGTGAAAAGTGAAAGTGAAGTCACTCAGTCGTGTCCAACTCTTAGCGACCCCATGGACTGTGTAGCCCACCAGGCTCCTCCATCCACGGGATTTTCCAGGCAAGAGTTCTGGAGTGGGGTGCCATTGCCTTCTCCAGAATTTAGAGTTTAGAAATAATTAAATAGTTAGAAGTTAAAGATTTAAGGAATGTTGTAAAGTTAGCATATTTTACTATCGCTTATAGAAGTTAGGAATTTTTAGAGACACTATAGCCAGAAGCCTTTTTAAGAGATAGTGAGCTCAGGATGTAATGGGCAAACAGGAGTTAGGAAGATAAGTGGTAAACTGAGGAATGTAGCATGAGTTACAATGTGATCACAAGTTAACTATAGGACACATTAGAAGAGGTAGATTATAGATGATAAGGCTGATTTCGAGAGAATCACTGAAGCAGGAACTCTGTTTGAAGAGCAACAATGATTTATGGAGATAATAAATCTGGGAGAGGGGGATCTGAAAATGTCAAACCTCTGGCCTAATGTTTTTGTAAAGGTATAAAAGAGAATCTTAACCTTGGAATAAACAGGCAGTCCATAGAAAAATGAGAGGCTGTCTCATTCACTGACACCGTTCACCTCTTCAGGTTGAATCCCTGGCTGCTGGAGTTGGACTCTGGCAGAAAGAGAAGAGTGAAAAAGTTGGCTTAAAGCTCAACATTCAGAAAACTAAGATCATGGCATCTGGTCCCATCACTTCATGGCAAATAGATGGGGAAACAGTGGCTGACTTTATTTTATTGGTGTCCAAAATCACTGCAGATGGTGATTGCAGCCATGAAATTAAAAGAGGCTTTCTCCTTGGAAGAAAAGTTATGACTAACCTAGACAGCATATTAAAAAGCAGAGACATTACTTTGTCAACAAAGGTCCGTCTAGTCAAGGCTATGGTTTTTCCAGTAATCACATATGGATGTGAGAGTTGGACTGTAAAGAAAGCTGAGTGCCGAAGAATTGATGCTTTTGAACTGTGGTGTTGGAGAAGACTCTTGAGAGTCCCTTGGATTGCAAGGAGATCCAGTCCATCCTAAAGGAGATCAGCCCTGGGTGTTCAGTGGAAGGACTGATGTTGAAGCTGAAACTTCAATATTTTGGCCACCTGATGCAAAGAGCTGACTCATTGGAAAAGACCCTGATGCTGGGAAAGATTGAGGGCAGGAGGAGAAGGGGACGACAGAGGATGAGATGGTTGGATGGCATCACCGACACAATGGACATGGGTTTGGGTTAACTCCGGGAGCTGGTGATAGACAGAGAGTCCTGGAGTGGTGCAGTTCATGGGGTCGCAAAGAGTCATACACAACTGAGCGACTGACCTGAACTGAAACACTGCAATCAATCTCGCGTTTCCATGCGTGCCTGTGTGTTTTAAGATAATGGAAGAAAGTACATCAGAATTCAGCAGTGGCGACATGGTAGGACTTTCTTTCTGTAGTTTTTTTAATTTACTAATCTACTTGTGATGAGTAATGATTAACTCTAACAGGCTGAAAATAATGAAAGGTTATTAAAAATTACTTCCCAGGGGATCACATTTGCTCCTTTGAATAAAATAACACCAGAAAGTTTCATTTTTGGAGAAGATTTTATTCCATTCTGCTAACTTCTCCAGCTTCCTGCTCCATACATACAGGATCTGGTTTTAGGACACTGAAGCTTTGGAGAAACCTGTTTTTATGCGTCTCTCTTTTTTTTTGCTGTTAAAAAGAAAACCCACCCATTTCCCACCTCTGCAGCCAGCAGGAAGTGACTGCGGCTTGGAGTCACTAGCAGATGGGGCCTCTCAGCCTAAAGGTTGACAATCTATCCAAGATGGTGGCGGTGCCGCCTGATGTTACAGATGCCCTGGGGGACCGTCGCTTCTCCACCTCCTGCTTCCCGTGCAAGGCCCCACAGCATCCTGCAGCTCTTAGATGGAAGATGCCGTTAGGAGCCTGCCCTGAGGAAATGCACATGTGAAAGCACCCCTGAGTGACAGAGATCTGGAGTGCTTTGCTGTTAAAACTGACCAACTCCTGAAAACTCACAGTTTATAAAGCTACTGAGTTATCTATACAGTTGAAACATATACAGGTAGCCCTTGATTTTTTGATTGTGAGAGAAATCAAACTCAAACTTACTTTTCTCCTACAAACTTTGGTTACCAAAGGGGAAATGTGGGAGGAGAGGGATAGATTAGGAGTTTGAGATTGATATTTACACACTACTGTGTACAGAGAAGTCAACAAGGACCGACTGTACAGCACAGGTAGCTCTCCTCAATATTCTGTGATAATCTATACGGGAAAATAATCTGAAAAAGAATGGATATATGTATATGAAAAATGGAATAACTTTGCTGTACACCCAAAACTAACATAACATTGTTCATCAACTATAAGTAAGTAAGTAAAGTCACTCAGTTGTGTCCGACTCTTTGTGACCCCGTGGACTGCAGCCCACCAGGCTCCTCAGTCCATGGGGTTCTCCAGGCAAGAATACTGGAGTGGGTTGCCACTTCCTTCTCCAGGGCATCTTCCCGACCCAGGGATCGAACCCAGGTCTCCCGCATTGGAGGCAGACGCTTTAACCTCTGAGCCACCAGGGAAGCACATCAACCATATTCCAATATAAAATAAAAATAAAATTAAAAATTCAAAAAAGAAAACAATATACAATTTTTTTTATCCTAAAAAGGCAACTGTCATTATACTTTGTACTTGAGATCATTGGGTTTGTTTTATTTTAAAATTTATTGATCACTAATATTTTCAATGTATTCAACTCTTCAGCTCTCATGCTTTGGGAATGCATGTAAGAATTAAAGATTTTAAAATTTAAAAAATAAAAAACTAAAATTAAAAAAACAAACAAACAAACAAACAAAAAAAAGAATAAAAAAAAAAATGCTTTCGACCCTTTGGCGTTATGAGGCAGTAGCATTATATCTACTTTTAACTGAGGTGCACAGAAGGCAGGTAACTTGCACAAGGTCAAGCATCTAGAATGGGCAGAACCAAGATCTGGGGTTTATTTTGGAAAGTCTGGCTCCAGAGGGCTCCTCAGCAAGACGATCTCACCGACTGTTTGTAAATTAATGTTTTTCTCTAAGGTATATCCTTTCCTTGTTGTTGTTGTCCAGTTGCTAAGCTGTGTCTGACTCTTTGCAATTCTTTGTAGCTGCCAGGCTCTTCGGTCCATGAGATTTCTCAGGCAATACTGGAGTGGGTTTCCATTTCCTTTTTCAGGGCATCTTCCCAACCCAGGGATCAAATGCATGTCTCCTGCATTGGCAGGAGGATTCTTTACCACTGAGTCACCTGCAAGCCCATCCTTTCATTTGATGTTGTTATTGTTCAGTCACTAAGTTGTGTCTGACTCTTTGTGACCCCATGGACTTTCAGCATGACTAAAAGATTGTAATCTTTCAAAATCCACAAATCACACATTCCTTGCATTTTCTCGGAAGTAATTCCACTTTCAAAGATTTCATCACAAAGTGTTTACATAATCTATTATGTTATATATTCCAGTAAGAGTTAGATGCACTATTGTAACATTTATTTTATTTTATCTGTATTTATAAAGCTATCCCTGACTAGAGTGTGTGCCTGTAGAGATGGGGACTGTACATTGTCTTTCTCTAGCACTTCACTGGCAAGAACACAGTAGGTCCACAAAAAACATTTGCTGAAGATGTGAAAGCTGATGTTAATGCTGACAGCAGCTGCCTCCTCTGCTGCGCTGTTACAAAATCCACCTCGGAGCCCCCCTGCAGCCATTGCCTGACAGCTGTTCCAGTCTCTACCTGAAGGGGTATTCTGGCTGCTGGGAAAGGCTTGGTCACACGTGGGGAGGCTAGATTTTGCCAGGAATTGACTCTCGTGAGCCGGAGAAGGCAATGGCAACCCACTCCAGTGTTCTTGCCTGGAGAATCCCAGGACAGAGGAGCCTGGTGGGCTGCCATCTATGGGGTTGCACAGTCAGACACGACTGAAGTGACTTAGCAGAGCAGTAGACTCTTGTGAGCAGCTTGCAACCAGGGAGCGGATGGAGTTGGTGGACAGACGGCCCAGCTTCCCTGCACCATGGAGGCATACTTGTAGCTGTGTCCTACGAAGTCACTTCCCTGGCAGGCAGCCCCGGGGGGTCTGAACTAACACACCTTCTCTTGGCTTCTCTCTTGTACTATTGGAAGCTGGAAAGTTTATGATAATTTACTACATAGCAATAGAAGATGAGTATAAATTCTGGTGCCTGGAAGTTGGGTGCTGCTGTAACAAATACCTAAAACCTGAGTGTTTGCTAGGGCTGCCATAATAAGGTACCATAGGCTGGTGGCTTAACCAACAGACATTTATTTCCCACAGTTCTGGAAGCTGGAAGTCTGAGATCCAGGAATATGCAGGGTTGCTTCTTCTCAGGCTGCTGACCTTGGCTTGCAAACAGACTTTCCTGTGTGCACTTAGGCATCTGTGGCATCTCTTCCCTCTCTTTGTAAGGACACTAGTTCTGTCTGATTAGGATGCATCCTGACAACCTCATTTAATCTTGACTACCTCCCTGAAAGATCCTATTACCAAATAAAATCACACTGGGGGTAGGGGCTTCAGCATGTGGCTTTTGGAGGGGATTCACAACTGAGCGACTTCACTTTTACTTTTCACTTTCATGCACTGGAGAAGGAAATGGCAACCCACTCCAGTGTTCTTGCCTGGAGAATCCCAGGGACGGGGGAGCCTGGTGGGCTGCCGTCTCTGGGGTCGCACAGAGTCAGACATGACTGAGGTGACTTAGCAGTAGCAATCCATAACAACACAGGGATTTTGCAACCAGAAGTGGGTGGAGGCTGGAGGGATGTTGAGGAATACGGTAGAAAATAGTCTAACTTGCCATGAATTCTTTCTAGAATCTGGACTTGGACAAGGTGGATGGTGAGGGCACAGAAACAAATGACGAACAATTCAGTTCAGTCGCTCAGTCGTGTCCGAATCTTTGCAGCCCCATGGACTGCAGCATGCCAGGCTTTCCTGTCTATCACCAACTCCTAGATCTTGTTCAAAGTCAAGTCCGAGTTGGAGATGCAATCCAACTATCTCGTCCTCTGGCTTCCCCTTCTCCTCCTTCCCTCAATCTTTCCCAGCACCAGGGTCTTTTCAAATGAGTCAGTTTTTTGCATCAGGTGGCCAAAATATTGGAGCTTCAGCTTCAGCATCAGTCCTTCCAATGAATATTCAGGACTGATTTCCTTTAGGATGGATTGGTTGGATGTCCTTTTAGTCCAAGGGACCCTCAAAAATCTTCAACACCACAGTTCAAAAGGATTAATTCTTCGGCATTCAGCTTTCTTTATGGTCCAGCTCTCACATCCAGGCATGACTACTGGAGAAACCATCGCTTTGACCAAATGGACATTTGTCGGCAAAGTAATGTCTCTTCTTTTAAATATGCTGTCTAGGTTTGTCATAGCTTTTCTTCCAAGAAGTCAGAGTCTTTTAATTTCATGGCTGCAGTCACCATTTGTGGTGATTTTGGAGCCCCAAAAATAAAGTCAGCCACTGTTTCCCCATCTATTTGCCATGAAGTGATGGGACTGAATGCTATGATCTTCGTTTTTTGAATGTTGAGCTTTAAGCCAGCTTTTTCACTCTCCTCTGTCACTTTCATCAAGAGGCTTTTTAGTTCCTCTTCACTTTCTGCCATAAGGGTGGTGTCCTCTGCATATCTGAAGTTATTGATATTTCTCCCGGCAATCTTGATTACAGCTTGTGCTTCATCCAGCCCAGTGTTTCTCATGATGTACTCTGCATATAAGTTAAATAAACAGGGTGACAATATACAGCCTTGATGTACTCCTTTCCTGATTTGGAACCAGTCTGTTGTTCCATGTCTGGTTTTAACTGTTTCTTCTTGACCTGAATACATATTTCTCAGAAGAAGGTCAGGTAGTCTGGTATTCCAAAATTCTTG
The DNA here is from genome assembly GCF_042477335.2 of Ovis canadensis. Classification (NCBI taxonomy): domain Eukaryota; kingdom Metazoa; phylum Chordata; class Mammalia; order Artiodactyla; family Bovidae; genus Ovis; species Ovis canadensis. The sequence goes on from NC_091257.1 coordinate 17,827,387, forward strand.
AAGAATTTTCCACAGATTGTTGTTCCACACAGTCAAAGGCTTTGGCATAATCAATAAAGCAGAAGTAGATGTTTTTCTGGAATTCTCTTGCTTTTTTGATGATTCAGTGGATGTTGGCAATTTGATCTCTGGTTCCTCTCTGCTTTGTCTAAATCCAGCTTGAGTCTCTGGAAGTTCATGGTTCATGTACTGTTGAAGCCTGACTTGGAGAATTTTGAGCATTACTTTGCTAGTGTGAGAGATGAATGCAATTGTGCAGTAGTTTGAACATTCTTGGGCATTGCCTTTCTTTGGGATTGGAGTGAAAACTGACCTTTTCCAGTCCTGTGGCCACTGCTGAGTTTTCCAAATTTGCTGGCATACTGACTGCAGCACTTTAACAGCATCATCTTTTAGGGTTTAAAATAGCTCAGCTAGAATTCCATCACCTCCAGAGGAACATGTTATTGGAAATTGGAGGAAGGGAATTCTTGCTGTGTTACTGGTGGAAAGTTTGGAAAAAATGTCTTTTGGAGTTATGTGGAAAGCAGAAACTATGCGATAAATTTCATGATGTATCTACAGAGATTTTCAAGGCAAGTGTGGTAAGCGCTGCCTGGTTTCTTCTTTCTGCTTGTGGTAAAATGCAAGAGGAGAGATATGCATTGAAGGAAGAACTTTCTTTAAAAAAAGGGAAAAAGAATTTCATGACTTAAAAGATTCTGAGCCTCTCTAGATGGCCAAGGTGAGAAAAGTTGTACCACCAACACTTAGCTACAAATCAGAAAGATGCAGTCACACAGAAGGCCTTCTGAGGAAATCAAAGGTGTGCCCCACAGATTTTCTCAGTCAAATGACAGAACTTCTAGGAAATGTAAAGGCAGCGCCCCTCAGTCATTTCAGGAGAGGCTGAGGTATGGGGTGGTTTATCATAACAATATCTGTGGATATAGCTTTGTATATGTGCCCAATGGAGGCAACCACAGTGACAACCACACAAGGTCTACAATTCAAAAATTGTTTCAATAGAAACACTGCTGGGACTTTCCTGGTGGTCCAGTGGTTAAGACTTTGTTTTCCAATGCAGGAGACAGGGGTTCTATTCCTGGTCTAGGAGCTAAGATCTTGTATGCCTCATGGCCAAAAATCCAAATATAAAACAGAAGCATATTGTAACAAATTCAATCAAGACTTTAAAAATGGTCCACATTTAAAAACAAAAATAAAAAAACAACGCTGGCAGCTTGAACTGCAAGAGACTGAGATATTATGATAGGAGGCTTTCAGAGAAACGTGAATAATCATAACATAACCATCACTTCATAATTGTGTTATGATAAATATATGACTCCAAGCAGGTAGCTTGCACTCTCCTGCTGGCTTTGAAGAAGCAAACTGCCAGAGCAGTTTCTTTGAAAGCACGCTTTCAGAGGCCCCAGTAGGAAACAGGCTGATAAAAACTCTCAACTGCAAATACGGGTTACTTTTCATGGGAAAAGAGGGCCGAATCAAGACTCTGAGAGAGCGGGGCCTGAGCCACAGAGGAGTATTCCCAAGCTTGAAACCTAATCAAGGAACTTGCACCATCTACCAGGCTGGATTTCTCAGCAGTATTGGACTAGGGACTCCTTTTAACCTTCTGTTTCTCCTGTTTTGAACCCAAATGGCTATGGCAATTATCCTATGCCTGGTCCATAAGCAAGTGTTGGGAGGGCTGGGGGCACACATTTCGTCTCTGTAGGTTCACAGCTGCACAGATGGAGTGGAGCTGTGCCCTCGCAGCTGTGCCTAATAGATAGCCCCCAAGAGCTTTGTCTATTTAACTTGAGATGATGCTCTAACAGGATGAGATGGGAACCCCTGGGCTGGAGTAAACACATTCTGCAGCAGGAGGGACAGTGAGGATCAGAGTGGACAGGCCTTCAAGTGGCTCCTCAGTGCCTCTGGCCTCCTGGTGCTCATGGCTCTGTGTGGTCCGCTCGCCATGAGCCTTGGCAGGACCTGTGCCTTGCTTCTAACCAACAGAACTTGACAGAGGTGATAGGATGCTGTGTTCACACTTCAGTGTTACGTTATATGGCAAAGGTCATGGGATGTCACCCATCCCATGGTTGTGTTACATGATTTGGCAACCATGATGGGGCATTACTTCATGACTGAAAGTGAAAGTCACTCAGTTGTGCCTGACTCTTTGCAACCCCATGGTCTATACAGTCCATGGAATTCTCCAGGCCAGAATACTGGAGTGGGTAGCCTTTCCCTTCTCTAAGGGATCTTCCCAACCCTGGGACTGAACCCAGGTCTCCCACATTGCAGGCGGATTCTTTATCAACTGAGCCACAAGGGAAGCCCAAGAATACTGGAGTGGATAGCCTATCCCTTCTCCAGTGGATCTTCCTGACCTAGGAATCGAACTGGGGTCTCCTGCATTGCAGGTGGATTCTTTACCAACTGAGCTATCAGGGTCATGTTTATGTAATGCCAAATACAGAAACCCTAAGTAGGTAGCTCTCACTCTCCTGCTGGCTATGATGAAGCAAACCACCACGAGCTCTACAGAAGCAAGGAGGTGAGTTCTGCCAACAACCTAAATGAGCCTGGATGTGGATTCTTCCCCAGTCAAGCTTCTGGATAACCATGAAACTCAACTGATCTCCGACTGTAGTCCTGTGAGAGATTGAGCACAGAACACTGATTCCATATTCACAGAAATTGTGAGATAATAAATGTGTGTTCTTGTGAGCCGTGGCATGTGTGGTAACTTATTACACAGCAACAGAAAACTAACACAAAGATTCTCAATAGGCAATGGATTGTGCGAGTGCAGCAAACTTAGACTAGTGCCCTCCTGGGTTTAGCATTTGCATCGCAATTTTCACCTTATAGGTGAAAGTGAAAGGCACTCAGTTGTGTCCAGCTCCTTGCAACTCCATGGACTCCATGGAATTCTCTAGGCCAGAATACTGGAGTGGGTAGCCTTTCCCTTCTCCAGGGGATCTTCCAAACTCAGGAATCGAACTCAGGTCTCCTGCATTGCAGGTGGATCCTTTATCAGCTGAGCCACAGGGGAAGCCCAAGAATACTGGAGTGGGTAGCCTATCCCATTTCTAGCAGATCTTCCTGGCTCAGGAATCGAACTGGGGTCTCCTGTATTGCAGGCAGATTCTTTGCCAACTGAGCTATCAGGGAAGCCCTATAGGTAACAATAGTAGCATCCAACCAGGTGGATGGTGATGTGTGGCTTGGAAATGATCAAAGAATTGATCAACTTCTCTAGTCCTAGTTTAGAGTCAACAACATAATGCTCATAGTTAAAATTACATGACAAAATGATAAGGACTGTAGCATTTGACAGTAGCCCCAAGAAACATATAGCTGCCATCTCTGTGCCCCAATTTCTGTGAGATGCTAAATCAAGATAAAATTAAATCTTTCAAGTTCTAAGTATGTGTGGGAGTCACAGGGAGTCCACGCTTTTTCCTCTGGATTTAGAAGGACTATTTTCAGTTAGGTCACCCCTGCCAGGAGAGAAGAGTTGGGGCAAATAAGGCATCTCTGAAAACAGAGTCTCTGAATATAGAGTTTCCCAGCTATCAAAGCACAGCCATTCTCCCTGGGCGAGTTCAGCTGTTAGGAGTTCAGAGCAGGCCACTCCACGGGGAAGCCACACAAATCTGGAGGCATGCCTGTGATCTGAGTGCTCGCTGTTTGACCTCTGACGTGATCAGCTCAGGGGGCAGGGAGGCCACCGTGGACAGAGGAGGGGCAAGAGCCTTTGAAGGCTTACTCACTTGCTCCTTGGTGCTTGGTTCTGTCACCGTGTGGGATCTGTCCATCTTCTCCTTGGAATGACAGCTGGGGACAGAGTCACTACAGGAATGCTGGGAGAGGGATTTTCTCGGAAATAGACCTAACTATCAAATGGTCATAAGTTACTTCCCAGTACAAACGATGACTGACAATTGCTTTAAAATGGTACATCCTATTTATGTTTACCTTCAGGGTGACTACAGATACTGAACTCTTGAGAGGGAGCATCTGAGAGCATTTGTTCATGAGGCCTTAGTGGTCCAATTTTCACTGGAAGCCTAGGATCTTCTGTGTTCTAGCATCATGGGACACAAACGCCAGGCTGTTCTCTCCTTGTTCTCTGAGCTGAAGTTGTGAGATCCAGTCATTTGTGATACAGAAACGTCACGTGGATGTTCAGTGTTGGCCAGAGAGCCCAGAGGAGGTGTTTGTTTAATGCCCAGCTCTCCTCAGAATAAAAGAAGGGGTGAGTACCGGCAGGGCTCACTCTCCTGGGATAATTCCTTCTGCCCTGAAAATATCAGTTTTTGCTTTTTGGAGTAACATCTAGGCCACAGGTGCTGAAGGCTGCTCCAACTGTGAAAGGAAATGTCAAGGTAGCTTAGGTGAAGCACTGGTCTAAAAGAGGAAAGATGGTGACGATAAGCAGAGGGGTCAATTTTTACTTTATTTTTTTGACTTTCAAAGGTGGCTGTGTGGGTGGTGGGGAGTGGAGGTGGGGTGGGGAGTGGTGGGTGGGTGTGGGGCATGCCTCACTTACACAACAGAAAATGCTTTTCAGAAGTTTCCAGATTTGGTTGGATCATAGAAATGAAGACGGACAATAAACCTGACTTTGGCTTTGGCCTTACCCACTACTCTGGGACTGAGTTCACTTGCCCCAATCTCCTGAATTTAGGTAAGGGAGAGAATGGGGCAGGTGTAACGTTTTCTTTCCACAGTCTCTGGTGCTGGGAAGGTTGAGAAGGCACAGTGAAAATGGAAGGAGGTTCCAGAAAGTAATGGGCACCAAGAGAGCTGTGAGACTCCAAGTCTGTTGTCCTCACTGATTTTAAAAGTGCAGAAATGCTTGGGACTGTTACACTGGGATGACCCAGAGGGATGAGATGGGGAGAGAGGTGGGAGGGGGTTCAGGATGGGGAACACGTGTACACCCACGGTGGATTCATGTTAATGTATGGCAAAACCAATACAATATTGTAAAGTAATTAGCCTCCAATTAGGACAAATAAATTTATATTAAAAAAAGTGCAGAAATACTAAAACTTTAGTGAAGGTTAATCACCTGTTCTGCCAGTGAAAGTCTGCGTTCTAATCAACCTAATAGACACTGCTGTGGGTGTTTTTTTTTTTTTTAATTGATTTGTAAATTTTTGTGACTTGTTTTCCTTTTTAAATTTATTTACGTATTTCCTTATTGCTTGGCTGTGTTGAGTCGTGGGTGTAGCACGCAGGATCTTTGCTGCGTCACACAGAATCTTTTGTTGCAGCACACAGATGAGCTGTGGCATGTGGGGTCCAGCACATGTGGGCTTTGGTAACTGTGGGACATGGGAGCTTAGTTGCTCCCCAACACATGGGAGCTTAATTCCCCTACCAGGGATTGAACCTGCACCCCTGTACTGCAAGGCAGATTCTTAACTGCTGGACCCCCAGGAAAGTCCCCGCTGTAGGCGTTTTTTTTTTTTTTTAAACATTTAAAAAAAATTTTATTTTTACTTTATTTTACAATACTGTATTGGTTTTGCCATACATTGACATGAATCCACCACGGGTGTACCTGCGTTCCCAGACATGAACCCCCCTCCCACATCCCTCCCCATAACATCCCTCTGGGCCTTCCCGTGCACCAGCCCCAAGCATCCTGTATCCTGCATCAGACATAGACTGGCGGTTGGTTTCTTACATGATAGTATACATGTTTCAATGCCATTCTCCCAAATCATCCCACCCTCTCCCTCTCCCTCAGAGTCCAAAAGTCCACTCTACACATCTGTGTCTCTTTTGCTGTCTCGCGTACAGGGTCATCATTACCATCTTTCTAAATTCCATATGTATGTGTTAGTATACTGTATTGGTGTTTTTCTTTCTGGCTTACTTCACTCTGTATAATCGGCTCCAGTTTCATCCATCTCATTAGAACTGATTCAAATGTATTCTTTTTAATGGCTGAGTAATACTCCATTGTGTATATGTACCACAGCTTTCTTATCCATTCATCTGCTGATGGACATCTAGGTTGTTTCCATGTCCTGGCTATTATAAACAGTGCTGCGATGAACATTGGGGTACATGTGTCTCTTTCAATTCTGGTTTCCTCGGTGTGTATGCCCAGCAGTGGGATTGCTGGGTCATATGGCAGTTCTATTTGCAATTTTTAAAGGAATCTCCACACTCTTCTCCATAGTGGCTGTACTAGTGTGCATTCCCACCAACAGTGTAAGAGGGTTCCCTTTTCTCCACACCCTCTCCAGCATGTATTGCTTGCAGACTTTTGGATTGCAGCCATTCTGACTGGTGTGAAATGGTACCTCATTGTGGTTTTGATTTGCATTTCTCTAATAATGAGTGATGTTGAGCATCTTTTCATGTGTTTGTTAGCCATCCGTATGTCTTCTTTGGAGAAATGTCTATTTAGTTCTTTGGCCCATTTTTTGATTGGGTCGTTTATTTTTCTGGAGTTGAGCTGCATAAGTTGCTTGTATATTTTTGAGATTAGTTGTTTGTCAGTTGTTTCATTTGCTATTATTTTCTCCCATTCTGAAGGCTGTCTTTTCACCTTGAAGTGATGTTTTTGATGAGAAGTTTTGGCATATAGGCAATCTGCCTCCAAAGTTTCATTTATAATTAACTTTTTCTTTTAAAAAAATTAATGATTGCTGCAAGACACACATTGCTTCTTCTGTAAGAGGTTTGTGCTTTTCTTAAATATCTTTTGATAAGCTCAGAGTCAGAAGGACTTCCTAAATCTTAACTATTCATATTCATTTAATTAACATGCCCTGAAAGTCTGCAGGATTGCATATCAAATCAATATTGCCGGCACAGCATAAAATTGAATCTGACCTTTATATGAATAAATTTATTTTGCAATAGAACAATTTCTTGATCTGAGACCTGTGTCCTTCATGGACAGGAATTTAACCAGCGGCCTGACTGTGGCTCACAAAGGCCCCACCATCCAGTGTCTGAATGGACTTCCCCACCCCTTCCCTGCCCACTTTTTCCCAGCTCCCCCGGCCCCAGGCTACTTCCCCATGCCTGTTCCCACCCCCAGGGTCTTTGCACATGTTCTTCCTCCTCTGAATTTCTCCACCTCCTAGGTCTTCTTCCTGGTTCCCTCGTCACCTTCTTGAAGACTCTCCTCAAGGGCTCTGCATGGCTTCACCCTCAGATACTTTATATTATGATGATACTTTCTTTTCTTCATCACATTTATTGCTACATAGGTGTGCTGTTTGTTTATTTAGATCATTGTCGTCTTTCTGTGAGATTACAGCTCCTCAGGACAGGGACCTAGCACTTATGGACATCCCACTCACCTAGAGTGAGGCTCCAGTAAATACCTGTCGAATGAATGGGTGAAATTAATGTAAAATTTTCGGCATCCTGGGGGTTTTAAAGATACAGATCTCAGAATTGACTCTGAGGTAACAAACAAGTTTTGACTGGGTAAATAGGAGGACATAAACTCTGAGGCAAATTCTTTATCACCAGGGAAGTCCTGAGATGGTATCTTTCAGATTTGGTAGGACTTTGTAACCCTAAGAAGGTTTAAAAATAAGTACTGCAGCATGAGCCAAGAAATTATAAAATGTCTATTGAAATAATAAAGAAAGGAAGAAAAACCAAATTATTAATATTTTTGCAATAACCAAAGTATTAATGTTTTAGTAAGAGGTTAAGTATTGGTGAAACAACATATTTTATAGCCATTATGACAATTATGATATTTGATGTGTCTTTAGTGTTTTTCTTTGAATACATTTACTTTCCTGTGTTAATGTTTGAACCAGCGAAGAAAACTTAAAATATTTCACCTGTGATGTTCTTGAAATATTTGGGAGCATGTGACTACTTAATACTTAAATGCATAGTTTGATTAATGTTACTAATTTAATATTAGGTACTGGTATTTTTCGAAAATATTACTTAAGAGATCCATAATTTTATCACATTGTTAAACTAAGTACAAATAGTAGAAGGTATTCTCCATACACTAAAGCTCCTTAGACAGTTGGGATCTGGCCACTGAAGCATTGCAAGGGAAATACTAGCACCCTCAAATTATAGACAAGGAAACTCCTGTCTAAAGCAGCAGGCAGGTGACTTATATAAAGCCACCCAGTTTGTAGTTGGCTGATCTTGAACTTATACACCATGTGCTTACTCCTGGGATCTCCTCTTCCTATTTCTAAATGCTTTTAAAATAAATTTATATTAAAAAATAAATAAATAAATAAACAAAAAGTACCCCCCCCCAAAATAAAATGGCCATTCTTTTTATTTTTTTATTGGAGTATAGTTGATTTACAGTGTTGTGATATAAAGGCTTTTTTAACATTATTCTCTCTGTGTGTATTAACATTTTAAAATGATTTCTAGGTTATTAAAAAGGGTGATCATTAAGTTCAAGCTTCAGTCCACCTAAAAGAGTGGTTCTTAAAGTGTGTCCTCCACCTATCAGTGGCATCAGCAGCATCTGAGAGTTTGCTAGACAGGCAAACCATCCACCCAGAATGAGTGAATCAGAATCTCCAGGGTGGGGCCAGGAATCTTGGATTTAATAAAATCCTTAGGACACTCGGCTGAAAGTCCAAGAGAACCACTAGGCAAGAACAAACATGACCATTTAACTGGCCCTTTATATGAAAGTGTTAGCTGCTCAGTCATGCCTGACTCTTAGCGACTGCATGGACTATAGCCCACTAGGCTCCTCTGCCCATGGAATTCTCCAGGCAATAAAAATGGAGTAGGTTGCCATTTCCTTCTCCAGGGGCTCTTCCTGACCTACAGATTGAAACCAGGTCTCCTGAATTGCAGGCAGATTCTTTATCATCTGAGCCAGCAGCAAGGCACATTCCTAACCACTAGACCATGAAGACCCTTTATATAAAACTATCTACTTCAGCAGGAATTTTGGTAATGACATGCTTATGGCACTCTTGCAGACAAAATAATGTCACATAAAAAAGGAGTTTCTCAAAGTTATTTTCCAAAAGTTTTATGTTTTACAGGGTGCTCCCCACTCCACCCTCACCTTGCTGACATGCCTTTGGCTTGGGTACCTGAAGTTTAACTTTTGACCCAATTCTAAGCTAACCTTTGGCTCTTGGTTTCTGAGATTTGGAAATGTTGGCCGGTGTAAACTTGCACTGCTATATTATGTGGACAAATTCCTTTGCAATGATCTAAATCAAGGTTCTCAAAGCAGGTCCCCACACCAGCAGCATCAGTGTTACCTGGAATCTTTTCAGAATTGCAAATTCTCAGGCTTCATCCTAGCCCTGCTCAATCAGAAACTCTGGGGATAGGCCTGGCAATCTGTGCTTATCAAGCCCTCCAGGTGATTCTGTTGGACTATAGCTTGAGAAATACTGATCTGCAAGAATCTACATAGAAGAGTATATCCTAGTGATTTTGACATGTGATTTAAATAAGGTTTGGACTGAAGCAGCTGACACAACCAATCAGAGAAGACAGGGTTGGTTGTAATGGTGAACTTACATTCAAAACCAGCCAGCCTAAAGTTTACAGTTCTGAAGAAATAGTACTTTGCCACAACCTAAGGAACTGTATACCTCTTCCACTATTGCTTTTCTATCACAATCTCTTTTCTCATTTTCCTTTGTCTATTTTAAAGGACAATTTGACTCCAAATTAGAATTGTCAGTTCTACTTAAAAGAAAAAAAAAAACCACTTTGCCAAAATGGGCTTTAAACATGTACAACTCTACCCATTCATTACTTTCTATCAATTCATTCATGGCTTCTTATTCCAAAGAATGTTCTGACTTCTGCAATATATTCCGCATAGTTTATATCTGGTCCTTCTCAGGTCATTTGCAAGATTTCGCCAGAGGAATCTTGTCTAAAGAAATCATTGAAACTTCGTGGTGCACTCTTGCCCCTTGAACTTATTATTTTCCTAATTTGAGGAGCTGGTACAGTCAGCAGATTCACTATGATACAAAAGTGCTGACAGCACCAACTGCATTCATAGGGTCTGAAGAAGGAGAAGCTTCATCTAAAGGGGTTTGGTGAGAGTATGAAGGACGGATTTCTTGGGTGTCTTTCAGTTAGGAAGGATTTAATTAACTGGTCTTTCTGGGGAAAATTCAACCTAGACTTCCAGATGTTCAAGCTGGTTTTAGAAAAGGCAGAGGAATCAGAGATCCAATTGCCAACATCCGCTGGATCATCAAAAAGGCAAGAGAGTTCCAGAAAAACATCTATTTCTGCTTTATTGACTATGCCAAAGCCTTTGACTGTGTGGATCACAATGAACTGTGGAAAATTCTGAAAGAGATGGGAATGCCTGACCTGCCTCTTGAGAAACCTGTATGCAGGTATGGAAGCAACAGTTAGAACTAGACATGGAACAACAGACTGGTTCCAAATAGGAAAAGGAGTACAACAAGGCTGTATATTGTCACCCTGCTTATTTAACTTATATGCAGAGAACATCATGAGAAACACTGGGCTGGATGAAGCACAAACTGGAACCAAGATTGCCAGGAGAAATATCAATAAGCTCAGATATGCAGATGACACCACCCTTATGACAGAAAGTGAAGAAGAACTAAAGAGCCTCTTGATGAAAGTGAAAGAGGAGAGTGAAAAAGTTGGCTTAAAGTTCAACATTCAGAAAACTAAGATCATGGCATCTGGTCCCATCACTTCATGGGAAATAGATGGGGAAAAAGTGGAAACAGTGGCTGACCTTACTTTTGGGCTCCAAAATCACTGCAGATGGTGATTGCAGCCATGAAATTAAAAGAGGCTTTCTCCTTGGAAGGAAAGTTGTGACCAACCTAGACAGCATATTAAAAAGCAGAGACATTATTTTACCAACCAAGGTCCATCTAGTCAAGGCTATGATTTTTCCAGTGGTCATGTATGGATGTGAGAGTTGGACTATAGAGAAAGTTGAGCACTGAAGAATTGATGCTTTTCAACTGTGATGTTGGAAAAAACTCTTAAGAGTCACTTGGACTGCAAGGACATCCAACCAGTCCATTCTAAAGGAGATCAGTCCTGGGTGTTCATTGGAAGGCCTGATGTTGAAGCTGAAACTCGAATACTTTGGCTAGCTGATGCGAAGAGCTGACTCATTTGAAAAGACCCTGATGCTGGGAAAGATTGAGGGCAGGAGGAGATGGGGATGACAGAGGATGACATCATTTGATGGCATCACCAACTCGATGGACATGAATTTGAGTTGGGAGTTTGTGATGGACAGACCATTCCCATGGAAAAGAAATGCAAAAAAGCAAAATGGCTGTCTGGGGAAGCCTTACGAATAGCTGTGAAAAGAAGAGAAGTGAAAAGCAAAGGAGAAAAGGAAAGATATAAGCATCTGAATGCAGAATTCCAAAGAATAGCAAGAAGAGATAAGAAAGCCTTCTTCAGTGATCAATGCAAAGAAATAGAGGAAAACAACAGAATGGGAAAGACTAGAGATCTCTTCAAGAAAATTAGAGATATTAAGGGAACGTTTCATGCAAAGATGGGTTCGATAAAGGACAGAAGTGGTATGGACCTAACAGAAGCAGAAGACATTAAGAAGAGATGGCAAGAATACACATAAGAACTGTACAAAAAGGATCTTTATGACCCAGATAATCATGATGGTGTGATCACTCATCTAGAACCAGATATCTTGGAATGTGAAGTCAAGTGGGCCTTAGAAAGCATCACTATGAACAAAGCTAGTGGAGGTGATGGAATTCCAGTAGAGCTATTTCAAATCCTGAAAGATGATGCTGTCAAAGTGCTGCACTCAATATGCCAGCCAATTTGGAAAACTCAGCAATGGCCACAGGACTGGAAAAGGTCAGTTTTCATTCCAACTCCAAAGAAAGGCAATGCCAAAGAATGATCAAACTACCACACAATTGCACTCATTTCACACGCTAGGAAAGTAATGCTCAAAATTCTCCAAGCCAGGCTTCAGCAATACGTGAACTGTGAACTTCCTGATGTTCAAGCTGGTTTTAGAAAAGGCAGAGGAACCAGAGATCCAATTGCCAACATCTGCTGGATCATGGAAAAGCAAGAGAGTTCCAGAAAAACATCTATTTCTGCTTTATTGACTATGCCAAAGCCTTTGACTGTGTGGATCACAATAAACTGTGGAAAATTCTGAAAGAGATGGGAATACCAGACCACCTGACCTGCCTCTTGAGAAATCTGTATGCAGGTCAGGAAGCAACAGTTAGAACTGGACATGGAACAACAGACTGGTTCCAAATAGGAAAAGGAGTACGTCAAGGCTGTGTATTGTCACCCTGCTTATTTAACTTCTATGCAGAGTACATCATGAGAAATGCTGGACTGGAAGAAGCACAAGCTGGAATCAAGATTGCCAGGAGAAATATCAATAAGCTCAGATATGCAGATGACACCACCCTTATGGCAGAAAGTGAAGAGGAACTAAAAAGCCTCTTGATGAAAGTAAAAGAGGAGAGCAAAAAAGTTGGCTTAAAGCTCAACATTCAGAAAACGAACATCATGGCATCCAGTCCCATCTCTCCATGGGAAATAGATGGAGAAACAGTGGAAACAGTGTCAGACTTTATTTTTTGGGGCTCCAAAATTACGGCAGATGGTGATTGCAGCCATGAAATTAAAAGACGTTTACTCCTTGGAAGAAAAGTTATGAGCAACCTAGATAGTATATTCGAAAGCAGAGACATTACTTTGCCGACTAAGATCCACCTAGTCAAGGCTATGGTTTTTCCAGTAGTCAGGTATGGATATGAGAGTTGGACTGTGAAGAAGGCTGAGCGCTGAAGAATTGATGCTTTTGAACTGTGGTGTTGGAGAAGACTCTTGAGAGTCCCTTGGACTGCAAGGAGATCCATCCAGTCCATTCTGAAGGAGATCAACCCTGGGATTTCTTTGGAAGGAATGATGCTAAAGCTGAAACTCTTTTGGCCACCTCATGTGAAGAGTTGACTCATTGGAAAAGACTTCGATGTTGGGAGGGATTGGGGGCAGGAGAAGAAGGGAACGACCAAGGATGAGATGGCTGGATGGGATCACTGACTCGATGGACATGAGTCTGAATGAACTCCGGGAGTTGGTGATGGACAGGGAGGCCTGGCGTGCTGTGATTCACGGAGTCGCAAAGAATCGCGACTGAGCGACTGAACTGAACTGAACTGAACTGAACTGATGGACAGGGAGGCCTGGCGTGCTGCCGTTCATGGGGTCGTTGTTTGTATTTATTTATTTTTTTCACAGACATTACTGTGCCTGAAATGTGCAGAAATCCAGAACTGGATTCACACTTGAGATGTATTTTCCAGTCATTTCTCTGTTAGCATTTAAATGTCTATAACAAACATTCCCCTATATAGACTGGATTCTCACACATTTGGCATCAAAATTGGGAAGCTCATTACGTGAGTAAGAGAAACATGGGGCTCAGTTAGGTAACTTTGCTCCAATTCTCAGTGGGGCTGATAAATTCTGTCGAAGAAGAAAGATAGCCAGCTCACCCAGGAGATGGAAGAAATGAGCTAGAAGATTCTCTTATGTCTAACAGCCACTGCACAGGATGCATTATCACTGAGATGGGAGCTTCCTACTTTACTGCCAGCCAGGACCTGCTATGACTAGCACAAGTGAAAAGCCATGGTGCAATACATGTTACTATAATCTCATCCCATAATAAGCACATTCCACACTCCCTGACAAGAGAGCACATCTTGGCCTTTAGCTAGGATGATACACTAAAACAGCTCCCTTCCAGAATACTCCTCATCAAATGGCAATTTCTCAAAGTTAAGAAAATAGCCCTTGTTTCATTTGAACATTCTCCTTTGCCATGATGATCAATAGCAGACAACTTTTGGGGGGCATACTTCATCTTCCTTTTCTGGGTTTTATAAAAACTCGGAATATTGCAAAAAATAATGAAAAGATAAAGCAAATTCTTTCCAATCTCGATTTATTTTTAGATAAGTTCCAGCCTATTATTTAGTCATTAGTGAGGCATTTATCTTTTTTTCCAGAGAAAATCATCTTCAATAGAAGGATCAGTTCAGTTCAGTTCAGTTGCTCAGTCGTGTCTGACCCTTTGGACTGCAACACTCCAGGCCTCCTTGTCCAGGATACTGCTTAATATTAACAAGTAGAGTTGGTTAACTGGTCAGCTTCTATTAAATGTTGATCAATAACTGTTTAAGATGAGAGGTTCCTTTTTGTCCCTAAAGATTTATCTTCTTGAATATCCACCTCTTTTTTATATTTCAGCTGGCTTGAAAAGTTTCAAAATCTTATCAGAACATAAAATTTACAAGATGCAAGATTAAAACACTCTGTATCAATCTTTGGGCAGGACAGACCCACATGTTCAGTACTAGAATAAATTGACTAATAAGACATGAATAAATGACAGAATCACAATTCCAAGTTACTCGGTGCAAGTGATCTCTTACAAGCGTTTCTTGTAATTTGTCAGCTAGGTTCCTTCTTTACATCCTTTAAAAATGTATCCATTGTTGTTTTACATATCATTTAAGTCCAGTGTATTCAATATGCATGTTAATATAGAATAAGGTATTTACATAGCTCAGATGCCTACTGATATAAGAAGTGAGGACAGAATTTGGCCTATTGGATAACATGACAATAAGCTTCAATGATGTTTAATTCCCATAGGAAGCCTTTGGGCAATGTGATGGCCCAGGGAATTCTTATCATCCTGATGTACAGAAGGAAACTGCAAAGGCTGAGTTTTTGGTAGTCTCTTGACCAATCTGAAATGTTTTGAGTCTGATTTCCACTTTAATGCAATGATCCTGATGAACAGTCCTTTTAAAAATCTACCAGCTATTTGTTTAAGGTAAGTTATATCTTATTTTAGGAATCTCATAATTCATTTTTATTTGAAATCTCTCTCTCTTAGACTATGAAGACTATATATGTATAATTTATAGGTAGGTATACACTTATAAATATATTTTATTATATACAAAATATATATGCATATGCATGTATGTATGTATAATACATAAAAATCATTTAGTATAGTTAAAACCTGTTTTCTTGTTAAACTTTATATGAAAGTTTAGACATTCTGAGGGCAAATGCATAACAACACAAGGCTGCCTAATATAATATCTACTCAGAGGTTACTGACACAAACACCATTTAAAGCAGAAATAAACATTTCCTATTTTGTGACTGCATTGTATGAATATGAGTAAAAACGACTCACATCTGAAAGTTGAGGTTGCTTTTCATGTTCTGCAATTTACAATAAGTGGTGAACATTATAATTACTGAAGAATAACTATGGATAATATGTGGATATTTAACAACAAATACATGATTTAGGCATTTGAGAGCTCACCCTGCATCAAATGAGGTCACGCTTTTCAAGCCAACTTAAAGAGCAAGTCCTGGCCATACCTTCATGGGCGCCAGCTGGATGGGCGTGATGCAGGAAGGGTCCACCATGGGCTTCGGCCTGTTGGCAGTGTCTGCTAGCAGGCTGTGCCACTGCTGCGGGAGGCCGGTAAATTTCTGTTCCTGCGGATCAAACCCAGTGTGAACCCTGTGTTCAAAGTTTGATGGGCCCGATATTTCAATCTTTTTCTTTTTTTTTCCAAACATGATGCAAAAACCTGAGAAATGAAAACAGAAAAGGGAGCGGTTGATTATCTTGCCAGCCAGAAGACAGAGGAAAATCAGTAATTCACTCATCATTCTGTCTTTTCAGCTTTTCCACTATTAGCTGCAGACAATGCAAGTTGTACTTTCAGAGTCTGTAGATGAGGCTGCTGCTGCTAAGTCACTTCAGTTGTGTCCGACTCTGTGACCCCATAGATGGCAGCCCACCAGGCTCCCCGGTCCCTGGGATTCTCAAGGAAAGAACACTGGAATGGGTTGCCATTTCCTTCTCCAATGCATGAAAGTGAAAAGTGAAAGTGAAATTGCTCAGTCATGTCCGACTCTTAGCAACCCCATGGACTGCAGCCCACCAGGCTCCTCCGTCCATGGGATTTTCCAGGCAAGAGTACTGGAGTGGTGCCATTGCCTTCTCCGGTAGATGAGGCAACTTCATTCAAATTTTATACTTGCCATGTGGAGTAGGGTTTCCTGACTCGCTGATTTGGTCATGTGGCTCACTTTACTAATGGACTGTGGAGGAAGAAAAAGTCCTTCAGTTCAAGGTGGAAAAGTTTTAAAATGTTTTTGATGTGGACAATTTTTATTATCTTTACTGGATTTGTTACAATACTGCTTCTGTGTTATGTTGTTTTGTTTTCTTGGCCGTAAGGCGGGTGGCATCAAACCTGCACCCCTTGCACTGGAAGGCAAAGTCTTAGCCACCGGACCACCAGGGAAGTCTCCAGGGTGGAGGTGTTTGAAGGCATTGTGTTTCCACTTCCCTCTTACACTTCTGCCACTTGGCATGCACATCTCTCTAGTGGGTGATGCTCCCTCAGCCAAGATTCTGGAAGGAGAGATGCATGAAGCAGACACAAATCTGACCTCCAGGCCGGAGTCAGACCAACAACTGACTTGTGAGTATGAAATAAATGTTTGTCATGGAGCCATTAAGACCTTGTATTTGTTTGTTATGTGGCGTTACCAAAGCAAAAGGTGACTAGCACACATGGAGAAGCATCTCAAAGTCTGATGTGCACTTAAAATCTAAAACACGTGTATGGAAAAATGTGTGTAAACATAAAGAATGGGGTTAATAATTATATTTACCACAAAAATCTTATTAGGATTAAACAAGTAAAAAAGTGTAAAAAAATGTCTGAAAAGCACCTGGCACAAAGTGAGTGCCAAGTGCTACAAGTATGAAACATACCTCTGGACGAATATACCAGAGATTGACTGGTATTGCCTGCAGAGAAGGGAGCCAGGAGGAAGCAGGGAACAATATCTACTTTATATTGGATATTTAGAATTTTATACAATGTATTTCACTTGTTTGAAACAATGCAGTTTACCTATTTAAAACCTCCTATGGTTTCCCTGGTGGCTCAGTGACAACCTGTCTGCCAATACAGGAGACACAGGTTCTATCCTTGGGTTGGGAAGATCCCTGAAGAAGGAAAGGGCAGCCCACTCCAGTATTCTTGCCTGGGAAATCCCCTGGACAGCACAGCCTGGTGGGCTACAGGCCATGACTTTCCAAAAGAGTTGGACACGACTTTGCCACTAAACAACAACAAATGACAAAGATACACGTAGAAAATATGTAAAATAGTCACATTATGCTTTACATTTATTGAAAACACGTAAGGTACCCTGGGCTTGAATGCCACTTAGTATTCACTGTGATTGCAGGTGACTGCTTTTCCCTCTCTGAATTTATTGTGAACAGGACAATCACAATCATTTGGGGAATCCCAAGGACCCTGTTGCACCTTTTACAAAACATGGTGCTTTGGCTTCAGTGTTACTTTGTGGGGGAAACCTTGTCCCAGCTCTCAGACTTGAGTAGGTGGGTTATACATACATTGCTACAGTCACGTACATATTTTTCTCCACGCTTATTCACTTGCTGTCAGTTGAACAGTGGCATGCTTATTATCTGTCTTCCCTTCTAGAATATAAGATCCATAAGAGCAGGGATGCTGTCCACTTGTTCATTACTGTTGGCCAATGTCTGGCACATGGTAGGGGTCAAGAAATATTTGCTGAGAGACTAACATCACCCAGAACAGAACTTTTAGTGAAGAACACCTAGGATCAGAGCTCCACAGATGTTAACATCGCCTTTTTCACTCTCCCTCCCTCCCTTCCCTTCATCCTCCTTTGGAACTTCTGTTGTTGTTTTTTCTTTTAACTGTTTATCCCTGCTCAGCCAGCAGGGGTTTCCGACTTCCTTCTAGTTTTCTAATGCTTCTATTCTTCTATTCTCACTACCTGGTGAGAACCTGCTTTCTGGTTGGCTGTCTTTTTGCTGTAACTTCACATGTTGGAAGGGACAAAGGAGCTTGCATTGATCTCTTCTAGTAAAGTGAAAGAAAGTGAAGTCACTCAGTCGTGTCCGACTCTTTGCGACCCGTGGACTGTAGCGCACCAGACTCCGCCGTCCATGGGATTCTCCAGGCAAGAATACTGGAGTGGATTGCCATTTCCTTCTCCAGGGGATCTTCCCAACCCAGGGATCGAACCCAGGTCTCCCACAGTGCAGGCAGATGCTTTAACCTCTGCATCACCAAGGGCACTAATACCATTTGTGAGGTTCCGACCTCAAGGAACAATCACCTCCCAAAGGCCTCGCTTCCTACTGCCATCACACTGGGGCTTTGGGGATGGCTCAGCAGTAAAGAATTCACCTGCAAATGCAGGAGATGCAGGTTCGATCCCTGAGTTGGGAAGATCCCCTGGAGAAGGAAATGGCAGCCCACTCCAGTATTCCTGCCTGCAAAATCCCATGGACAGAGGAGCCTGGCTACAGTCCATGGCATCACAAAAGACTCAACTCATTAAGTCACAACTTGATGACTAAATGATGTTTGGATTAGAATGTCAACACATGGATTTTGGAGAGAAACATTCAGACCACAGCACAGCATATATAGTCTCTTGACAGGGATCAGAGTCTTCATAGCATTAACTCCCCTGACTTTATCAAAACCCATTTTCACATCCATCCTGGTTGTTACTTCAGACTCATTTAGCAAACTCACATAAGGTGACAATTGAAAACTAATGAAAGATAGGAAGGGCTCAGAAATACCTTGGCACGTTGTCTCTCTTGGAAAACATAATGACATTTAAAAAAACTCTTCAAGTACCTTACCATAATTAGGTTAATAAGTACAAGTTAGTTGATTTCAAACATTTGAGAACATCTCAGGCAGAGCATAAAGAAGTAAGGGATGCAGCGGCGGTAGACTGTTATAGGAATGGCCCCGATGTCTTGTGCCTGCCAGTGTCCAGCCCTTGGGTGGGTCTCTCCAGCACTGACTCTGGACCAGGATATGCAATCCACAAAAGGACAGCAGAAATTATGACACAAGCCTGGAACGTGCTTGCCCCGTGGGGCATGCCTCTATGCTGCTCTTGGAACCAGCCAGCGTGAGAACGAGGCCAGGCTGTCTAGTTAGGGGGTGACAGATCATGTAACCAAGACACTCATCAGCCCAGGCAACGAGCTCTGGAAACAGCTGTCTTACTGACCGGCAGCTGTCCACTAGTGAGCCCAGTCAAAACAAGCAGGAAAACAAACAAACAAACAAACAGCTGAGTCGGACCTACAGTATCAACCTACACAATCAGAACATAAATAAAATGGCTGTTGCTTTAAGCCATTACATTTTGGAGCAGATCTTTGCACAGAAACTGCTAACCGATATGATCCCACCCCCTGCCTCTTCAGATGCCCATCACTTTTCTCTATTTTAGTTTCTTCATAGTCTCAAGCACAGTGCCCAATCTGGGTAACCATATTAGCTGTTACATTGTGTCCACTCATTGGAGTCTTAATTGTGATGCTATTGTCTGGTTTGTCAAGGGCCTAGAAGGTTTTCAGTGGCCAAGAAATTTTGCCAAATAAGTAAGTGACTCTATACACTATCTCTCAGTATTATTTTATGAAAATATAAATACACTTGAAACATAATTTGGTCATGCATTGGCTGAGTCCACTTGACATTTTAATAAACTTCATGATCATTTTTAGAAACAAGGTGAAAGTTGTTGTAGAAAAATCATTTGAAGATTTGCATATATTCATGCTTGAATAAGAACTGAGAATGTTAGATCAAACATTTTTAGAATCAGAATAGAAATGTCTTACTATTTCCTTCCTGACTGGGAATTTCTCACTGGTTGCTATGGCATTCAAGTGAGAATATAAAAAAAGAAAATATTAATGAACTAATACTATTCTTGTTGTAAAATAAGACAGAGAACACCCACAGCTGAATTAATTTGCCTACATTTCATCATGTGATACAACTGTAATTTAAATGGTAGTAAATATAGTTCTAGGTGTCTAGTAAGTTTGAGTTAAAGAAGAAACAACTTAAAAAGAAAATGAAGCTGTAAGGCCTACAGTCATGATCCTGTGATGCTCATACATGACTAAAAGCAGAGAGGGAATCTCCAAAGTGTACAGTGACATTCCATGAGTGATGTCCCTTCCCCTGATAGCACTGAGGAATCTCACATTCAGGCCAAAGACAGTATGGAAATTCTCCTCAAATCCAGACCTGCTTGGTAAAGGGCTTCTCTCAGATGAGCACCTGCTTAGTCTGAAAAAGTGCTAACTGTTCAGTGTGTCTGAGCTCACTTAAAACGCACGATAATCCTCTGGTGCGGGGTCCTCAAGACTACCCCTTGGTTTGATGTATTAGGAGGACTCACAGGACTCAGCACAGAGCAATACACATGGCGATGATTATTGCGGTGAAAGAACACAATGCAGAATCAGCAAAGGAGAAAGGAGTATGGGCGACGTCTGCAGGCATGAGCCCCCGGTAGTTCTCTCCCAGCAGACTCACATAGGAGGTAACCAGTTCCCCTAAGCACTAAGCTGTGACAATACATGTGAAATGCTGTCTACACAGGGAAGCTTGGGAAAGACTCAGTGCCTGAGGATTTTACTCAGTACCTGTCACATGGGCACCTCTGCCTGGTCCCTGCAAAAATTCCAAACTCCAGAAGGAAACATGGGTTCAGCAGAGACTAAAACAGTCTGGCTAAACAGTTTAGTCGCAGTGAGCCATTATTATCAGGGAACAGTGGGAATTCTCCTAAAACCCAAGTTTCTAGATGCCGGCAAAGGGCCAATCCTGTAATTAGGTTTCTCAAAGACAGAGTCTCGGGCCTGCTGTGTGAACTCCTTCAGATAAGGGGTGTTATAGCACAAGGGGTGATATCATAATACCTCTATTCTACAGAAGTAAAAAATAGAAGCTAAGAGGTAAGAAATTGACAAAACTGGAGACTCAGAAACTCAAAGCACATTCTTTTGATCAGATGGAAGATTGTATAATAAAGCTAAATTCTGTTTACCATAGCAGAAAAAAGTATTGAGATGCCTAAAATTAACATAGTTGCACACATAAATTTTTGGTGATATGGAAAAAACTGAAAAAAAAATTGTTGAAACCAAAGAAATGTCATGTCATGGTGCCCTCCAAAGAAGCAGAATTTGGAGTTTACACAGTTCAGTTCAGTCCAGTCACTTAGTTGTGTCCAACTATTTGCAACCCCATGGACTGCAGCCCACCAGGCCTCCCTGTCCATCACCAACTCCCGGAGTTAACTCAAACTCATTTCCACTGAGTTGGTGATGTCATCCAGCCATCTCATCCTCTGTCATCCCCTTCTCATCCCGCCTTCAGTTCAGTTCAGTTCTGTTCAGTCAATCAGTCGTATCCAACTCATTGTGACCCCATGAATCGCAGCACGCCAGGCCTCCCTGTTCATCACCAACTCCTGGAGTTCACTCAGATTCACGTTCATTGAGTCCATGATGCCATCCAGCCATCTCATCCTCGGTCGTCCCCTTCTCCTCCTGCCCCCAATCCCTCCCAGCATCAAAGACTTTTCCAATGAGTCAACTCTTCGTATGAGGTGGCCAAAGTACTGGAGCTTCAGCTTTAGCATCATTTCTTCCAAAGAAATCCCAGGGCTGATCTCCTTCAGAATGGACTGGTTGGATCTCCTTGCAGTCCAAGGGACTCTCAAGAGTCTTCTCCAACACCACAGTTCAAAAGCATCAATTCTTTGGCACTCAGCTTTCTTCACCAACTCCCAGAGTTTACTCAAACTCATGTCCATTGAGCTGGTGATGCCATCCAGCCATCTCATCCTCTGTCATCCCCTTCTCATCCCACCTTCAAACTTTACCCAAATCAGGGTCTTTTCAAATGAGTCAGCTCTTCGCATCAGGTGGCCAAAGTATTGGAGTTTCAGCTTCAACATCAGTCCTTCAAATGAATATTCAGGGCTAATTTCCTTTAGGATGGACTGGTTGTATCTCCTTGCAGTCCCTTTCCAAGGGACTCTCTGGAGCCGATTATACAGAGTGAAGTAAGCCAGAGAGAAAAACATCAATACAGTATACTAACACATATATATGGAATTTAGAAAGATGGTATCGATAACCCTGTATGTGAAATAGCAAAAGAGACACAGATGTATAGAACAGTCTTTCGACTCTGTGGGAGAGGGCGAGGGTGGGATGATTTGGGAGAATGGTATTGAAACATGTATAATATCATATAAGAAACGAATCACCAGTCTAGGTTCAATGCAGGAAACAGGATGCTTGGGGCTGGTGCACTGGGATGACCCAGAGGGATGGTATGGGGAGGGAGGCGGGAGGGGGATTCAGGATTGGGAACACATGCACACTCGTGGCAGATTCATGTTGATGTATGGCAAAACCAATACAATACTGTACAGTATAAAAAAAAAAAAAAGAGTCTTTTCCAACACCACAGCTCAAAAGCATCAATTCCTTGGTGCTTAGATTTTTTTATAGTCCAACTTTCACATCCATACATGACTACTAGAAAAACCTTAGCTTTGACTAGATGGACATTTGTTGGCAAAGTACTGTCTCTGCTTTTTAATATACTGTCTAGGTTGGTCATAACTTTGCTTCCAAGGAAGAAGTGTCTTTCAATTTCATGGCTGCAGTCACCATCTGCAAAGATTTTGGAGCTCCCCATTATAAAGTCTGTCACTGTTTCCACTGTTTTCCCATCTATTTGCCATGAAGTGATGGGACCAAATGCCATGATCTTTGTTTTCTGAATGTTGTTTTAAGCCAACTTTTCACTCTCCTCTTTGACTTTCACAAAAAGGCTCTTTAGTTCTTCTTCACTTTCTGCCATAAGGGCGATGTTATCTGCATATCTGAGGTTATTGATATTTCTCCCAGCAATCTTGATTCCAGCTTGTGCTTCATCAAGCCCAGCATTTCTCATGATGTCCTCTGCATATAAGTTAAATAAGCAGAGTGACAATATACAGACTGATGTACTCCTTTCCGGATTTGGAACCAGTCTGTTGTTCCATGTCCAGTTCTAACTGTTGCACTCTGACCTGCATACAGGTTTCTCAAGATGCAGGTCCGCTGGTTTGGCATTCCCATCTTTGATGAATTTTCCACAGTTTATTGTGATCCACACAGTCAAAGGCTTTGGCATTGTCAATAAATTAGGAGCTCATATTTTTCTGGAACTCTCTTGCTTGCCAAATAATGCTCAAACTACTGCACAATTGCACTCATCTCACATGCTAGTAAAGTAATGCTCAAAATTCTCCAAGTCAGGCTTTAGCAATACATGAACCGTGAACTCCCTGATGTTCAAGCTGGTTTTAGAAAAGGCAGAGGAACCAGACATCCAATTGCCAACATACACTGGATCATGGAAAAAGCAAGAGAGTTCCAGAAAAACACCTATTTCTGCTTTACTGACTATGCCAAAGCCTTTGACTGTGTGGATCACAATAAACTGTGGAAAATTCTGAAAGAGATGGGAATACCAGACCACCTGACCTGCCTCTTGAGAAATCTGTATGCAGGTAAGGAAGCAGCAGTTAGAACTGGACATGGAACAATAGACTGGTTCCAAATAGGAAAAGGAGTACGTCAAGGTGTATATTGTCACCCTGCTTATTTAACTGATATGCAGAGTACATCATGAGAAACACTGGACTGGAAGAAACACAAGCTGGAATCAAGATTGCTGGGAGAAATATCAATAACCTCAGATATGCAGATGACACCACACTTATGGCAGAGAATGAAGAGGAACTAAAAAGCCTCTTGATGAAAGTGAAAGAGGAGAGTGAAAAAGTTGTCTTCAAGCTCAACATTCAGAAAACGAACATCATGGCATCTGGTCCCATCACTTCATGGGAAATAGATGGGGAAACAGTGGAAACAGTGTCAGACTTTATTTTTTTGGGCTCCAAAATCACTGCAGATGGTGACTGCAGCCATGAAATTAAAAGATGCTTACTCTTTGGAAGAAAAGTTATGACCAACTTAGATAGCATATTCAAAAGCAGAGATATTACTTTGCTGACTAAGGTCCGCCTAGTCAAGGCTATGGTTTTCCCAGTGGTCATGTATGGATGTGAGAGTTGGACTGTGAAGAAGGCTGAGTGCCAAAGAATTGATGCGTTTGAACTGTGGTGTTGGAGAAGACTCTTGAGAGTTCCTTGGACTGCAAGGAGATCCAACCAATCCATTCTGAAGGAGATCAGCCCTGGGATTTCTTTGGAAGGAATGATGCTAAAGCTGAAACTCCAAACTTTGGCCACCTCATGCAAAGAGTTGACTCACTGGAAAAGACTCTGTTGCTGGGAGATATTGGGGGCAGGAGGAGAAGGGGACGACCGAGGATGAGATGGCTGGATGGCATCACGGACTCGATGGACATGAGCCTGAGTGAACTCTGGGAGATGGTGATGGACAGGAAGGCCTGGCGTGCTGCGATTCATGGGGTCGCAAAGAGTCGGATACGACTGAGCAACTGATCTGAACTGAACTGAACTGAACTTGCTCTTTTGATGATCCAGTGGATGTTGGCAATTTGATCTCTGGTTCCTCTGCCTTTTCTTAATCTAGCTTGAACATCTGGAAGTTCACAGTTCATGTATTGCTGAAGCCTGGCTTGGAGAATTTTGAACATTACTAGCATGTGAGATGAGTGCAATTGTGGGGTGGTTTGAGCATTCTCTGACATTGCCTTTCTTTGGGATTGGAATGAAAACTCACCTTTTCCAGTCCTGTGGCCACTGCTGAGTTTTCCAAATTTGCTGGCATATTGAGTGCAGCACTTTTACAGCATCATCTTTTAGGATTTGAAAAAGCTCAACTGGAATTTCATCACCCCCACTAGTTTTGTTCGTAGTGATGCTTCCTAAGGCCCACTTGACTTCACATTCCAGGATGTCTGGCTCTAGGTGAGTCATCATACCATCATGATTAAATCGGTCATGAAGATCTTTTTTGTACAGTTCTTTTGTATATTCTTTTTTTAGAAAATAAGGACAGAAAATATTTATTAAGAATTGAACTTCTGTGTATTCTCGCCACCTCTTCTTAATATCTTCTTTTTCTCTTAGGTCCATAACATTTCTGTTCTTTTTTGTGCCCATCTTTGAATGAAATATTCCCTTGGTATCTCTAATTTCCTTGAAGAGATCTCTAGTCTTTCCCATTCTACTGTTTTCCTCTATTTCTTTGCATTGATCACTGAAAAAGGCTTTCTTATCTCGCCTTGCTATTCTTTGGAACTCTGCATTCAAATGGGTGTATCTTTCCTTTTCTCCTTTGTTTTTCACTTCTATTCTTTTCACAGCTATTTTTAAGGCCTCCTTAGACAGCCATTTTACTGTTTTGCATTTCTTTTTCCATGAGTCAAGGCAAATTTGAAGTGGTCAAACAGGAGATGGCAAGAGTGAACATTGGCATTTTAGGAATCAGTGAAAAATGGACTGGAATGCGTGAATTTAACTCAGATTATATCTACTACTGTGGGCAAGAATCCGTTAGAAGAAACAGAGTAGCCATCATAGTCAACAAAAGAGTCCAAAATGCAGTTTAGTTCAGTTCAGGCACTCAGTCGTGTCTGACTCTTTGCGACTCTATGAATCACAGCACACCAGGCCTACCTGTCTATCACCATCTCCCGGAGTTCACCCAGACTCACGGCCATCAAGTCAGTGATGCCATCCAGCCATCTCATCCTCTGTCATACCCTTCACCTCTTGCCCCCAATCCCTCCCAGCAACAGAGTCTTTTCCAATGAGTCAACTCTTCGCATGAGGTGTCCAAAGTACTGGAGCTTCAGCTTTAGCATCATTCCTTCCAAAGAAATCCCAGGGCTGATCTCCTTCAGAATGGATTGGTTGGATCTCCTTGCAGTCCAAGGGACTCTCAAGAGTCTTATCCAACACCGCAGTTCAAAAGCATCAATTCTTTGGCGCTCAGCCTTCTTCACAGTCCAACTCTCATATCATACATGACCACTGGGAAAACCATAGCCTTGGCTAGACGGATCTTAGTTGGCAAAGTAATGTCTCTGCTTTTGAATATGCTATCTAGGTTGGTCATAACTTTTCTTCCAAGGAGTAAGCGTCTTTTAATTTCATGGCTGCAGTCACCATCTGCAGTGATTTTGGAGCCCAAAAACATAAAGTCTGACGCTGTTTCCACTGTTTCCCCATCTATTTCCCATGAAGTGATGGGACCAGATACCATGATCTTTGTTTTCTGAATGTGAGATTTAAGCCAACTTTTTCACTCTCCACTTTCACTTTAATCAAGAGGCTTTTTAGTTCCTCTTCATTTTCCGCCATAAGGGTGGTATCATCTGCATATCTGAGGTTATTGATATTTCTCCCAGCAATCTTGATTCCAGCTTGTGTTTCTTCCAGTCCAGCGTTTCTCATGATGTACTCTGCATATAAGTTAAATAAGCAGGGTGACAATATACAGCCTTGACTTACTTCTTTTCCTATTTGGAACCAGTCTGTGTTTCCATGTCCAGTTCTAACTGTTGCTTCCTTACCTGCATACAGATTTCTCAAGAGGCAGATCAGGTGGTCTGGTATTCCCATCTCTTTCAGAATTTTCCATGGTTTATTGTGATCCATACAGTCAAAGGCTTTGGCATAGTCAATAAAGCAGAAATAGATGTTTTTCTGGAACTCTCTTGCTTTTTCCGTGATCCAGTGGATGTTGGCAGTTTTGATGTCTGGTTCCTCTGCCCTTTCTAAAACCAGCTTGAACATCTGGAAGTTCACAGTTCACATATTGCTGAAGCCTGGCTTGGAGAATTTTGAGCATGACTTTACTAGCATATGAGATGAGTGCAACTGTGCAATAGTTTGAGCATTGTTTGGCATTGCCTTTCTTTTGGACTGGAATGAAAACTGAAGTACTTGGATGCAATCTCAAAAATGACAGAATGATTTCTGTTAGTTTCCAAGGCAAACCATTCAATATCACAGTAATCCAAGCCCATGCCTCAACCAGTAATTCTGAAGAAGCTGAAGTTGAATGGTTCTATGAATACCTACAAGACCTTCTAGAACTAATATCCAAAAAAGATGTCATTTTCATTATAGGGCACTTGAAAGCAAAAGTAGAAAGTCAAGAAATATCTGGAGTAAAGAGAAAATTTGGCCTTGGAGTACAGAATAAGCCAGCTCAAAGAGTTTTGCCAAGAGAATGCAAAAACCCTCTTCCAACAACACAAGAGAATACTCTACACATGGACATCACCAAATCGTCAATACAGAAATCAGTTTATTATATTCTTTGCAGCCAAAGATGGAGACGCTCTATATAGTCAGCAAAAACAAGACTGGGAGCTGACTGTGGCTCAGATCATGAACTCCTTATTGCCAAATTCAGACTCAAATTGAAGAATGTAGGGAACATCACTAGACCATTCAGGTATCACCTGCAGAAATCCTATACGATTATATAGTCAAAGTAACAAATAGATTTAAGGGATTAGATCTGATAGACAGAGTTCCTGAAGAACTACTGATGGAGGTTCATGACATTATATAGGAGACAGGGATCAAGACCATCCCCAAGAAAAAAGAACTTGGAGTCATCATAGTGTAAATCAAGGAACCATTGGATTTTCATACTTTTTATGTGGTATGGGTTTCCCTGGTGGCTCAGACAGTAAAGATTCTGCCTGCAATGCAGGAGATCTGGGTTTGAGCCCAGGGTCAGTAAAATCCCCTGGAGAAGGGAATGTCTACCTACTTCAGTATTCTTGCCTGGAGAATTCCATGGACAGAGGAGCCTGGCAGGCTGTATTCCATAGGTTTACAAAGAGTCAGACATGACTGAGTGACTAACACACACACACTGTGTAATATATTTCTTTCCTAAAGTATTTTAAAACCAATTCAAAGCAACCCTGTTGAAGTTACCATGTATCATAATATATTGAAATAAAACTTTAAAAATTCATCCTTTGGGTTAATATTCAGAAGAAAAGATTGATTTATATGAGGAGCAGAGTTAAAAAGAGGGCTACCAAGACTATAAAATGTTGGAAAGACAGTCTCTTCAAAAAATCGTGCTGGGAAAATTGGACAGCCACATGTAAAAAAAGTGCAATTAGATCATTCTTTAGCTCCCTACACAAAAATAAACTCAAAATAGATCAAATACCTAAATGTGAGACTGAGCACTGTAAAACCCCTGGAAGAAACATAGACAGAAGAGTCTCTGACATAAATCACAGCACCATCTTTTTTGATCCATCTCCCAGAATAAGGGACATAAAAACAAAATTAAACAAATGGGACCCACTTAAAAGGTTTTATGCAGCAAAGGAAGCAATAAACAAAATTAAAGGAAAACCTACAGATTGGGAGAAAATATTTGCAAATCATGTCACTGATGAGGGGTTAGTCTCCAAAGTTTGCAAACAGCTTATGACACATAACAGCATTAAAATAAACAACCCATTCTAAAAATGGGCAGAAGACCTGAATAGACATTTCTCCTAATGGGATATACAGATGGCCTATAGGCACATGAAAAGATTTTCAACATCACTAGTTATTAGAGAAACACAAATCAAAACTACAATGAGATATCACCTCATGCTGGTCAGAATGGCTGTCATCAAAAAATACACAAACAACAGGGGTTTCTGGTTCAAGACGGTGGAGTAGAAGTACGTGTGCTCATCTCCTCCTGCGAGAGCACCAAAAGTGCAACTAGCTGTTGAACAATCATTGACAGGAGGATGCTAGAACCCACCAAAACAAGGTAACCCACGTCCAGAGACAAAGAAGTCACAGTGAAACAGTAGCAGGGCCACTGTCACAGTAAAATCAGATCCCATACCTTCCACGTCGGTGACCCACAAACTGGAGAACAAGATACCAAAGACGTTCTCCCACTGTTGTCAAGGTTCTGAACCCCATGCCAGGCTTCCTAGAGACTGGGAATCTCCAGGGAATCTGACGTTGAAGGGCAGCAGGATTTGATTATAAGACTTCTGCAGGGCTGGGGTAAATAGAGACTCCAGTCATGGAGGGCACAAACAAAATCTTGCATGCACCAAGACCCAGAAGAAAGGAGCAGCGACCCCACAGAGGACTGAACCACCACTACCTGGTAGTGTTGGAGGGTCTCCTATGGAAGTGTAGGTTAGCTCAGGCTCACTACAGGGACAGGGGCACTGGAAGCAGCAGTCTGGAAAGGCCCCCCTTGGCATATGCCCTCTTGGAGGTTGCCATTAACCTTACCATACAGCTCAAAGACCCCAGGGCTGGCTCATCTCAGGCCAAACAACTACCAGGGAGAGAGAACAACCCCACTCATCAGGAGATACTTGGATTAAAGCTTTACTGAGCAAAGCCCTACTCACCAGAGCAAGACCCAGCTTTTCCCATTGCAAGTCCCCCTCATCCAAAGCTTATACAAACCTCTTAGCCTCCTCAAGGACAGACAGAAGAAGCAAGAACAACCACAATCCCATAGCAGGTGAAACAAAAAACCACATTACAGAAAGATAACCAGGATAAAAAAGCAGAAAATTATGTCTCAGATGAAGGAACAAGATAATCCCCCAGGAAAACAACTAATGAAGTGGAGATAGACCAACCTTTCAGAAAAAGAATTAAGGATAATGATAGTGAAGATGATCCAGGATCTCTGGAAAACAATGGAGAAGATGTAAGAAGAGTTTACCAAAAGCCTACAAAACTAAAGAACAAATAAACACAGATAAGTAATACACTAGAAAGAGGCAATCGCAGGATAACTGAGGCAGAAGCACAGATAAATAGCCTGGAGGAAAGAATGGTGGAAATCACTGCCACAGAACAGAATATAGAAAAAAAGAATGAAAAAACGAAGACAGCTTAAGAGACCTGGGACAACATTAAAGGCACCAACATTTGCATTATAGGGGCCCCAGAGGGAGAAGAAAGAGAGAAAGGACCTGAGAAAATATGTGAAGAGATAAGAGCAGAAAACTTCCCTAACATCGGAAGGGAAATAGTCAACCAAATCCAGGAAGCACAGAGAATCTCAGGCCAAATAAACCCAAGGAGGGACACTCCAATACACATAGTAATGAAACTGACAAAAATTACAGACAGAAATAAAATATTAAAAGCAACAAAGGAAGAATGACAAATAACATACAAGGGAGCTCCCTTAAGATTGTCAGCTAATTTCTCAACAGAAACTCTACAAGCCAGAAAAGAATGGCATGATATATTTAAAGGGATGAAGGGAAGAACCTACAATCAAGAACTCTACCCAGCAGGACTGTCCTTCATATTTGATGGAGAAATCAAAAGCTTTCCAGACAAGTAAAAGTAAAAGAATTCAGCACTACCAAAGCAGCTTTATAACAAATGCTAAAGGAACTTCTCTAGGCAGGAAAATACAACAGAAGGAAAAACCTACAGAAAATAGCCCCAAACAGTTAAGAAAACGGCAATAGGATCACACATACAACTACCTTAAGTGTAAATGGATTAAATGCACCAACCAAAAGACATAGACCAGCTAGGCGGATGAAAACACGTGCATGCATGCACTTCCACCTACCATATTACTCTGCTCGACAAACATAATTATTTTATATTGTGAGGTTAATCATGTTCCCATTATGACTTGCAATTTTAATTATATTTTATTTTTTTGTCTGGCTACAGATTGTGAAAAACTGATAAACATCTCTTACTATTGTGATCATGTAATTATTACTCAATACCACTGTATCATTATTGGTCAAAAGAAAAACAATAGAATTCTATATCACCAAGTTCAGTTCAGTTCAGTTCAGTCACTCAGTCGTGTCCGACTCTTTGCGACCCCATGAATCACAGCACGCCAGGCCTCCTTATCCATCACCAACTCCTGGAGTTCACCCAGACTCACGTCCATCGAGTCAGTGATGCCATTCAGCCATCTCATCCTCTGTTGTCCCCTTCTCCTCCTGCCCCCAACCCCTCCCCGCATCAGAGTCTTTTCCAATGAGTCAGCTCTTTGCATGAGGTGTCCAAAGTACTGGAGCTTCAGCTTTAGCATCATTCCTTCCAAAGAAATCCCAGAGCTCATCTCCTTCAGAATGGACTGGTTGGATCTCCTTGCAGTCCAAGGGACTCTCAAGAGTCTTCTCCAACACCACACTTCAAACGCATCAATTCTATGGCGCTCAGCCTTCTTCACAGTCCAACTCTCACATCCATACATGACCACTGGGAAAACCATAGCCTTGACTAGGTGGATCTTAGTCGGCAAAGTAATGTCTCTGCTTTTGAATATGCTATCTAGGTTGGTCATAACTTTTCTTCCAAGGAGTAAGCATCTTTTAATTTCATGGCTGCAATTACCATCTGCAGTGATTTTGGAGCCCAGAAAAATAGGGTCTGACACTGTTTCCACCGTTTCCCCATCTATTTCCCATGAAGTGATGGGACTGGATGCCATGATCTTAGGTTTCTGAATGTTGAGCTTTAAACCAACTTTTTCACTCTCCTCTTTAACTTTCATCAAGAGGCTTTTTAGTTCCTCTTCATTCTCTGCCATAAGGGTGGTGTCATCTGCATATCTGAGGTTATTGATATTTCTCCCAGCAATCTTGATTCCAGCTTGTGTTTCTTCCAGTCCAGCATTTCTCATGATGTACTTTGCATATAACTTACATAAGCAGGGTGACAATATACAGCCTTAACATACTCCTTTTCCCATTTGAAACCAGTCTGTTGTTCCATGTCCAGTTCTAACTGTTGCTTCCTTATCTGCATATAGATTTCTCAAGAGGCAGGTTAGGTGGTCTGGTATTCCCATCTCTTACAGAATTTTCCACAGTTTGTTGTGATCCACACAGTCAAAGGCTTTGGCATAGTCAATAAAACAGAAATAGATGTTTTTCTGGAACTCTCTTGCTTTTTCCATGATTCAGCGTATGTTGGCAATTTGATCTCTGGTTCCTCTGTCTTTTCTAAAACCAGCTTGAACATCTGGAAGTTCATGGTTCATGTATTGCTGAAGCCTGGCTTGGAGAATTTTGAGCATTACAAACTACCATTTAATAGAAAAACCTGTAATCACTTAAAATCCAGATGCATATCAAAATTATCTTGGAATGTTTTGAAAAATACAAATGCCCAGACATTGCTTTTTTCTCCAGAGCACCAGATATGTTTCTAATGAGCACTCGTGTTTAAAAATAGAACAGACTTTTGGACTCTGTGGGAGAGGGAGCTGGTGGAATGATTTGGGAGAATGGCATTGAAACATGTATACTATCATGTAAGAAATGAACCGCCAGTCTAGGTTTGATGCAGGATACAGGATGCTAGAGGCTGGGGCACTGGGATGACCCGGGATGACCCAGAGAGATGATATGGGGAGAGAGGTGGGAGGGGGGTTCAGGATTGGGAACTCATGTACAGCCATGGCGGATTCATGTCAATGTATGGCAAA
Organism: Ovis canadensis; assembly: GCF_042477335.2. Taxonomy (NCBI): domain Eukaryota; kingdom Metazoa; phylum Chordata; class Mammalia; order Artiodactyla; family Bovidae; genus Ovis; species Ovis canadensis. The sequence continues at coordinate 17,859,839 of NC_091257.1, forward strand.
AGCAATACAGTATTGTAAAGTAAAATAAAAAAGAAAAAAAAACCCAACTGGATTATATTATGATCTTTTATCTAGTTTATTTCATTTTTTCTATTTCATATTCACTGCTCTAATTTCATTTATTTTATTTATCCAATTTCTCTATCTCTTTTTCTCTTTTTTGATGTCCTTTCTCAGACTTCTACCAAGCATAGTAGAAAAACTTATGTATATATAAATAAAGTGTATAATATATATATTTTAGAAAACTTATGAATTTTTGCCTAGCTAAAAACTTTATGACATTTGCTTCCTCTTGTTTGACTTAGTGTTAATAGAATGCTAGATTTCTAATTTAAAAATAGATATGTAACAAGCAACAAAGGTTTACTGTATGGCACAGGGTTATAGTCAGTGTCTTATAGTAACCTGTGATGGAAAACAATCTGAAGAGTAATAGATGTGTATGTGTATGGCGGAATCACCTTGTTGTGCACCTGAAACATTGTAAGTCAACTATATTTTAATAAAATATATATGTTAAAATGGGAAAAAAATCTTAGGCATAAAAAAAAAATCTCTGCTCTGGATGAACATGAAACAGCCTTTTTATAAATTAAAATTGGAGTATGACTAATTTACAATGTTGTATAATTTTCTGGTGTATGGCAGGGTGATTCAGTTGTATATATATAAATATATATATCTACATATGTACATAGTTGTATACATCTACATATATACATACATATGTACATATGTGTGTGTATATATATATTCTTTTTGCATTCTTTTCTGCTGCAGGTTGTTGCAGGATGTTGAATATAGTTCACTGTGTTATACATAGATCCTTCTTATTTGTTTTATACATGGTGGTGTCTGTTAATCCCAAACTCCTAATTTATCCCTCCCTGCCTTTTCCCACTTTAGTAACCATGAATTTGTTTTCTATGTCTCTGGATTTACTTCTGTTTTATATATAAGTTCATTTGTATCGTGTTTTTTTTTTTTTTTAGAATCCATACTTAAGTGATATTTGACTTAAGTGAAATTTGTCTTTGACTTACTTCACTTAGTATGATAATCTCTGTGTGCATGCTAAGTCACTTCAGTCGTGTCCAACTCTTTGTGACCCTATGGACTACAGCCTGCCAGACTCCTCTGTCCATGGTATTCTCCAGGCAAGAATACTGGAATGGGTTGCCATGTTCTCCTCCAGGGGATCTTCCTGACCCAAGGTTAGAACCTGCGTCTCTTATGCCTAACCTGTATTGGCAGGCAGGTTCTTTACCACTAACACCATCTGATCATTGCTAGGTCCATCCATGTGTTGCAAATGACATTATTTCATTCTTTTTAATGGCTTCTTTACCCATTCATCTAGTCAATGGACATTTAGGCTACTTCCATATTTTTTCTATTGTATTAATAAATAGTGCGCCTAGGGAAGAAAAAATCCTAAAACAACAAATGCTGTCTCAAGAGGGTGTGGACAGAAGGGGACCCTCCTACACTATTGGTGGGAATGTAAATTGGTACAGCCACTATGGAGAACAGTATGGAGGTTCCTTAAAAAACTAAAAATAGAGCTACTATATTACTCTTTAATTCCATCAATTCAGTTCAGTTCAGTCTCTCAGTCACGTCCGACTCTTTGCGACCCCATGAACCGCAGCACGCCAGGCCTCCCTGTCCATCACCAACTACCAGAGTCCACCCAAACCCATGTCCACTGAGTCATGATGCCATCCAACCATCTCATCCTCTGTCATCCCCTTCTCCTGCCCTCAATCGTTCCCAGCATCAGGGTCTTTTCAAATGAAGGTGGCCAAAGTATTGGAGTTTAGGACTGATCTCCTTTAGGATGGACTGGCTGGATCTCCTTGCCGTCCAAGGGACTCTCAAGAGTCTTCTCCAACACCACAGTTCAAAAGCATCAATTCTTCAGCACTCAGCCTTCTTCACAGTCCAACTCTCACATCCATACATGACCACTGGGAAAACCATAGCCTTGACTAGATGGACCTTTGTTGACAAAGTAATGTCTCTGGTTTTTAATATGCTGTCTAGGTTGGTCATAACTTTCCTTCAAAGGAGTAAGCATCTTTTAATTTCATGGCTACAATTACCATCTGCAGTGATTTTGGAGCCCCCAAAAATAAAGTCAGCCAGTTTCCATTGTTTCCCCATCTATTTCCCATGAAGTGATGGGACCAGATGCCATGATCTTCGTTTCCTGAATGTTGAGCTTTAAGCCAACTTTTCACTCTCCTCTTTCACTTTCATCAAGAGGCTCTTTAGTTCCTCTTCACTTTCTGCCATAAGGGTGGTGTCATTTGCATATCTGAGGTTATTGATATTTCTCCTGGCAATCTTGGTTCCAGCTTGTGCTTCTTCCAGCCCAGCGTTTCTCATGATGTCCTCTGCATATAAGTTAAATAAGCAGGGTGACAATATACAGCCTTGATGTACTCCTTTTCCAATTTGGAACTAGTCTGTTGTTCCATGTCCACTTCTAACTTTTGCTTCCTGACTTGCATACAGGTTTCTCAAGAGGCAGGTCTGGTGGTCTGATATTCCCATCTCCTTCAGAAGTTTCCACAGTTTATTGTGAACCACACAATCAAAGGCTTTGGCATAGTAAATAAAGCAGAAATAGATATTTTTGTGGAATGCTCTTGCTTTTTCGATGATTCAGTGGATGCTGGCAATTTGATGTATGGTTCCTCTGCCTTTTCTAAAACCAGCTTGAACATCTGGAGGTTCACGGTTCAAGTATTGCTGAAGCCTCACTTGGAGAATTTTAAGCATCACTATAATTTCATACTTGGGCATATATCTGAAGAAGACATGATCCAAATGAATACACGCACCCCAGTGTTCAGGGCTACTGACCATCATTTTCAAATTATAACTAGGGCAGCCATTCACAGGTGATTCAAGAAACTGCTCTCCTTTGGAGAAATAATCACAACTTATTCTTCCCAATGATGCCAGGTTTTTAGATTCTCATCTTGCCCGAGAAGTGGCAGTTCCTATAGAAGGAGTATTTAGCAAGGTATTTGAATCATGAGTAGATTTATAACCTTGGGCCCTTTCACCTTTGTTTCTATTGTTCTATTAATACACTACTTGCTGAAGTTTTTGAATATTGGCAAAAGCTACCCAGTTCTGTAGTAGTGGTATCTACTGAAAGTGACATGTAGGTTAGGAATGAAATATTTTTTTTGACTGTTGAATTGAACATTTACAACTGGATGAGCAGGTGGAGATATTTTAAGAAACTACATATGATAGACAAAGCTACTGCCTCCTACTTCTAGCCTCTCTAATGTCTCTTAGCTCACAGGTTCTTGGCTTATGAAACAATCACTGTATTAGCCAAGAGATCTCCTTAGAGACAGAAACAGTGGGGTTCATATAGATGTATGTAAGAGGAGAGATTATAGATTGGCTAGCGTGGTTATGCTGGCCAAGATGCCCCATGATACACTGTCTGCAAGCTGGACAACCAGGAAAGCTAGCTGTGTAATTCCGTCCATGTCAACAGCCCTGAGAATCAGGGGCTGGTGGTGTAGGACCCAGTCTGACTATGAAAACACAATAGCTAGAGGCACCAATGTCCAAGGGCAGGAGAAGACAGAGGTCTCAGCTCAAGTAGGGAAAGAGTGAGTTCACCCTTCCTCAATCTTTTTGTTCCAATGGGGTCCTCTGGAAGTTCGATGATGCCTACCCACATTGGGGAGGGTCATCTGCATTATTCAGTTCACCAGTTCAAATGCTAATCTCTTCCAGAAACATTCCCAGAAACAATATATACCAACTATCTGGACATTCCTTGGCCCAGTCAAGTTGACACATAGTGTTAACCATCACAAGCATGTAGGGAAAAACTTATAAGGACATTCTTCCTGTTTATGTAGAAAATGAAGTAACCTTGTAGGTAGATTTTATTGTATTTTTATTTTTATTTTTTTGTAGGTAGATTTTAAACCTCTATTTGATGGCAAGCATGCCCACTGGCCTAGAAAACGCACAACTACTGGCCATTATCATTTTTTTAATTCTCCTGAATATTTTTGGTTCAAAAAGTCCATTTTAGGACTATGAATTCTATTTTAATTTTCTTGCTCAAAGTGTGATTTGTTTTATACATGTATTTATATATGTTAAGTAATTTTATATTTTTGCAACTTATGCCATTCTTTATTAATAAGTAGAGTTGGAATAATCAATAAGAGCAGTGTTATAGTGATGTAAAATACCTGTAGTTTCTAAAACACTGGCATGCTCTGAATTGAGTTAGGGCCACAGTATAAACATTCACAAAGTACTATTTTTCTAGCATTTTCAAAATCATTGAAAAGTATTTGAAACACATGCAACAGTGTGGATAAACCTTGAAGATATTAACTGAAATAAGCCAGACCCAGAGGGCCAAATATTGTATGATTGCACAGGTATGAGGTACTAAAGGAGTCAAACTGATAGGGACAGAAACTATAATGGTGTTGTCAGGGGCTGGAAAGATGGGAGAATGGGAACTTACTATTTAATGGCCACAGAGTTTGAGTAAATGAAAAGGTTCTGAAGATGGATGGTATTGATAGTTGCACAATGATGTTCATGTCCTTAAAACTGTACACGTAAAATGAGGTATCATCTCACACCTATCAGAATGGTCATCATCAAAAAAAAAAAATCTGCAAACAATAAATTCTGTGAGGATGTGGAGAAAAAGGAAACATCTTGCACAGTTGGAGGGAATGTAAATTGATATAACTATGAAAAAACAGAATGGAGATTCCTGAAAAACTAGGAATAAAGCTACCATATGACCCAGAAATCCCTCTACTGGGCGTATGACCTGAGAAAACCATAAATGAAAAAGACATATGTACCCCAATGTTCACTGAAGCACTATTTACAACAGCTAGGACATGGAAACAACCTGGATGTCCATTGACAGATGAATGGATAAAGAAGATGTGGGATGTATATACGATGGAATATTCAGTTCAGTTCAGTTCAGTCGCTCAGTCATGTCTGACTCTTTGCAACCCCATGAATCACAGCACGCCAGGCCTCCCTGTCCATCACCAACTCCTGGAGTTCACTCAGACTCACGGCCATCAAGTCAGTGATGCCATCCAGCCATCTCATCATCTGTCATCCCCTTCTCCTCCTGGCCCCAATCCCTCCCAGCATCAGAATCTTTTCCAATGAGTCAACTCTTCGCATGAGGTGGCCAAAGTACTGGAGTTTCAGCTTTGGCATCATTCCTTCCAAAGAAATCCCAGGGCTAATCTCCTTCAGAAAGGACTGGTTGGATCTCCTTGCAGTCCTAGGGACTCTCAAGAGTCTTCTCCAACACCACAGTTCAAAAGCATCAATTCTTCGGCTCTCAGCTTTCTTCACAGTCCAACTCTCACATCCATACATGACCACTGGAAAAACCATAGCCTTGACTAGATGGACCTTTGTGGGCAAAGTAACGTCTCTGCTTTTGAATATGCTATCTAGGTTGGTCATAACTTTTCTTCCAAGAAGTAAGCATTGGAATATTACTCAGCCATAAAAATAATGCATTTGAATCAGTTCCACTGTGGTAGATTAACCTAGAGCCTGTCATACAGAGTGATGCAAGTCAGGAAGAGAAAAACAAATATCATACATTAATGCATATATATGGAATCTAGAAAAATGGTATTGATGAACCTGTTTGCAAGGAAGGAATGGAAACCTAATTATAGAGAATAGGCTTATGGACACAATGAGGGAAGTATAGAGTGGGATGAATGGAGAAAGTGGCATCAACATATACACTATCCTTTGTAAAATAGATAGCTGGTGAAAAGTTATTATATACACAGGGAGCCCAGCCTGACATCTGATGACCTACAGGGTTGGGACTTGGGGAGGTAATGGAGGCTCAGGCAGGAGGTGATATGTGAATAATTATGGTTGATTTGTGTTGTTGTACAGCAGAAACCAACACAACATTGTAAAGCAATTTTCCCCCAAATAAAAATCATAAAAAATAAAAATAAGGCAGAATGAAAAAAATGGTGAATTTTATGTTATATATATTTTATGATAACAATAATAAGTAATAATGGTATAGACATGCTCCAGGAACTCTGGCCTGCAAGGAAGTAGTTAGCAGAGAGGGGCCACATTGAAGATGGAGTGATGCAGCAGTAAGAAGGCAGAGCTGGAGCCAACTTATTAGAGCCAACTTATTAGAGAATCTTTTTGTTCTTACCTCTCTCACCATCAAGATGACATTGGTCTAAGCTTTGGCTCTGACAACTGCCTAGACTGTGTTTTCAGGCCCTACAGCAGAACTGAGGAGTCAGTGTAATTACTGGACTATTAAGATTTTCAGCTGGACAGACAGCTGGATGGTTACCGGACAACCACAGAATTGAATGATGGTGCCTTGGATGTACATCTCAGAAGGGAATCTTTGCTCATTGACCTCATGAAGAGAATTTTTTCCTTTTAGCTCAGATCTCATTTGAAGAAATTGGTAAATGCAGTAATGGATATTTAAGCACTTCTGAATACCAACCTGTGTTCAGATAATTTAGGTGTAATGACTGGCCTGTCATTGGTAGAAGAAAGATGGTTGTCTGAGAAACTGCACTTCAGGGGGATGGTACAGACACACCATTGCCCTGTTGAGATTTCATTGCTCAGACACATATTTGGCATACCTTCAGATTCAGGAATGGAAGATTTACCAGACTTTTAATTAAGTTGCTTTAGGTAAAATAGAACATGTATATAATTTGGGATTCAGAAGCAATATTAATACTTGGGATGGGTTTATAATATCACCTAAAATAAAGCTGTTTCCTGAGAAAAAATATCATATCATATACAAAAAGGGGTAAATGACATGCTTTCATTTCCTTGGATTCTTTTAATGCAGAATGTCTCCTGGACATCACCCATGGAGCAGCCCACTGTTCTACTGGGTGCTTCCCATTCCAGAAAAACTGTTTCAAAGCATGTTGTGTCAACAAAGGGACTATTTTTGTACCTGGCCTTCATTTGTATGCACATATACTCATAATCCAGATGCCCCCTCCTGCTCTGTGTACTCTTCTGACTTGCTCCCTGATCCAACAACACATGCCTTCTCAACCTCTTTATTTTTTTTTTAATTTTTATTTTTACTTTATTTTGCTTTACAATACTGTATTGGTTTTGCCATAAATTGACATGAATCAGCCACGGATGTATATGAGTTCCCCATCCCGAACCCCCCTTCCACCTCCCACCCCATATCGTCTCTCTGGATCATCCCTGTGCACAGCCCCAAGCATCCTGTATCCTGTATTGAACATAGACTGGTGATTCATTTCTTACATGATTGTATACATGTTTCAATGCCATTCTCCCAAATCATCCCACTCTCTCCCTCTCAACCTCTTTAGAAGCATCTGACTTATAATTTTTATCCTTCGAATTTGAACTCAGTCTCCATCTGTAACTCCTCGCTTTTCCTTTGTCCTTCTCTACTGTGTGAATCGCCCAGGTACCTCTCATTGATCAAGCTGTTTGGATCTCACATATCTGCTGGTTCCTTCTCATCTTAGCTTTTGGATACTGTCCTGATTGTAGGCTGTGACTGAAATTGGATTTATCATATCTATTTATCCAACTCCACACTGTCTAGACCATCCACATTGCAAGACCACTCTGATCTAACTCAGTTCTCCATCCTGGCTTCAATTCATCCAACTCATTTTATCTATCATCCAATATCCAGGGCTGACAAAAGGCATGCTTTGAGGAAAATATTTAAATGCTAATCATTTTCACAGTGTCCATAGTGATAGATAGTGTTAAAATAGGAGCAAGAAGAAAATTATGCGTTGTAGAATAGCATCAATAGAGCTGTTGTCATTTATTTGCTAAAGTAGTATCTGACTCTTTTGTGACCCCATGGACTATAGCCTGCCAGGCTCCTCTGTCCATGCAATTTCCCAAGCACGAATACTGCAATGGGTTGTCATTTCCTTCTCCAGGGGATCTTCCTGACCCAGGGACAGAATCTGTGTCTCCTGCATTACAGGGAGATTCTTTACCACTGAATCATCTGCTGCCTCTGTGGTGAAGAATCTGACTGCCAATTCTGTTTTCCCTGGTAGCTCAGACAGTAAAGAATTTGCCTGCAATGCAGGAGACCTGGGTTCAATTCCTGGACTGGGAAGATCCCATGGAGGAGAGCATGGCAACCCACTCTAGTATTCTTGCCTGGAGAATCCCAGGGATAGAAGAGTCTGTTAGGTTGCCGTTTATGGGGTCGCACACAGTTGGACACGACTGACGTTACTTAGCAGCAGCAATAGCAGTATAAAATCAAAACCAGGAATTTGACATTGTAAAGTTTGTGTACTTTGTACTACACCATTCACGTGTGTAGATTCATGTAACCACTAGCACAATCAAGACACAAAACTGTCGCATTGCACAAAGATCTCTCTCCTGTCACACCTATCTTCCTCAGCCCTGGCAACTGCTAATCTTGTTTTTTATTTCCATAAATTTGTAATTTTGATACTGTTATATTAATGGCATCACACAGAGTATGATCATTTGAGATTGGCTTTTTTTTTTTGCATGTAGCATGATGTCCTTGAGATCCACCAAGCTGATTTGTGTTTTAATAGTTTGTTTCTTTTTATTGTGGAGTAATATTCTGTGATATGTTGTACCATTATGATCTGTTTAACCATTTACCTATTGATTGACAGTTTGATTGTCTCCAATTTTTGACTATTATAAATAAAGCTAGTACGAACATTACTGTATAGGTCTAATGTAGTCATGAGACTTACTAATTTCTTATATCATGTATTTAAATAATAATACTTGGAATTAAGGAAAATACATCATTTAAGTTAATTTCACTTCTTGCATTTTAAAATACAGTTACTAGAATATTTAAATTTAAATTACCTCATTTATTTCTATTGACTATCACTGTGATAGAGTAACTTTTGAAGGAAGTAGTTTTGTGGCTACTTGTAATGTGGATATTGGTGAAGAATGTTTAGATTTCAGCCTTCATAAATGAGAAGGTATAGTTCTTGAAAAGTTGAGACAGAACAGTCCAGAAAGAAAGAAGACTAAAGATAATGGCCCCCAAAGAAAAAAGAACTTGACATGTTCAAGAAACCGATATAGCCTGTATAGTAGAAGCAGTATTGATTGAAGGGGGAATGGCATGGCCCACCATCTTGAGGTAGACAATATTTACAAAACTCTAGATTCTCTACTTTCCTTTTTCATTCTACTCCATTGATACTAATATGCCCAAATATCCTTGTCTACTTTCTCTGAGGGTAATAGGTAGGAAAACTTAAGACAGAAAGTACTTTCAAAGTGATTAAGTGGAGCAGAAATTCCCAAATAGACACTGAATGATGTGTTAGTCCTGGCAATATATCCATTCATTTAAAACTTAATGTAAATTACAAAATTAGTGTATCAGTTGGCTTTTGTGCATAACAAACAATCCCAATAATTAGTGACTTAAAATGACAACCACTTATTTAGCTCACAACACCGTGGGCTGGCAATCTGTGCTAAGCTCCGTTAGGTGTTACTTCTGGCCTTGTCCACGCTAGCTTCTATGATCTGTGGTCAGCTGTGGCTGGCTAGACACTGACTGGCCTAGGATGGCCACATGGACTCTCTCCTTTCAGTAGAACAGCACAGGCTTGTTATGATGATATCAGGGTTCTAGGAGAGTGAGGCCTCTTGAGACCTAGGCTAGAGACAGGCACACCACTGGTTCTGTTATAATCTATAATCAGTGCAAGTCATAGGACCAGCCCAGGTTCCAGGTGCAGGAGACAGAGTCCACCTCCTGAAGAGAAGAACTGTAAAGTCATGTTACAAAGGGTGTGGCAATCAGGACAGGTAGTGAATTAGGACCACAGTTAACAGTGGTATACTGGTAAATGGTGAATGATTGGCTCTTTCAAGGAGGTTAAAAAGGAGCAAACAGCCCCTATTGTGTTTGCCAGCTTCCGTGGTGCAAATAGTTTCATCACGGCTGACTCCAAGCTATCATGTGACACTGTTGAAAAAAGAAGCACATGTTGGCTCTCAACAGTCATGTAAGCCAGCTCCAGCATAGCACTGAGTGTGTGCTTAGTTGCTCAATCGTGTCCAACTCTTCGTGACCCCCATGGACTACACCCCACCAGGCTCCTCTTTCCATGGGGATTCTCCAAGCAAGAATACTGGAGTGGGTTGCCATGTCCTCCTTCAGGGGATCTTTTCAAGCCAGGGAGTGAACCCAGGTCTCCTGCTGTGCAGGCAGATTCTTTATGAGCCACCAGTGAAGTCCATAGAACTGAGAGTGACCTCTAAATGTGGAAACTGGCAGCAGAATGCTCCAATTTCTGGCATTCACCAATCAGGATGGCATACTAAGACCCTTGTTCTCTCTTTAAAAAGTCCACTGCAGGGAGCTACATTCTCCAACAATAGGAATGAAGTCCTCCAAATTCCCATATTAGGTACAAAGATTTTAGAGGTCTTTGCAACAGAAACTATGAAATAAATGGCACATGTTATTATCATCCAATTCTCCAACTTCCCAGGTGACTGAAGATAGGATTATGTGTGTATGGTTGGCAATCAAAAGAGATCTATAAATCACAATTGGAAACACTGTCAAGTTCAGGAATATTAATGACGGCTTTCTTTCCTTCAGTCTCCAAGAAGACAAAAATTGATGCATCAGAATTTCACATAGAGCAAAATAACCTTAAATAACCTTAATTTTTCTGTATTTAGATTGGTCAGATGTGCTACACAAACACTTGCCTAATTTTTTTGCTCCATTTCATCTGAGGTCAGATGCTAATACCACCTCCAATGAGAACATGGGCTTTTCCTAGGCAGTGGCAATGATATCTATCTTATTTTCAAAAATAAGTTATTAGCCTTTCTGACAAAAGTTTGAAAAACCTCATAGAGTTGGGCTTCTGTTGGAGCTTATGGGAAGAAGACTGGTTCCTAATAGGAAAAGGAGTACGTCAAGGCTGTATATTGTCACCCTGCTTATTTAACTTATATGCAGAGTACATCATGAGAAACGCTGGGCTGGATGAAGCACAAGGTGGAATCAAGATTGCTGGGAGAAATATCAATAACCTCAGATATGCAGATGATATTACCCTTATGGCAGAAAGTGAAGAGGAACTAAAGAGCATCTTGATGAAAGTGAAAGAGGAGAGTAAAAAGTTGGCTTAAAGCTCAACATTCAGAAAACTAATATCATGGCATCTGGTCCCATTACTTCACGGCAAATAGATGGGGAAACATTGGACACAGTGGCAGGCTTTATTTTGGGGGGGGGGCTCCAAATTCAATACAGATGGTGATTGCAGCCATGAAATTAAAAGACATTCGCTCCTTGGAAGAAAAGTTATGACCAACCTAGATAGCATATTAAAAAGCAGAGACATTACTTTGCCAACAAAGATCTGTCTAGTTAAGGCTATGGTTTTTCCAGTAGTTATATGTGGATGTGAGAGTTGGACTATAAAGAAAGCTGAGCATTGAAGAATTGATGCTTTTGAACTGTGGTATTGGAGAAGACTCTTGAGAGTCCCTTGGGCAGCAAGGAGATCCCACCAGCCCATCCTAAAGGAGATCAGTCCTGGGTGTTCATTGGAAGGACTGATGTTGAAGCTGAAGCTCCAATACTTTGGCCACCTGATGCAAAGAGCCACCTGATGCAAAGAGCTGACTCATTTGAAGAGACCCTGACGCTGGGAAAGATTGAGAGTGGAATGAGAAGGGAAAGACAGAGGATGAGGTGGTTGGATGGCATCACTGACTCAATGGACATGAGTTTGAGTAAGCTCTGGGAGTTGATGATGGACAGGGAAGGCCCAGTGTGCTGCAGTCCATGGGGTCGCAAAGAGTTGGACATGACTGAGCAACTGAACTGAACTGAACTGATGGGAAGAAGTTGGCAAGCTGTCCACTTCTAAAGTCTTTAATCATGTATAGTTTCACAGAGTATTGGGTGTAAGAAACTCTTCCCTGTTGAAGAATATTGGTCAAAACAGCAAAAGGGGATTTTGCTGCTATGGGTAAACAAAGGAGTCTCCCTGCTAATTAAATACTCCAAACTCACAGTACAGTTCTGGACAAAGAATCATTGAGTTTGTGGTGGGTAGGGGGTGGGTCTTGTTTCTTTCTTTCTTTCTTTTTTTTTTTTTTTTTTGCTTTAGACCATTGGGTTTATCACTGACTATTGTTATGTCTTCAAGCCATCCAAAATCCTAAATAAACAGGAGCTATAGTCCTACTGATGTGTCAGCTTCAAACCGAGGTTTCCATGCATAGAAACATCTGCCTTGGGACACAACATGCACCGTCTGGCTCTCCTCCTCATGCTGGCTCCTCCACGACGGCAAGCAAACTGAAGGGCAAGGGTCAGGATGGGTTTAGTTTATGCAGCCCAAGTCGGATCAGCCGAGGGGCCTCAATAATATCACTATCATCATCAATAACCTGCCTCTGATTCCACAGCTCCCTCCCAACCTTAAGGCACCCACTCCCAGTGGAGACTGTCCAGAGCATCTTATTGAATGACTGTCATCCACCCAAGGCCCTCAAACCCCAGAAGACCTGAGGATGGTGCTGGCAGCAGGGGGATAAAGGTATCCAGTGCACTAAAGGCTTTTGGGAACACACAAGGAAGCAGAGGTACTGCAAGCAAACGGGCTATGTGCTTTTGAGGTGTGGTGTGATGTGCATTCCAGGTGGACCAAATCTATAGTTGAATAAGACTGTTTTAACTTGCTTCTCCAGTCTGTCTCCCTTCACCCTCCCTGTCTTTTCTTCCACAAGTATTTTATTGAGAACCTACAAAACGGCTGGCACTGCTATGGGTGTGGAAGATTAAGAGAGAAACAGACAAAGACCACTGTGACCCCTGGGACTCATTCCAGTCAGCAGGGAGAAACAATCACAGATTAATAAGTACATTACTTAGTGCTTTAGACTATGGTGAGACTTGAGAAAAACCTAGACAGTGTATTAAACCTAAAAGGTAGAGACATCACTTTGCTGACAAAGGTCTACATAGTCAAAGGTATGATTTGTCCAGTAGTCATGTATTGATGTGAGAGTTGGACCATAAAGAAAGCTGAGCACTGAAGAATTGATGCTTTGGAGTTGTGGTGCTGGAGAAGACTCTTGAGAGTCCCTTGGACTGCAAGAACAACCCAGTCAATCCTAAAGGATATCAACCCAGAATATTAATTGGAAGGACTGATGCTGAAACTCCAATACTTTGACCACCTGATGTGAAGAGCCAACTCATTGGACAAGATCCTGATGCTAGGGAAGGTTGAAGGCAAAAGGAAATGAGGGCAGCAGAGGATGAAATGGTTAGATAGCATTACTGCTTCAATGGATGTGTATTTGAGAAAACTCAGGGAGACAGTGGAGCACAGAGGAGCCTGGTATGCTACAGTCCATGAGGTTGCCAAGAGTCAGACACGATTTAGTGTCTGAACAACAACAACAAAGGCTTGAGAGTAAGTAAAAAGGCAGAGAAGGGGGCTAGTGAGTACTGAGTAAGGAAAAAATAGATTAAATTTCAGTTTAAGGAAGAGAAGATGTCTCTAAGAAGATGATATTTGGGCAAAAATCTGAAGGCAGTAAGGGTGGAAACCATGAGAACATTTGGGCAAAGGGTTCTAGTCTGGGGCAAAGGGTTCAAGTCTAAGGCAAAGGCATGGACATGTAGATATGCTTAGTGGACCGACAAAAGGTGGCTCATAAGCTGGAGAAGGGTGAATGGGGACAGAGACACATGAGGACAGAGATGAGGAGGATAGACTTCTTGAAGTGTCCCAGAACAGCAGTATCAGCATTATCTTGTTAAAATGCAAATGTGGGATCCTCACCCTAAGCCTATTGTACCAGCAACTCTTAGGGGTGGAACCTAGAAATCTGTGTGTTTTACCAAATTCTCCACATGATTCCGATTCACACTGTAGTTTGAGAAGCCAAGATTTAGGGCATCATCTGCCATGGCAGATGTCAGATTTTTAAAGAAAAATCTGAGTAGAATAAGAGGTGATAATGAATGTTTGGTGACTTGATCTGAAATTATGTCTGATTTTGATAAAGATGTGTTTATCTGGTTGGATGTATGCTAGGTACATTCACTTTCCTGAATGCAAAATAGAACGATAGAGAGATGGTTATATAGAGTCTGATTTCTTAGTATGGCCTCCCGGGGGTTCTCTTCAGCCTCTCTGGACAGTGGCAGGCCATGGAAGAAAGGATGTTTGTCTGATATCAACACACTGCAAAGGAAACCTGGGTTTAGTTGCAGGTCTCTCTCATCACAACTCTTGAATTTCTGCAACACAGAAATTTTTCTGTATATGAACGACTGAGCCTAATCTTAAGATTGAGCCTAATTTGGGGAATCCCTTACCTGATGGGGATCCATCTGTTAACTCAGCAAATGTTGTAATGGTGTAAACCCTGCATTGGGTGTTAGCAGCAACTATATTTCTTACTGAGATGGTTCCTTGGTTATCTTTCCTAAAATAACACAGTGACATTCCATTTGACTATGGGATGCTGGAACAGAATGGTGATGCTACAGAGAAGAGTGCCTAAAGTGTCGCTTCACTATGTTGTGAAGTGATTCACAATATGTATAGATTTCACATGCTCCCCCTCTATAATGTGGAGCTCACCACCTAGGGGTGGGTGCAGAAGGAGTCTGGGTCTCTGAGCTATTGCCTGGAGGAGACCCACCTGCTGACCAGGGGCACCAGCATTTGACTTCATCCAAGAGAGAAATCAAATTCTATTGGGTAAGCGAATGAAATTCCAGGGGTTAACTGTTATAATCATGAGCAATGCCATAATATGCATGTCACTTTTCTCTGATATCAACACTATGCTGTTAGTATATAGCTTTAACCTCATATCAAAGAGGGAAAAAATTGAGTATTAGAATGAAATCACTTGCCTAAAGTGCTTTGGCTAGCTGGCAGCAGATATAGGGCCCATGTCAAACTTTTCTGGCTTTTAATGTATGATTTTTACATTATGTTTAATGTGCCAAAGGATGACACACAAATATGAAACAGTAACAACAATGATTATTTACCGCTTGGCAAAATTTCAGAATTTATATCTCAAGGAAGACTGCCAATGATGTTGTTGACAAAATTACTGCGTATTTTGAAAGATGGACTCTATTGTAATACAGATACAGTTTTGCTTCTTTAAATACACAGATCTATAAAGGAAAAACATAGCAACAGTAAAATCCGCAGTGGTTGGGGCAATGTTTTGTTTTTTACTGTCTTGATTTTAGTCTAGAAATTGTATGCTCCTACAAAGCTACCCCACTATGCGGTGAACTGGTCAACCCAGTAATACAAACTAGAGCAAGGAAATACTGCCTGTACAGTTACTCCTAATTTCTGCATCTTGAAATGGTATCCAAAACGTATGGAAATTTCTAGAGAGGGTTATTTAAGTAGCACTGTCATTTTCCTTTCTCTGTTATGCATAATAATCGTCCTTTGAAATTCAAATCTTTGAAAAACTGTCAAAATGCATTTTCCTCTCCAATTTATTATTGTGGTTTAATTTGGGTAGGTTTAGTGGAGAACAGTGGGATTTCTAACTCTCTTAAAAGGGAAGATGGTACTTCTGTTCCCACTCTCTGAAACATCAGTTTTATGAAATATACAAAACTCAGCAAAGACTGCCCCTCCCATTGAACATGTAAGGCTGGGTTACCCCTTGGAGGTCATATCCAGCAGGCTTGCTCTAAACTCTCAGGTGAAGACAGGAAATTTATATTACCAATGAGAAGGGCAGTTTTAAAATATATTCCCTCTCAGTAGAAGAGAAAAACTTTGAATGAAAAGAGCATTTAAAATGATTGCCTTTCACGTCCACTTTTCTCCATGCAACGGACTTTTATTGCTTCAGTTGTTCAGGAATCCGAAACTGCCTTTCTCTGTCTGACTTACTTCACTTAGTATGATAATATCTAGGTATATTCACGCTGTAATTTAGTGTGAAATCTAAAAAAAAAAAAAAGATACAAATGAACGTATTTACAAAACAGTAAAAGACTCAGAAAATAAACTTATGGTTAACAAAGGGGGAAAGTTGAAGAGAAAGATTAATTAGGAATTTGAGATTAACAGACACATTACTACATGCAAAATAATCAACAAGGACCTACTGTATAGCACAGGGCATGCTACTCAATACTCTAACCTATAAGGGAAAAGAATCTGAAAAAGAATAGATATATGTGTATGTATAACTGAATCACTTCGCTGTATACCTGAAACTAACACAACATTGTAAATCAACTATACTCTAATAAAATTAAAAATTAAAAAAAGGACTCTCAAACTGGAAATTAGCCACATACCCATCAGCCAAATGCATACATAGTGGTGTATTCCTACGATGGAATAATGATAAAACAATGAGAGAGAACTAAGAAAAGCGTCATGAATTCCAGAAACACAACATTGATTAGCCAGATACCAGATTCATCCTTATCAGGAGGGGTTACAAATAGCTATTACAAACAGGCAGAGAAATTTCTTATTAACATATCAAGGACACACTGCACGACAGAAAGAACCCCAGATAACATGTCAGAACTCCTGACACGGAGTAAAGGATCATCTCTGCGATTCAATTATCTCATCTTAGCAAAGCTTGGAAGAGAGAACTTGTGGATCCTAACCACATCTGCAAAGTTTAATAAAAACAGAAGGACACACAGCACTTCCCCTTTTCTTTCCAGTTCAGGAGACTTACACCCTCTTTTGTCCAAGAAAAAAGTAATCACAAGAGATTCTTTCACTTCCAATGGTTTCCTATAGTAAATCAGACCTCTAGTCACCCCATCCAGCTCTGAAATGCTATGGCTCTTTGACACTGTGGGAGTTTGGACTTTGAAAATTAACAAGCTGTGTATTTTATATAACTGGAAAATGGCATATCACAATATAATCTATCTGGAAATAAACGTTTTGGTCAGACAGAGGAACTTTGTCAGATATCCATTAAATATCATGAAATATTTAATTTTTCAAAAGAAACAAGAGTGTATTTGCTGCTTCTGTTTTTAAAAATGATTTCTTTCACTTTCTTATGTAGCTTGCATCCTGTATCCTTGGCAGTACCAAAGGCAACCATCATGCATGGATGACAGTTATTGCTTGTTTTCTTTTTTTTTAAATGGCTCATGGCTGTGAGTTGCATGCTCTGTATCATAGCCTCATAAATACAAAGCTAAAGGACATTTAAAATCAGAAAAGTATTCACAGAGACACAGTTCTGACCTATAAATGTCAAATTATTTTATTAAAGAAGACCTTCTCAAAAACAGGGAGGGGAGGCATATCTAGGCAATACCACTTGTGGGGTGTGAGTGACAATTAAACAGTTGTCACTGTTAATCAGTTATTCAAAAGTCATCCAAAAGTTGAGTTATTTTATAGAGTAGCAAATGTGGCATATGATGAATTGTGTACACCATACACCTATCCTGGCCTGAACCACTCCTAAATCCCTCCTTCCTGACCACATGAATGCCTGGCTAGAAACTACAATTCCCAGAGTCCCTTGCAGATCCCAGAAGACCATGCAACTCAATACTTGCCATGAAGATAAGTGAAATTTATGTGTGCAACTTCTACATCATCTTAAAGACGTAAAGATGTTCTCCTTGTATTTGTTGCCTATTTTGTCCTGTTGCTTGGAAGCAATGGCAATTAGAAGGTTGGAAACCACATCTTGAAGATGGCTGAGCCTCTCAGACTGGATCCCTGAATTACGTTGTAGAGAAGAGCTTGCCTCGATGCCTTAGACTATTAAGAAGGAGAAAAAAATAAGCATCTATCTTGTGGGACATCTTGTATACTTGAGACTCTTTTTTTATAGTATCTTAACTTTTATCTTAAGAAAGAAAGTACTTAAGAAAATGTTTTGTGCTTACTTTGAAATGAGCTAAAGAATAAGAAGGGAAGGAGGAAGAAAGTTGAGCATTACTTCTTGGCTTCTTTCTGAGAGAGAATCCAATATAATTTAACAAAGATATCTCTATAAATGTACCCCTTCAAAGGGAATAACCTGAGTCATATCACTGAAATCTGCCATCCACTGTACTGAAACAAGTATCATACAATATCTTTACTGTACACAGGAAGCAACTAATGGCAAGCAGAAGCCTAGCAAGAGTAACAGGAATAAGAGAAAGTGCTTCATTCTTCAATATGATGGGTATTATGAGAAAATATCTTCAGGAAAAGCAAATTCAAGTTATAAACAGTAAATTTTGACTAGTAGCATTATGTTGCTTGATTGGTGTTACCCATTGTCTCATTTTTCAAGAAAATAAGAATTCTCCTTCTTATAATGCCTTCTTCCCCCTCATAAGCTCAGAAGAAATATAAAAAGATATAAACAACAGCAAAAACTTGTTGAGTACTTTTTGTTTGGGTTATCCCAAAGATGTCACAGAAAATGTGAACGAACTTTTTGGCCAACCCAATATATTTGTATCTGTGGGTATGTGTAGGCTGTGTTGCTTATCGCATGGACTTATAGTACAACAACATGAGATATGGATAAGTATTATCACTGTTCTTTATTTTTAGATGAGATGAGAAAGTGAAAGCTTCTCATCTAATCAGTTATAGCATGACTCTTCAACATTCTTAATCACTGTATCATATCTCTCCCTGTTAGCCAGGGCACAGAGTGTGATAGACTGAACACGGCTGCGAATTTGGTGTTAGTCCTCCCATTAAGACATAGAGTAGAGTTTCCTGTGTTTAGAAATCCTGTGGTCCAGTGTTTAGAAATCCACCTTGCAATGCAGGGGACACGGTTTGGATCCTTGATCCAGGAAGATCCTACATGCTGAGAGGCAACTAATTTGTGTGCCACAACCACTGAAGCCTGCAGTCTGGAGCCCACCCTCCACAACAAGAGAAGCCACCAGAATGAGGAGCCCACACACCTCAATTAGAGAGGAGCCCCCACTTGCCTCAAGTAGAGAAAGGCCCACGTACAGCAATGAAGACCCAGCATAGCCAGAAATAAATAAATAAATAAATAAATAAAATCATTACAAAAGTATGTAGAGAAAAACTCTCTCCCCTTAAATCTGGGCTGCTTATAAAAAAATGTGGCATGAGTTATGTGATGCCAGGAGTTCTGGGTTCAGGCTTTAAGAGCCCGGCAGCTTCCATTTCCTGTTTCCTGGAATGCTTGCTTTGGAGTACAAAGTCCAGCTATCCTGAGGCCATCATGCTAGACTGACCGTGCTCCACTCAACATGGAGTTGAAGTTGTCTTGGATTCTCCAGATTAGTCCATCTGCTGACTGCACACTACTGAGGAATCGTCACCAACATTATTTGAGATGAATCACCTAGCCAAGTGTTGAATGAATTTGTGACTCACAAAGTCATGAGATATCATAAACTGTCTTTTCTGGACAAACTTTTAGGATAGTTTGGTACAAAGCAATAGATCACCAGAACACAGAATTTCCTAATTTCCTTATAATGTACACATGCAGATTTATAGGTGTATTAATATATATGCATGTGTATTTTCTTATATTCACATACTTAGAAGTGAATTGTTGTATCCTATTAATATATTTCAAAAATATTTCCTTCTTAATATGTTTAATTGTGTTTTGAATCAAGTAATAGCAGCTTGTTATTATTCACTTCAGTTCAGTTCAGTCGCTCAGTTGTGTCCAACTCTTTGCAGCTCCATGGACTGCAGCGCACCAGGCCTCCCTGTCCACCACCAAGTCCTGGAGTTTACCCAAACTCCTGTATATTGATTCAGTGATGCCATCCAACCATCTCATCCTCTGTAATCCCCTTCTCCTCCTGCCCTTGGTCTTTCCCAGCATCAGGGTCTTTTCAAATGAGTTGGCTCTTCGCATCAGGTGGCCAAAGTATTAGAGCTTCAGCATCAGACCTTCCAAAGAACACCCAGGACTGATCTCCTTTAGAATAGACTGGTTGGATCTCCTTGCAGTCCAAGGGACTCTCAAGAGTCTTCTCCAACACCACAGTTCAAAAGCATCAGTTCTTCAGTGCTCAGTTTTCTTTATAGTCCAGCTCTCACATCCATACATTACCACTGGAAAAACCATAGCCTTGACTAGATGGACCTTTGTTGAAAAAGTAATGTCTCTGGTTTTTAATATGCTGTCTAGGTTGGTCATAACTTTTCTTCCAAGGAGTAAGCGTCTTTTAATTTCATGGCTGTAGTCACCATCTGCAGTGATTTTGGAGCCCCCCAAAATAAAGTTAGCCACTGTTTCCACTGTTTCTCCATCTATTTGCCATGAAGTGATGGGACCAGATGCCATGATCTTAGTTTTCTGAATGTTGAGCTTTAAGCCAACTTTTTCACTCTCCTCTTTCACTTTCATCAAGAAGCTTTTTAGTTCCTCTTCACTTTCTGCCATAAGGGTGGTGTCATCTGCATATCTGAGGTTATTGATATTTCTCCCGACAATCTTGATTCCAGCTTGTGCTTCATCCAGCCTAGCATTTCTCATGATGTACTCTGGATATAAGTTAAATAAGCAGGATGACAATATACAGCCTTGACGTACTCCTTTTCCTACTTGGAACTAGTCTGTTGTTCCATGCCCAGTTCTAACTGTTGCTTTCTGAACATTCAATTTTGAATATATACTTTATAAGTGTATCAAATAGATTAGTAACTCATGGTCATGGAAATTTGAGCAGAATTTTCTTGATCTTTCTTAGATAATCATTTGAGTCATTATAACCTCCATTCAGGAAGAGAGGAAAGAACTGTTTCATTTCAGAACTGTTTTTGTATGATTTCTGTCCTCTGAAAACAGTATTGGCATATCTCTATTAGAATATATATCTCTATTTAAAATAGATAGCTCTTGCATACAACCTAAGAATATCAGACATACACTCGTAAAGTCATACTAAAAGCAAATAAAACCACTCTAAAGGGTGACAGAAATCCAAACATAAAGCAACATAAACAACTCTCTATGTCTCTATACTTTTCAGAAGAAAATCTTTGACCCTACACTTTCATTTTTCCTCTTTGTGATTAGTTGCTGCACAAAAGCAGCATATAAGGCAATCCATTCCTGCCTGGATTTAAATCTTCAATGGCTGGAAGGATAACATAGTATTGCATTCACATATAAAGATGATATCCACATACCTTTAACAGAATGGCATGTCGGAAGGGCCATTCACTTTTTCTCCATGGCCCTTTCTTATGACCAAGAAAAATGGCCAAGATCATGTACGGAGTCAATGGAAAGGTCAGCAAAAAGGTAATCGGTCACTTGGAAAGGGAATCCATGGACTTTACCAGAGCATAACACTGCACACAAGAACCGTGTTTCTGTCCACTGTTATTAGTGTCATGTGGAAGTATCAGTTGCTCAGTTGTGTCTGACTCTTTGTGACCCCGTGGAATGTAGCCTGCCAGGTTCCTCTGTCCATAGAATTCTGCTGGCCAAGAATATTGTAGTGAGTAGCTATTCCCTTCCCCAGGGAATCTTCTTGACCCAGGGATCGAACCCCGGTCTCCAGCATTGCATGTAGATTCTTTACCATCTGAATACCAGGGAAGCCAGTCATTAGTGTCATGCTGCAACCAATAAACAAAAGCATCTTTTAGAAGCTGCATTCACTGTTTCTGGACACCAGGACAAGCACACCACTGACTTAATGATGTAATAACTTCTGTCCTATTGGGGAAATGAAACATTTTTAGTTTTGCTAATTTGAATGGGGAACGCTGCATCTAAGACACAGTTAACTAAACACAGAAATGAAAGGGAACGGGCACTTATACACTGACCAGTCCACTGAAGAACGAAGAGTAGAGCCCTCCTGCAGATCAGCATGGACTCTTCTAGGGACCTGCTGAGTACCCACTGGCCACAGCATATTAAAGAGAACTCGTTTCCTTGAATCCACAGGATCACAAGAGACATTTTCTTAAATGGAAGTGTAGTTGGTTTACAATGTTGTGCTAATTTCTGCTGCACAGAATGGAAGCACGTTCCTCTTTACATTCTTTTCCATTATGGTTTATCACAGGATGTTGAGAATACAGTATGCCTCTGTTTCTTATCTGTCTGATATATACTAATTTGCACCTCTTAACCCCATACTCCCACTCCATCCTGCCCCGCCCACTTCCCCCTGCTGTCTATGTCTGTGAGTCTGTCTCTGTTTCACAGAGAAGTTCATTTGTGTCGTACTTTAGATTCCACGTATGAGTGATATCATATGGTATTTGTCTTCTGATAAGAGACATTTTTTTAATGTATCGTGGAACACAAAATCTAACCTTGCCCTAATTGCAGAAGTCAGTGGAACTTTGTATAGTAAAACACATTTGACATAAATATGGTTGTAACTGTAACTGCACATGTCGTGACAGGCCTTCTAAGACATACATGGCAAATTTTAAATGGCTGGCCATACAAGCTTTTTAGAGGTAAAAAGTGATCTGATTATTATTTTATATTTAATGAAGTGTATTTAGGGTTGTTTCTCCAGAACTCAGATTACTATTACACTGGGTTGGCCAAAAAGTTTGTTCAGGTTTTTCTGTAATATGTTATGGCAAAACCTGAACAAACTTTTTGGCCACCATAATATTTACATGCTCTTTAAAATTTCTTATATATTTATCTATACACATGGTCTCATTAAATAGTTAACTAGTGTCCTTCCAGAAATATCTCAGAGAAACTGCCTTTTAATTTCAATTTTAAGGGGTTACCTTATTTTTAAGTGATTCACATGTCTTTTCTTCTACAATTCAGCACAGTCATAGTAAATGTTTTCCTTCCTCTCTTCTCCTGAGACTATGTTATACAGCAGAGATTGGCACAACATTGTAAATCGACTATACTTCAGCTAAATCTTAATATGTATTTTTTGTAAGGAAGCATGTCCAAAAAATCTTGCTTTTCTCAAAGAAAAGAAGGACCATATATATCATCATTCAATGAACATTCAAGTTTGGACATCTCTGCCATGATATGGGACAAGAATTGGCCACTTCATGTTGGAGCAGAGAACTGGCTACACAGCTGTTTCCAATTTTGCTTTCTGATTTACTGGATGAGGAGAAATCTGGGCAAGCATTAGTGCTTGTAAAAATAGCCTTGAGTTTAAAACAGACCAAGCTCTTATCATAGAACTCCTGAATCTTCCCTGAAACTCAGAAACATCATGCAGAAAGCTAGATTACAGAGAGCTTTGTTCTTATTCTGCAAGTGTAGAATTTGTTGAAGGAAAGATAAGAAATAGTGGATCAGAGGGGAAAGAAAGACCTATATTTTTTAATAGAAGTAATGCTAGAAATGATGGTTCAGTTCAGTTCAGTTGCTCAGTCGTGTCTGACTCTTTGCCTCCCTGTCCATCATACACTCCTGGAGTTTACCCAAACTCATGTCCATTGAGTTGGTGATGCCATCCAACCATCTCACCCTCTGCTGCCTCTTCTCCTACTGCCTTCAATCTTTCCCAGCATCAGCACCTTCTCAAATGAGTCAGTTCCTTGCATCAGGTGGCCAAAGTATTGCAGTTTCAGCTTCAACATCAGTCCTTCCAATGAATATTCAGGACTGATTTCCTTTAGGATGGACTGGTTGGATCTCCTTGCTGTCCAAGGGACTCTCAAGAGTCTTCTCCAACACCACAGTTCAAAAGCATCAATTTGTCAATGTTCAGCTTTCTCTACAGTCCAAATTCAGCTTGTGAAGGCAGCCTAAGAACTAAAGCACTACTTTAAAAACTGACTTCCAGAGACATTTTTCATTCCAAATCATCCTTACTCAACGTCTTTGGAAATGCAGCCTATTTAGACACATAACACTGATCAAATGCCTGATATATGTCAGTGGTTGTGGTTATTGGATTTAATACATGTGAGATCCTGGCATATAACAGACACACAGTAACTTCTAAAAAGCCAAAGTTAGAAATGAGTACCTTCTCAAGCCCCAATTAGAATAGTGAGTTTTGTTTCCTTTAAAAAAAAAATTTATCAACATATATAAGTAGAGGTAGACCAATACAAACTGATGGCTCTTAAGCCATAGTCTACACTTGATAACTCTTGAGTAGAAGTAACTTCCCCCTATAAAGGATGTGGCAAATACAGTCATTGCATTAGATGGGTTTGGTGTATAGAAGACCCATGAAGCCTCTTCTGGCTCTAAGAAGTAGAGATTCAAAACATAAAATCCACTTCTTCTTCTTTCTATCTGCTTATCTCTGTGCAAAACCACTCCTCATACAAAAGAAAGAACTACAGGGGCAAGAAAGAAATCTTAACATGAATGGATAGGCACAGAATGTTTTTAGTGTGTTTGACATCTTATTGCATTTAAAATAACTATAAAATACCAGTTGTCCTTCCTGTTACAACAGATGAAAGGAATCTGGCACCTTGTCCTTAGCATGTTTCCAGGAAACAAATGCAAAATGTTTTTATTATAATGTTTATTGGAAAAGAGAAAAATAACTCCAAGAAATGAACCTCTCAAATCTCTTCCCTTAAATAAAAATAACAACCTTTTTAAAAGGCTGTTCAGCAGAACCTTTAATAATGCTTTATATGTTGGACATGTGAGCTATCAGTGAAGCAGCCATGAGCCACATGTGGCTTTTGAGCACCTGAGACATGTTAGTGCAAGTGAGGAACTGAATTTTTTATTGTATTTAATTTGAATTAATTTTACTAAATTTCGATAGGCACATGTGCCTTGTGGCTACCACACTGGACATGTCTAAAGCCTTGGACTTCACAGGTGACCAGAAGGGAAATCAATAATACAAGTCATTCCTCTACAATTTATCTGATCAAGTTAACGACACTTTCTTTGACTCCCAAATATCCAAATATCTGTTCTTAAAATAATCAAGTTAAAATCTCCTTTCTACCTCCTACTTGTCCACCAGTATACTGTGGCAGGTTTACGAGACATTTCTGCCCATAGACGCCCTCTGGGCAATTCACTATCACTCACTGTTCTACCATGAGGGATCCTAACCCCCTGGCACTCCTGGGAGGGTCAGCCACACCAATACAGTTGATTTATAAGCTGGCTAATTAGCATCTTAAAATCCAGAGAGTAAAGTTAAACTGGGTTAATAGCAAAGATGAATTTGGAATCAGACATATGGAAGATTCTGCTAGTTAGCATGTGGATGGGACCAAAGTGATACGGTATGATTTGCTGTGCTAGAGGGGAATCCACACAGTATAATGACCTTGTGTAACCTGGAAAGGGATGACAAGCTCCCAGGAAGCCAGGAACTCCAGCAGCAGAAACAGGAGAACAGTACAGCTCTGCTGAAGGAAGGACATAATTGCCTTCATTCCTGACTAGCAAGACTGATTTCAAAATCTATTTATTCACTATGATCATTATATCTTAAATATTCCTCAGATCCTCCTCACCCTTTTTCCTGAGCTAACCTGAACCTATGAAAGTCTGTTACTAAGATATGTAGATTTACTACACATATGTGGAACTAAACTCTCCCTCACCATCAAAGGAAAAAAAACAAAAACACTTGATATCACATGGACCTAAAGTTGAATGAACCTGGGGATCCATCATAAAGGAAAAATATATGTGATTTATAGAGTGGATTGCTTTTCTTACAGGTCTTTCTTTGAGGTTTTCCCTTACTAGATATTACTGCTGAGAAATCTTTGTCATTGAAATCTTTTTCTGAAATATTGGAAAGAAAAATAGATTTTGGTTAGTCCTTGCATGTTCTGGGTTTCCATAGAAATCAATTCTTACCAAGTCCATCTTAGATTATATGGTCTGCAGGCAGATGCTCCATTTACTTCAAGAGGTGCAAAACAGCTGGAGCCATTAACAAAGCTAAACACATGGACTATGAAAACCATAGAGGATCTAAAATATTTTTAAAGACCTATTTGCCATTGGCATCTTTTTAAAAAAAATTAAATTAATTTATTTATTTTAATTGGAGGCTAATTACAATATTGTAGTGGTTTTGCCATACATTGACATGAATCAGCCATGGGTGTACATGTGTCTCCCATCCCGAACCCCCCTCCCACCTCCCTCCCCATCCCATCCCTCAGGGTGCTCAGGGCTGGTGCACAGGGATGCAATCGGCATCTTTACTGACTCTGTGATTTGAATATCAGGAAGGTCACATGGAAAAGGCTAGGACTTTCTAATCTGGCAGACAGAGGGAGACAAAACTTGGCCCGATTCTTACTGCCTTAGGTTTGGCTGCAGCAGAGCCTGAAGCAGGCGTTTGGACACAGAGGACTAACTGAGGGCATGTTCTCAGGGGAAAAGGGTAGGTGGGGTGAGGAGCTGAGTGAGGGTGTGGTCTCAGATGGAGTCTGGCCTCAGCCTGACCTCAAAGGGAGTGCTGGAGCATTATCTGCCTCAGGAGATCAACATTCTTTCCTCTTGTGTCAATCACTACCTATGAGTGTAGCATCTTGGATGTAGATTCTTCCATTGGACAACATCTACCACACACCTCTTCCTAAAGAGAAACTCTAGTCCCCAGGAAAAAAACGGTGTGTTTAAAAATTATAAGTACTGAATTGAGCAAATGAGATTTTTCAGACTAAGGATGGAGATCCTGGGAACTTTTTAAGGAGACAGAACTGAATACAGGTGACAATCAATGATATACAGTGAAGGCAAGGGTCAAAACAGTCCAGGTGATCACCCCGGGAAGCACAGAGGACACCATTCAGTAATTAACTAATCATTCTCAATCTTCACTTATTTCCCATTTTGTTTACATTGTCCAGTTCACATTTTTCAAAATTAAAATTTACTAGAGAAAAGAATGCTTTTAAAGAAGAAAAGCAAGCTATACTGCCATCCAAAATATTTCCGGAAAATAAACAAATTAGCCCAACATGTGTCTTACTGCTTATTTGGTAGTCACAAGGCTGTTTCGTAACAACTCGGTATGAGCAATGTTTAATTTCCAATTCTATAACACTTGCTTGCAAGATAACTGTAAATTAGTAAAGCAAGACAGTGAAACAACTACTTTAAGCAATATATAAACTATTGCAATTGGATCCATCCAAATCTTTTATGTGAATGTATAAAATATGACACATGATAATTTTTAAATTTTATAACCTGTTATTTTTGAAGGACCCAATAAACTATGATTACTATCTCCCCAGAAAGGAAAATAGAGTATTCAATGAACATTATTGATGCCACTTTTTTTTTTTTTTAACAAACAAGAAAGACGAGTGGAGTGGCTTCCATTTTAGCTTTGCTGGAAAACGTGGTAGGGAAGGAGAGGTAGAGGCAGAAAAGGACTTTTTCTGAAATCTCACTTTTCATTTCAAAAGCAACAAATAAATGAAAGTTTAGGACACTACTGAAAGGGCATATCAGTATAACCACAGACATATAAATACATATGTATGTATTAAACACAATCTTTTCTTTGATATAAAATCATCCTGATGGTGATGATTCATTTCTCAGGGGGCAGAAGAAACTACCCATCAACTCTTGTAAGTTTGCACAGTTTTGTATATTGAGTGAGATTCAAAATGTTTACAATAATCTCCTAGTATCTGCAAGAGATTCATTCTAGGATTCCTTGCAAACACCAAAATCCACAGATATTCAAGTCCTGTATGACAAAGTATTTGTGTACAACCTATGCACATCCTCCCATATATTTTATGTCATCTTTACTTACAATACTAATACACTATAAATGTTATGTAAATAGTCACTGGTATACAATGAATTCAAGTTTTGTGTTTTGGAACTGTGTAGAATTTTTTTTAGTGTATTTTTGATCTGTGGTTGGTTGAATTTACAGATGCAGAATCCATGGAAATGGAGAGCCAACTGTATATATTATATAATTTTTATCATTTATTTGCTACATTTGTATTTACTTCAGGTGTTGAATTTTATGTATTAAGTGCGTATCTGATATTCTAACAATAAAATAGTGGTTTTATTTTTTATAAGTGCCTACTTTATTTATCAGTACTTATAAAAATAGAGACTATTTATATTTGTTTATCTAGTTACAATAAAATAGTGGGTCCAAATGTTTGGCTAGTGTCAGGGATTCTTGACACTTTACCACTGAAGACTATCTAAAGACAGAGGAAAACAGACCGTCCTAAAGGAACTGAGAGCCATGCTGTTCGGGGCACAACATGGAATTCTGTACATGTACATGTGTATCTATGTGTGGGGTGGGGGGAAGGGCACCTTCTCTTTTATCTCAAAGGAAAAATCTTATCTTTCACTTTGTAATATGAAGCTGCATTAATATGCAGCTCAGGCTTGCCTCCTCACTTGAATTCTCCCCTCCGACAACTCTAAAGTTCTTTGGCATTCCCTGGTTTCTACACTCCAGCCTCAGCTCAGTGCTCCATACATGCTGGAAGGAGTAGAAAAGTGCCAGGGCTGAGAGGCTTAGGCTCTTAAAGCCCAGTGACTTCTACCTCTTATTCCTAGCTTCAGTCTGAATGTTTGGGAGGATGGGCTGCACCCAGGCTGTGGCATGTAGCCTTAGACGCCAGTGTATCTAGCCATACTTATGCTTCTAAAATGTTTTGATCACTGCAATCCCTCCCTTCACGATATTCTGCTGCTGCTAAGTCACTTCAGTCGTGTCCAACTCTGTGTGACCCCATAGATGGCAGCCCACCAGGCTCCGCCATCCCTGGGATTCTCCAGGCAAGAACTCTGGAGTGGGTTGCCATTTCACTGGCACCCATTTGTTCTAGCAAAAAATGTCTAAACTCTTTTAAACACTGAACACTAGCCAATTTCTTATCTGTGAGTTCTTTACCGAATCCTGAAAGGCCAGGGTTTGGATGGGCAGAATAAAAAATTTCTCTTGCACTTCCCTGGTGGTGCAGTGGTTAAGAATCTGCCTGCCAACACAGGGGACATGGGTTCAATCCCTGGTCCAGAAACTAAGACCCCACATGCTGTAAGGCAACTAAGCCCATGTGCCACAGCTACTGAGCCCATGCACCCTAGAGTCCGTGCTCCCCCAGGAGAGAAACCACTGCAATGAGAAGCCTGCGCATCACAACCAGAGAAAGCCAGTATGCAGTAATGATGACCCAGCACAGCCAAAAATAAATAAAAACATTATCGTTATTAACCATCAATAGAAACTGACTTTTCCTTAAATGATGCATGGAACAACAGACCATAAAAATAGTAGTCACTTGTGATGCTTTCACTCAGATACTTTCATATTTAATATCATAAGCTTTTTCACTGTTCTGGTCACTGCAGTTCAATAAAATTGAAGTTATTCTGAGATGGGTTTGCAGGATTCACCAGACTGCCATCCATAGCGCAAATCAAGGTTAAAACCCTGTTCCGGCCTCAGTCTACTGACTCCCTCTACCCACTTCATGATTCTCCTATACCTAGGAGATGTCCTTCCCGAAACATCCTGGGATCTTTCATGACCTCATGTCTTGATCTCATATCTCTTTTCAGGGGATCTTCATCACTGTTGGAAAATGTGCCCTTTACAAATGTTCTTGGAAGAAAAGCTTGATGAGGTTTTTCCTGATGTTACCAGGCAGAATTTGAATATATCTCCTTTGTACTTTGGAAACTGGTGGTACATTCTTCATCTTCAGTCTTTAGTACATTCTATTTAGAGTCTGTCTGCACCATGACACGTATGCCTCCAGAGGATAAAGACCATTTTTTTTTTTCATCTCCTGACTTCTGGTACAATAATTTTCACATTGCAGACACTTAAAAAATGCTTATGGAATAAAGGAAAGGTTATTTTCCTGGACATGGCAACCCACCCCAGTATTCCTGCCTGGAGAATCCCATGGAGAGAAGCCTGGTGGGCTACAGTCCAGAGGGGTGCAAAGAGTTGGACACGACTGGAGCAACTTAGCGTGCAATTGATTGAAAATATTCTCAACAGTCAGGACACAATAGCAGACTGAAGTGGCAGGAACCACTTGCTTTCAGTGACAATGTCTAAGTATAGGATGGTTCTCTCATTTCCAAATAGTTTCCCTTAAAATCAAATTACTGATTGATCACAAGTAAAATCCTGAATCAACACAGCAAAACTTTATGTGATAAGCAAGGCTAGAGGACCAGGCAAAATGTGATAAGCAAAACCTGTTTCAGGAATCCTGACATTCCTCCTCAAGAGCCTTGCCCTTCTCTCACGAAAGCCCTGTGTGCATCTCCCAGGTAGGCCCTGAGGGCTCTTTCGACATCCTAGCAGCTCTAGGGATACTTCCTGCAGCATGTAATCCAGGCTTGCCCTTCTAGGTCACACTTGTCTCCAGTCTGTCTTTTGAAAATCCTGCCTGTGCGATCTCTTCAGGCAGCCCCGTCCTGAGGGAGCTGATGATGGCTTTAAAACAAGCTTCATTCACTGATTTGACAATAGCTACTGGATATTCACTGCACACTTCTTAGGTGCCAGGTACCATAATCTAGGATGCAGAAATAAAAGAAGAGTCTGTGCCCTCCAAGAGTTTCATATTAGGTGGCATTGGGCAGCTGTAACTTACTTGGTTAAAGCTATGTTAGGGAGCACAGCCAGGGACACAGATTTCGTTTGGATCTTGGAAGCAAACCAGTCCATCCTAAAGGAAATCAACCCTGAATATTCATTGGAAGGACTGATGCTGAAGCTGAAGTTCCAATACTTTGCCCACCTGATGGGAAGAGCCAACTCAATGGAAAAGAGCTTTCCATGATAGAAGACAGAAGGCAGGTAGGGAAGGGGATAACAGAAGACAAGATGGTTGGATGGCATCACTGACTCAACTGACATGAGTTTGAGCAAACTCCGGGACTTGATAGACAGGGAGGCCTGGTGTGCTGCAGTCCATGGGGTCACAGAGTCAGACATGACTGAGCGACTGAACAACAACAGCAACTTGGAAGCAGACCCATGCACAAGAGTTTCAGTATGAGCCTTTCATTTGGGAGGCAATCTCAGGAGGTATGGAGAGAGTAAGAGGAAGTGAGACAGGAAGGAAAAAGCATCCAAAACAGGGTAGGTTTTCATGCAGGTTATGCTAATTGGGATTCAATCCTGATAAAGACCTCTGGGTGATGCAGAATGTACTCCAGAGTTGTCCTACCTATGAGGCCACAATATATTCAGCCATTCCCATTGTCCAGTGGGTAGAAACTCTACCTGGCCTGTTAACTCTGGAGTTTCCAGCTTGAAATATATGTGCCTGAGTAAGTTTCTACGAGGAGTAGAAAATCTTTAGGAGGGCATTCCAATTGCAGAAAGAAGTTGTAGGCATATGGGAAAATGTTGAGTGCTAAGGGACACTGACAAGGTCTGCTCCAGACCAGAGTGGGGGTGCTCCCAAGGAAGGTTTTCCAGGGGACAGAATACCTGAGAGTGCTTTGAAGCAGGACTTCTGACCTAGCGTGTGATCACATCAGTAAACATTTCATGTCCACTTCCAAAGGATGTGTGCTCCTCAATTGCTAAGTGCTGTGTTTTATATGTTGATTAGTTCAAGTTTACAGCTTATTTTGTTCAAATCTATAACTTATTCTTTTTTATCAAGAGTTACTAAGATTTGTGGATTTGTCTGTCTCTGTTTTTAGTTTTACCAGTTTTGCTTATACAAAGCTGACCTTGAACAACACAGGTTTGAACTCTGTGAGCCCACTTCTATGCAGATAATTTTCAATAGTAAAATACTACAGTACTACCTGGTCTGTGGTTGGGTGAATCTGCAGATGTGGAGGAACCATGGCATGGACAGTTGACTATAGGTTATATGTCAATTTATCCCCAAGTTGTTCAGGGGTCAATGTGTGTGCGTGTGTGTGTGTGTGAGAGAGACAGACAGACAGACAAACAGACAGATAGAGAACAAGAGAGTGGAAGACTACTATCTCACACACAAACATTAAGAATTGTTATATCTTTCTGGTGGACTCACCCTCTATTTTTACAAAGTATGATATGTTTTTCTCTCTAAAAATGCTTCTTGTCTTAAAATCCACTTTAGTTTTTTATACACATATCTGCTTTTTATTTTTAATTTTGCATGATCTATCTTACTTGCATTATTCCTTCAATGCTTGTATACCATTATATGTAAGGCATGTCTCTTATAAGCAGCATATGATTGTAATTTCTTTTTTATTTAATACAACCTTAAAGATTTTTTTGTTTATCTCAGTTTAATTAATTATTTTTTTAACTCTACAACATTGTATTGGTTTTGCCATACATTGACACGAATCCACCATGGGTATACATATGTTCCCCATCTCTTCTTTAGGAGCTTCTTTTGGATTAGTCAAGTATTCATCATTCATTCTCCCACCTGCCATTAGCTGATTAATCATATATTGTTTTCTCTTCAGTAATTCTGTACAAATTAAAAAATCCTTTGAGACATTATGATTATTTTATATAGTCCATATTCACTTATGTTTACTCTTTATCTTGTTTGTCCTTCTTTTCTGCATGTCTTTCCCTTAGGTCATTTTCACTCCACAAAGATTCTCGTTTTAGTGTAGGTCTACTTGATGAAAGTGAAAGTGGAGAGTGAAGAAGTTGGCTTAAATCTCAACATTCAGAAAATGAAGATCATGGCATCTGGTCCCTTCACTTCCCGGGAAATAGATGGGGAAACAGTGGAAACAGTGTCAGACTTTATTTTTTGGGGGGCTCTAAAATCACTGCAGATGGTGACTGCAGCCATGAAATTAAAGATGCTTACTCCTTGGAAGGAAAGTTATGACCAACCTAGATAGTATATTCAAAAGCAGAGATATTACTTTGCTGACGAAGGTCCGTCTAGTCAAGGCTATGGTTTTTCCTGTGGTCATGTATGGGTGTGAGAGTTGGACTGTGAAGAAAGTTGAGTGCCAAAGAATTGATGCTTTTGAACTGTGGTGTTGGAGAAGACTCTTGAGAGTCCCTTGGACTGCAAGGAGATCCAACCAGTCCATTCTGAAGGAGATCAGCTCTGGGATTTCTTTGGAGGGAGGAGTGATGCTGAAGCTGAAACTCCAGTACTTTGGCCACCTCATGCAAAGAGTTGACTCATTGGAAAAGACTCTGATGGTGGGAGAGATTGGGGGCAGGAGGAGAAGGGGACAACAGAGGATGAGATGCCTGTATGGCATCACTGACTCGATGGACATGAGTCTTGGTGAACTCCAGTCGTTGGTGATAGACAGGGAAGCCTGGTGTGCTGAGATTCATGGGGTCGCAAATAGTCGGATACGACTGAGTGACTGAACTGAACTGAACTGGTAGAAAAAAATTTTTTTTTCTAGAGCTCCCAGCTTGCTGAGTAGTAAAGAGTCTGTCTGTCAGTGTGGGAGACATGGGTTGGATCTCTAGTCTGAGGATCATATATGCCTGGAAGCAGATGGGCCTACACAACACAACTGCTGGGCTTGTGCTCAGAGCCCGAGAGCTGCACGTGCTGCATGTGCTGAGGTCCCTGCGTCCCAGAGCCTGGGCTCCATGACGGCAGATGCCCCCACAGTAAGCTCGCACACCACAGCAAGACTGCACACCACCACGAGGAGAGGCCCTGCTCAGTGCAACGAGAGAAATACGCCCACCCAGCAGCAAGGACCAGCAAAGCAAAATATAATTAATTAAAAAAATTTTCTTTCAGTTTTACTACTCTGTAAACATAGTTATTTGAAGGTTTCTTCATCAAAGAGATAATCTTAAGTTTCATTTCAGAACTATTATAAAGATCTCATTCTATTGTTTATTATTTTTTACCATTTCTGTCAAAACTTCAGTTAAAAGTATTACTGAGGTTCTTTGGAAAGTAATATGTCTTTTTCTTTGACTGCTAGGATGTCCCTATATTCTTTAGTTTTAAACAGTTTTATTATAATGTGATTCCATGTAGATTTTTTAAAAAATTATCTTGCTTGGGATTCTTACTCCTTCTTAAATCTGTGAATTTTCATCTTTTCAAACAATTTTGACTATTATTTAAGCTACTACTTCTGTGTTATTTCTTCTACCTTTCAGACTTCAATTATGTTAAACTTTCCAGGGGCTATTCTTTTATATATGCCTCAATTGTTTTCCTCTCTGCTTCAGTCTGGAAACGTTCTATTGACCTATGTTCTAGTTCACTTGTTTTATCATGTATTTAATCTGCTTTATGTCTATTTATTGAATTGTTTATGAACGAAAGGTAATGGAAGAAGGGAAAGATATAACCAATTAAATGCAGAGTTCCAGAGAATCAGTTCAGTTCAGTCACTCAGTCCTGTCCGACTCTTTGCGACCCCATGGACTGCAGCACACCAGGCCTTGCTGTCCATCACCAACTCCCAGAGCTTATCCAAACTCATGTTCATTGAGTCGGTGATGCCATCAAACCATCTCATCCTCTGTCGTCCCCTTCTCCTCCTGCCTTTAACATTTCCCAGCACCAGAGTCTTTTCAAATGAGTCAGTTCTTCACATTAGGTGGCCAAAGTACTGGAGTTTCAGCTTCAGCATCTGTCCTTCCAATCAATATTCAAGACTGATTTCCTTTATGATGGACTGGTTGGATCTCCTTGCTGTCCAGGGTACTATCAAGAGTCTTCTCCAATACCACAGTTCAGAAGCATTAATTCTTTCATGCTCAGCTTTCTTTATAGTCCAACTCTCACATCCATACATGACCACTGGAAAAACCATAGCCTTGACTAGATGGACCTTTATTGGCAAAGTAATGTCTCTGCTTTTCAATATGCTATCTAGGTTGGTCATAACTTTCCTTCCAAGGAGGTAGCGTCTTTTAATTTCCTGGCTGCAGTCACCATCTGCAGTGATTTTGGAGCACCCCCCCTCAAATAATGTCAGCCACTGTTTCCACTGTTTCCCCATCTATTTCCCATGAAGTGATGGGACCAAATGCCATGATCTTCGTTTTCTGAATGTTGAGCTTTAAGCCAACTTTTTCACTCTCCTCTTTCACTTTCATCAAGAGGCTTTTTAGGTCCTCTTCATTTTCTGCCATAAGGGTGGTGTCATCTGCGTATCTGAGGTTATTGATATTTCTCCCAGCAATCTTGATTCCAGCTTGTGCTTCTTCCAGCCCAGCGTTTCCCATGATGTACTCTGCATATAAGTATTATATTGGTTTATGTCAAACATCAATATGAATCAGCCATAGGTATTCATAAATCCTTCCAACGAACACCCAGGACTGGTCTCGTTTAGGATAGACTGGTTGGATTACCTTGCTAATATATTACTATGAGCATATAAGGAGGTTCAAGGCTTACTGGAAGTCAAATCTTCTGCCATCCTGTATCTAGTTGGTTCTAATTAGTTTTTCTCATGTCCTAAGGTTATGGTTTTTCCAGTGGTCATGTATGGATGTGAGAGTTGGACTATAAGAAAAGCTGAGCCCCAAAGAATTGATGCTTTTGAACTGTGGTGTTGGAGAAGACTCTTGAGAGTCCCTTGGACTGCAAGAAGATACAACCAATCCATTCTAAATGAGATCAGCCCTGGGTGTTCTTTGGAAGGAATGATGCTAAAGCTGAAACTCCAGTACTTTGGCCACCTCATGTGAAGAGTTGACTCATTGGAAAAGACTCTGATGCTGGGAGGGATTAAGGGCAGGAGGAAAAGGGGATGACAGAGGATGAGATGGCTGGATGGCATCACCGACTTGATGGACGAAAGTCTGAGTGAACTCTGGGAGTTGGTGATGGACAGGGAGGCCTGGCGTGCTGCAATTCATGGAGTTGCAAAGAGTAGGACACGACTGAGCAACTGAACTGAACTGAACTGATGGCTATACTATTCCTTTAAAGGTTGTGCCCTGCCCTCTTCCCTTCTGTTTCAATTCCACTATTCAAATATATGCCTCTTTTTGAAAATTATTCACGTCTGGAAAGGGTAAAGTGCAAAAATTTCCACTTAAAACAACTAGAAAAGCTTGACAGTTTACTTTGAAATCACGTTCACGGGCAATGAAAAGCTACTAAAGCAGTCAGAACTCGACAAAGATGTTAGAGAGAAGAGAAGCACGTGAGGTGAGAGTTTGAGTCTCCTTTCAAGGCATTTAGTTACTCAGGAGAACTCCATATCCAGAAACTCAAAAGCCATGTAGAAGTAGTGGCCAAAATGGAGAGATTTCAACAGTCTAATTAGCCTGGTGAATTCAAATGTGAATATCAGGGCTACAAGAAGAAATGGGAAACACGCTGAGGTGAGTCCAATAGTCTCTGTCACATATGTCCTTGAGGGTCTTTATGTTCTTAGACAAACCTAAGGAAGGATGGCCATCCCTACCTACATCATCCCTACATGAACTGATCACATACCCCACAACCCACCTCCCTCACTTTACCTTTAAAAATGCTTTCCTGAGGTGCATTGATTCATCTCTGGGCTTTCTATTTTGTTTCTTTGATCAATATTTCTATCTTTGTGCCAGGACCACACTGTCTTGATGACTGTAGCTTTGTAGTATAGTCTGAAGTCAGGCAGGTTGATTCCTCCAGTTCCATTCTTCTTTCTCAAGATTGCTTTGGCTATTCGAGGTTTTTCTGTATTTCCATACAAATTGTGAAATTATTTGTTCTAGTTCTCTGAAAATTACCATTGATAGCTTGATAGGGATTGCATTGAATCTATAGATTGCTTTGGGTAGTATACTCATTTTCACTATATTGTTTCTTCCGATCCATAAACATGGTATATTTTTCCATCTATTTGTGTCCTCTTTGATTCCTTTCATCACTTTTTTATAGTTTTCTATATATAGGTCTTTTGTTTCTTTAGGTAGATTTACTCCTAAGTATTTTATCCTTTTCATCATAATGGTGAATGAAATTGTTTCCTTAATTTCTCTTTCTGTTTTCTCACTGTTAGTGTATAGGAATGCAAGGGATTTCTGTGTGTTAATTTTATATCCTGCAACTTTACTATATTCATTGATTAGCTCTAGCAACCTTATCTGTGATAAAGGAGGCAAGAATATACAATGGAGAAAAGACAATCTCTTTAACAAGTGGTGCTGGGAAAACTGGTCAACCACATGTAAAAGAATGAAACTAGAACACTTTCTAACACCATACACAAAAATAAACTCAAAATGGATTAAAGATCTAAACATAAGACCAGAAAATATAAAACTCCTATAGGAAAACATAGGCAAAACACTCTCTGACATAATCATAGCAGGATCCTCTATGACCCACCTCCCAGAATAATGGAAATAAAACCAAAAATAAACAAATGGGACCTAGTTAAACTTAAACCCTTTTTCATAATGAAGGAAACTATAAGCAAGGTGAAAAGACTGCCTTCAGAATGGGAGAAAATAATAGCAAATGAGGCAACTGACGAAGAATTAATCTCAAAAATATACAAGCAGCTCATGCAGCTCAATCAAAATGACCCAATCAAAAAATGGGCCAAAGAACTAAACAGATATTTTCCAAAGAAGACATACAGATGGCTAACAAACATATGAAAAGATGCTCAACATTACTCATTATCAGAGAAATGCACATCAAAACCACAATGAGGTACCATCTCACACCAGTCAAAATGGCTGCTACCAGAAAGTCTACAAACAATAAATACTGGAGAGGGTGTGGAGAAAAAGGAACCCTCTTATACTGTTGGTGGGGATGCAAACTAGTACAGCCACTATGGAGAACAGTGTGAAAATTCCTGAAAAAACTGGAAATAGAACTGCCATACGACCCAGCAATCCCACTGCTGGGCACACACACTGGGGAAACCAGAATTGAAAGAGCCACGTGTATCCCAATGTTCATCGCAGCACTGTCTACAATGCTTAGAACATGGAAGCAACCTAGATGTCCATTGGCAGATGAATAGATAAGAAAGCTCTGGTACATATACACAATGGAACATTACTCAGCTATTGAAAAGAATGCATTTGCATCAGTTCTAATGAGGCGGATGAAACTGGAGCCTATTATACAGAGTGAAGTAAGTCAGAAAGAAAAACACCAATATAGTATATTAATGCATATATATGGAAATTAGAAAGATGGTAATGATGACCCTATATGCGACACAGCAAGAGACACAGATATAAAGAACAGACTTTTGGACTCTGTGGGAGAAGGCGAGGGTGGGATGATTTGAGAGAATAGCATTGAAACTTGCATATTACCATATGTGAAATAGATCACCTGTCCAGGTTCGATGCATGAAACAGGGCACTCAGGGCCGGTGCACTGGGATGACCCTGAGGGATGGGATAGGAAGGGAGGAGGGAGGGGGCTTCAGGATGGGGAACAAATGTACACCCATGGCTGATTCATGTCAATGTATGGCAAAACCCACTATAATATTGTAAAGTAATAAGCCTGCAGGTAAAATAAATAACTTAAGAAAAAAACTAATGAAAAAAAAAAAGCTTTCCTGAAATGCATCTAGGAGTTTAGGTGTTTTGATCACTAGCTGTCTAGATTCCGTGCTTGGTGCCTGCAAAAAATGCCATACTTTCCTTCATCACAACCTGGTATCAGTAGACTGGCTTTACAGTGCATGGGTGAGTAACCCAAGTTTGGTTCTGTAACACTACACAGTCCATTAGAAGCCTCCAGGGGAATTCTGTTCAAATATTCACATACTCTCTCAAACATCTATTTCACAAAAAATATCTCATGCTGCAATTAAGGATGCTGCCTCTGTTTCTGTCCTTAGAAGGAATGGAAAAATACATGTCCTACACTCTGAATAATTATATTTTTCCAGAGAGTGAGACCTCATTAGCCATTATCTTGGGAATTAAGTTCCTATAAATGAAGTCATCCGTGTTGAAGATGTATTTCTCAGAAATTTCAGAAAGCAAAGTACATCTTTCTTTTAATGCAGAACCAAATGAAGATAAATAAGATTCCTTAGAAGATATTGCAAAATCTGGGGGAATCTAATTTTGCCTCTTCTCCTTTCTTCTTTTTTTCCCACATGGATTGGTCTGTTAAACTTTTCAGAAACCATTTCCTTTTTTCTTTGTTAGATTACACATCCCAGCCACGCTTGCAGTTAGGTATAGTCACATGATTAAGTTTGGACACATGAAATAAGGATGATAGTTGATTTATCCCACTTCCAGGCATGGCCCTTACAATTCCTGAGTGATCTATCCCCAATTGTTTTCCCTCATATGACAGTTAATAACGACCAGAAAGTGGAAGCTTAAGTCAGAAGCAGCCTGGGACCCTGATAGCACGTGGAGGACTGCCAACGAGAACCACCCACATTAGACAGTGAAATGAATGAGATACACTTTTATTTTGCCAGGCCATCGGGAATTTGGGTTTTATTACAGAAATAAACTGTTTATCATTATAGAGAGACTGGAGCCAGGACCCACAGATTGTTAAGTGCCCATTTAACCCTCTAGAAATACATTGCCTGGGTTCCGATCATGGTTCCTAGTTACAAAACTCTGGGAAACTCCCTGAGGATTCTGGTTCCTGAACGAAGGTTGCTGCACAGGAACTCCCACATTGAACTGGGAAATGAAGGAGAAATACACACATATTGTGTCAAGCCACTGAGAGTTCTGAAGTGGTTTACTATACAGATTTGTCTACTCGGACTAACTCAAAGGGCACTGAAAATGGGAAAGTGATCAAGGCATGGAAGGCTTCAAGAAACTGCAGCATCCAAAGCTTGGAAGTATGCACAGGGGAAGCTATCAATAATTTGCCAGTTTCCTTTATCATGAATAACTGTCACTTATTGGTTTGTTAAAGTGACACTCTGACTCTCTTTTCCCTGCTCTTTTTCCTTCTGCCAGGGATGTTCAGAATGGCCTCTATTGCTTTTCAAAAAATGCATCTCTGTTCTCCAAACCGTCTAAAAACTAATGACCAAACTTATTGAACTCATTCATGTGGGTGCTTCTTCTTTCTATAATTTTTATTTATTTAATGTTTTGGCTGTGCTGGGTCTTTGTTGTTGTGTGGGCTTTTCTTTAACCGCAGAGAGAGGGGGCTGCTCTTCGTTGCAGTGTGAGAGCTTCTCATTATGGTGGCTTCTTTTGCTGCGAAGTTTGGTCTCTAGGTTGTGTTAGTTTTAGGAATTCTGGCATGTGGGCTCTAGTGTTGTGTTTCCCAGGCTCTGGAGCACAGGCTAAAGAGATGTGGTGCACGGGCTTAGTTGCTGGATCTTCCAGAACCAGGGGCTGAAACAGTATCTTCTGCATTGCAAGGCGAATTCTTTTTTTTTTTTTTAAATTTTTATTTTTACTTTATTTTACAATACTGTATTGGTTTTGCCATACATTGACATGAATCCACCGCGGGTTTACATGCGTTCCGAATTCTTTACCACTGAGCCACCCAGTAAGCTCCGTGTGGGTGCTTCTTCACTCAGGCATTAGCATCTTTAAGCCTTGTGGCATGTGGGCTCCAACCATTCCCAGTAAAGAGGTGGAAGGTTGTCTTGTGACTAAGAGATTCCTGAGAAGCAGAACTGATGGCAGCTTGGGGAGCTTTGGGGTGGGGGTGGGAAGCTTGCCTGCCATGCAGATGCCCCTCACTCCCAGAGGACCTGCTGTCTGGGTGGGGCCTCTAAGCTGTTCCCTTCCTTCTCCTAGAACTCCTGCCAGCCCCAGCCTCTCAGTGTCTACAGACACTCACTTTCCTTTCAGCCCTTCATTTAATCCCTTTCCTCCTTGGGGACAGCTTGGTCCTGATATCTCTCTTAATCCAATTTTGTCCTCGCCTTTCCATAGCACTTGCCCCACGTTTTTGATGAAGATTATTTTTGAGCACATTGGATACATTTTAAAGTACTTTCTAGTTGGGCAAATGTTACATTGCTAAGCAATCTGTTTTCTCATCTGACAATTGTGTTATGTGTTGAACTGCGTGTCCCCCACCAGTACCCCCGCCCTCACCAAACTCATCTGTTGAAACCTTAACCCTCAATGTGGAAATATGTGGTCTTATTTGAAAATAAGGCAATTATGTGAAGTCACTCAGTAGTGTCCAGCTCTTTGCGGCCCCATGGATTGTAGCCCACCAGGCTCCTCCCTCCATGGGATTCTCCAGGCAAGAGTTCTGGAGTGGGTTGCCATTTTCCTTCTCCAGGGGATCTTCCTGACCCAGGGATCAAACCCAAGTCTCCCACATTCCAGGCAGATGCTTTAACCTCTGAGCCACCAGGGAAGCCCAAGGTAATTATAGATGACCTTATAATTAGCTATAATGGGATCATTAGAGTGGGTTTTAATCCAATATGACTCATATCTTTATAGAAAGGGAGAATCTGAACACACACACACACACACACACACACACCTCTCCCATCCCCCCACCCCCACCCC